>NC_133327.1:81358214-81673214 GCF_042186555.1 Aquarana catesbeiana | reverse complement strand
AAACCCTCCCTTCATTAGTAATGACCCCCCAGGACAGACCCCCCTCCATTAGTAATGACCCCCCAGGACAGACCCCCCTCCATTACTACAGACCCCCCAGGATAGACCTCCCCATTAGTACAGACACCCCAGGACAGACCTCCCCATTAGTACAGACCCCCCAGGACAGACCCCCCCCATTAGTACAGACACGCCCCCTCCATTAGCACATCCCCCCCCCCCTCTTTTAGTATAGACCCCCCAGGACAGACCCCCCCCTCCATTAGTACAGCCTCCCCAGGACAGACCCTCCCTCCATTAGTAATGACCCCCCAGGACAGACCCTCCCTCCATTAGTAATGACCCCCCAGGACAGACCCCCCCTCCATTAGTAATGACCCCCCAGGACAGACCCCCCCGCTCCATTAGTACAGACCCCCCAGGACAGACCCCCCTCCATTAGGGTACGGTGCACCTGAACCTTTTTTAGAGCTTATATGGACAAATTCCAATAAAAAAGACAATATTAAGCTGAACTACAATACAGGCTTTCTCACTGCCCTGCGCTGGGTAACCCTTTCTTTTTAATGTGACTAGTAAGTCAGATGCTTAAATGCTACGATTCAGCAAATCTGTAAAACAAGTTTGGCTTTACACTTGCAGAAATGTCTGCAGCTGGTGCTGATAATGCAAAAAGCTGCAGGACCGCCAGCTAGTCACAAGAAAGAAAGTTTTCTTCTTTACAGTATTTACCTGTCACCAAAAAACGCACATACACTAAAGTGTATATTATCATTTTTAAACTTATCAATAAACACAAATAAAGAAATGTTATAAAGCACTTCCTCAATAAAGTTAGGTAATATGAACAAATCATTTCCCAGCTGCCATTTTAAATGGGAAGAAGGAATACAAGAGATAAGTATTGATCACACTTCTAGGAATGTCAGATGCTTGATATAAGTAAAGCACATCCGCTTAAAAGTATGTACACTTTAAAAAATGCAAATAAAGGTTATCGTAAAAACTTTTCATTTAATGCTTACCCTAGTTTTGCATACCTCCACAGAGATTTATTTACTAAAGCTGGAGAGTGCAAAATAAGTCTCACTTCTGCATAGACACCAATCAGCTTCCAGGTTTTAAGGCTGCGTTCACATCTCCCCCTCCTCCCTGCTGCGCCATCATTGCAACTGTGGGTGCCTAGCTGTGACAGCTTGCGGCTTCACAAACGGCCGCGCACTGCGCATGTGCGAGTTGAGCTGCACTCTCCTAGGGGCCAGGCAATCTTCTGGGACCTGTGACGTGTCCCAGAAGATTGCAGAGAGGGAGGAGTCGACAATGGGAAGAGGAGGCGTCGCCTAGGTGGCCAGAAGATGGAAGGAGGAAGTGGGACAGGAAGTACCTGTCAAAACCAGGTACCCACTCCCCCACCCCCAAAAAAATGCCATGCCAAATGTGGCATGTAAGGGGTCGAGGAGTGCTTAAATCAGAAGTTCCACTTTTGGGTGGAATTTTGCTTAATTGAACAAGCTGAAGTTGGAAGCTGATTGGTTTCTATGCAGAAGTGAGATTTTGCACTCTCCAGCTTTAGTAAATCAACCCCAAAATGTTGGCCCATTACCTTGATTCGTGGGCCATTATATATGTAGAAGAATCAGGTATGCCATGCTCAGCTGTCACTTAGGGCCCCATTTATAATGGAAAGCAGATATTGCCATCCATGTAACACCGCAGTGTTGGTAAACATTGCAGCCTGCCGTTTGCAGCCCATTCATTAAATGCAGGCTTTGATGTTGAGCCTACTGTGTCCTAGGGAGTTCTCTCTGATTGATGCAGCAGAGAAAACTGATTGAAGCAGCAGAGAGCTGGTCCCCTGTCATATCACATGGCTTTCCTTCAGGCTTTTTTTTATTTTGTATTTTAAGCAGGCCAGGGTAAGGCCATACTTCATCAGTGTCCCCAGTAGCATCATAGAATGCCACTCTAAGTCAGCCATTCTCAACCAAAATTCTAGGGAACCAAGGGTTCCTCCAGAGGTTGCTGGGAGTTCCTTGAGCTGTTGCTGTAAATCACTGTTGCTGCTCATTGGCATATTTCTTAATTCTATTTAAAATACAATTTACATTAATATCATATTTTTCCCAGAGTGAGACTTTAAGCATAGGCACAAATGTTTGCCAGAATTCATAGACATGATCTGCATAAGTGTAAAGTGAGATGACGCCAGGGTCAGGATAAGGTGGGGGGGGGCAGAAGGGACAAGTGCCTCGGGCGCCGCAGCTTTAGGGAGGGGCACACTGGGCACTCCAGGTGCTCCCTTTTCCCTGCCTCTAACTGACAGGAGAGACACCAGCAACGTAGGGACGTTTTTTCCTTTCAGTGACACCACCAACAAAGGGGCTGTTTTTCCTTTTCAGTGACACCATAGATTCAGGGACATGTTTTCTTTCCAGTGACACCCCTAATGCAGAGACATTGTTTCCTTCCAGTGACACCACTGACTCAGAAACATTTTTTCTTCCAGTGACAATGCTAACTAAGGGATATTTTTCCCTTTTAGTGATATCACCGTTTCAAGGACATTTTTTATTTCCAGTGACACCACCAACTATGGTACATTTTTTCTTCCAGCACCACCACCAGCTCAGGGACAATTATTCCTTCTAGTGACACCACTACCCCATCCACATGTTTTTTCTTTTCAGTGACATACCTGATGCAGGAACAATTTTTTCCTTTCATTGACATCACCCACCCAAGGACATTTTTTACTTCACCACTGTTAGCTCAATATTTGGAAAACGGTCTTCAAATTTTCAGTTCCCTGTAGTGTACTACAAACATTTGTACTGTTTCATTGCATACCACAAATATTACAAACATATTGACATGTGCCATTATTAGGCCCCATCCCCTTCTTCACCCAAAAGGGTGTGGAAGGGGCTTGAGGTGTCAGATAGGAGAGGGTTGTTCAATCAATGGAAGAAAAAGCTTGATTTCTCCAAATTCCACAGCAGACAACTGGATGTTAAAGGGAAATCTGTACTGAAAAAATATAAAGCCTAGCCGATTTTAGTTGCCTGACTATCATGCTAGTACTTTAGTACTTTCTGAATAAATATCTAAAAACAGCTGATTAAATTTAAAACACTCATAAATGTGCATCGTTGGGAACGTGTACCACTCCAGACCACCAGCACTTTATGGATACAGCTTATAGGGCGACATATCATCCAAACACGTGTGCCATACCCATCCTGCTATTCCCACCAACCCACTTCCTTTGATTAGAGGTAGTTGCATTCAGCTGCTATGCTGTAGAGATTTGTGCAATCATTGCAGGTTTTTTTGCACTTTGACAAAAGGTAAAACTAATTCAGCAAGATGGGTTCACCAAGGATGTCTGAAGTATCTGGAGTTCCATTTTTACAAACAAGTACTCATTATGTATATGGAGACTGATATCCTGCTGTGTTAAAACACTGTAGAAAATGAGTTAAAGTAAAATGAGAGTTCAAGCATGACTGCAGAAATTTCCAGAGACAGATGTATGACCAGACTGGGGGAGAGTAAACAGCTTGCTCTATCCTACAAAACTGAAATCTGCTGAAGGGCAAGACAGCAAGACTGTACATTTTGTATGACAATATATACAGTTGTTGTGAAAGAGCCCAGTTGAAATCCAGAAGTATGAGCCACATTAAACAGAAAACTGGATTGGCTTCTTTGGTTCGTTATTCAGGAACCTTAAACAACTACTAAAATTACTTTAATTTTGAAAACAGTTTTTTTTTTTTCTTTATCCAGTTGAGTGTAACTTTATTGTTAAAATCTTTATTAATTCCTCCAGGGGACCAAGTGCATGTAGCACTTGATCCTGTGCTGACCAATAGCCCCTTGTGCAATAAAAACACATTTATATTTCTGTCAGTGCTGGCTGTAGCTCCACCACAGGTTGAAGCCCAACTTATGGGCGTTCCTATGAGGAATCATCGACACTGTAGTCACTGGCCTCTCTCTAACATTCGCACTGTGATCAGTACAGAGGTGTCTCTTCATTCTCAAATTCAATAATAAATGATCAATCAATGCTAAGGGGCTGCGTGATCTAACTGTGCAGTATATTGACAGATTCATCACACAATTCTGCAGCGCAAGCTGATCTTTTACTATTGTAAATAAACAGTCAGTGCTGATGGGGACATGTGGTAGATCTGCAGCTGCTAGTAAACATACACAGCACCAGTAGATCTATCACATGTACTGCATCACTGAATACTATTGAAATTGTGGATGAACAGATGGCGATACGGGGCTGTGTGATAGAACTGCCATTGCAGTGTGTATGTTTACTAACAGCTGCAGTCTGCAGATCTATCACACAGCCCCACGGTGATAATTGCTCATTTACAAATTCAGTAGTAAACAATCAGTCTGCAGGGCTGTGTGATATATCTGCTGGCTGCTAGTAAACATACTCTGCGGCAGCAGATAGCTCACACACAGCCACCCAGCTCTGACAGATCTTTTTCTTATTATGTGAAGGGAGCTGACCCCACCCCCTGGTGTAATAAAAGGTGTCTCTCATCTCCAGTGCGCTGTCAATCATCCCTTAGGCCCGTTTCACACTGGGGCAGTTTGCAGGCGTTATTGCGCTAAAAATACCGCCTGCAAACCGCCCCAAAACAGCCTCCGCTGTTTGTTCAGTGTGAAAGCCCGAGGGCTTTCACACTGAAGCGGTGCGCTGGCAGGAGAAGAAAAAATCTCCTGTCAGCCGCATCTTTGGAGCGGTGAAGGAGCGGTGTATTCACCGCTCCTAAACCGCTCCTGCCCATTGAAATCAATGGGACAACGTGGCTATACCGCGGCAATACTGCGGCTATAGCCGCGCTATACGAGTGGTTTTAACCCTTTTCGGCCGCCAGCGGGGGGTTAAAACCGCACCGCTAGCGTCCGAATACCGCGGTAAAACAGCGCTAAAAATAGCGCTATTTTACCGCCGACGCCCCCTACCGCCCCAGTGTGAAAGGGGCCTTATTATGTATTAGACACCTTGCTAGCAGCATGGTCAGACAACAGTAGTGGGGAATGAGGGTAGGTGTGGTGTCCACTACACTGCTTAGCAACCACAGGACAGATGGGAACGGATCCAAGTGCTAAATGCACTTGGTCCCCTGGGGGATTTAATGAAGATTTTAAAAAATAAGTGATAATTGTTTAAAGTGAACCTTATGGATATTTAAGTATTTGCATATTTTAGCAAGCAGTAAGGATAGGTTTACATATATGCAAATTGGATTAGTTTTTAACAGCATCCAATTTGCATAACATGTGAATGTGAACGGCTTTCAAAGGAGCCGGTTCACATGTGTCCGAGGCAGCTGTGGTGTGGTTTGAAAAAGGGTACTGTGCATTTTTGGGTCCGGTTCAGGTGCGAATTCAGGGAAAAATTTGCACCTGAATCGCACCTTAACCAGGGAACAGAAACACACCGGACTCCGGACTGCAAACTGCAGCCGGACATGTGTGAATCCAGCCTGAATGATCCCTAAAACAGGCCCTCACTAACAACTAAATCCAATGCATGCAGCCTGTGGATCTCTCTGTTATTAGATGTGATCCTCAGTTCAGTTTCAAGCACAATGAAAAGTGTAAACTAGCATCCAAGTGATAATGCAATTTCATTCAAGGGCCAGATATTAAAAGTGTTGGGTACCACTGATCTAAAGGATAGAGTTCAGATGTCTACCACAGTATTAGACTGAAATGTAAACATATTTTGATTCTTTCATTGCAAGAATTCACAATTTCTTAACACACTTTTTTCATAATTAATGAAAATAGATCCCAATAGCCATAAAATCTAAAATTTACCAAGAAAAATCACAAACAACAGCTGTGTTGGTACAATTTTGTATAATTATGAATGATTAATCTTGTGGAATTATGAATGATTATGCAAATATCTACTTTTAGAATATTTATAGAAGTTTTGTTTAAGAAAGCAGTCCATGTTATTTTGGTTGAATAAAATATGTAAAAGAACAAACATAAAAGTGATACGCAGACCTTCTTGCCCACATGTTCTTGCCTGCATGTTCAATCTACTTGCCATAACCACATAAAAATATTATTTCTTCCTCACAGTTTACTCTCTCGGACCGTAACGTCAAAGCCACATTTCAGACACAAATAAGCACATGTGCATACAGTATGTCAGGGCCATATTTACAACAAAACTTATAGTGTGCCTGTAGTTTCAGATTAAATAATATTTTACAAAGGAGATAGGTAGGAAATGTAAAGGCAGTTTTTGCCAGCTAGGCCAATAAACAACTAGTCAGGGGGCGACCCTCTATAGTTATCTAATCTCAAACTGCATGAAGTCTCAGTGATTAACCTTTTGGTTTCCAATAGCAATGGTCATTCTTTCTTCTTCTTTTTTTTTTTTTGTTTTTGCTTCTGTGTACATACTGTAAAGACAGTAAGTCGTGGAGAAACAAAAGAAAAAAATTGCGTATAGAAAAATGGGTGAGCAGCCAACACTCCACTAGAAACAAAGTGAAACAACAGATATAACAATAATAGTGTAGTGCTCAAAAATTATGAAAACCTGAAAAATTTGAAAAATTTTGAAATACACTACTAAGACAAATGGTATAAAGAAAATAACATAACATGTCAGTCCATCTTGATTGAATATACCCTGACAGTGTGAATAAACATCAACACAAGTGTAAACTCTAAGGTGACAAATCTTGAAGAAAGTGCTTGATCATGAAGTGCAGTCAAAAAGAGTAAGGTTGGCACACTTACCAGATGGGGTGGACACATGTACCATACAGCACATGGGTCAAACAGGCATGATGAGCACTCTGCCTCAATGTAGTGGTCTGTAAGTGAAGCAGTGGATGGAAAGGGGACCTCAAGTGTAGATGATGGAAGATCGTACTTCAGACAAACAAACTCCAAAGTATACAGCAAGTATTAGGTCATTCCATTTTCACTGAACATGAAAAACACATGGATCCACATAGCATAATACCGTAAGATCTTTTATTTTTAAAAAAGAGGGGTTCACACATACAGGAATGTAGATAAAAACAAGCTTGTTCTTTGAAAGTGAAGAGCGATTGCCACGAACGTCACCCAATGCGTTTCATCCTAATTGACATCATCTGGTTTAGTTTGTTAGGACGAAACGCGTTGGGTGACGTTCATGGCAATTGCTCTACACTTTTAAAGAACAAGCTTGTTTTTATCTACATTCCTGTAAGTGTGAACCCCTCTTTTTTAAAACAGGCTAAATGGATAATTCACAGTTGGAGGACAGCTGCAGACAGTGTGGTCACTAAACAACACTATGCAACATTTCTCGATTGTTTTTTATAGTGCAGTTTAGTAACCGCACAGTCCACAGCTCTCCTTAAACTCTGTCTGTTTTCCCTTTTATTGGTACGATTTGTCCATTAAAGTATGCTATAAGCAAGTACATTGCCATATTCGATATAAACATTCCATGGAGGTGGTGCAAGAATATGTGAATTATCCATCATAGGTAGAGGCACAGAGGATTACCTTGAATGGATTTATGTTAATGCCTGTTTTGACCTCTTATAGTTTGGAGGTCATGTAAGAGGTAAGAAGACCTACACACATTTTTGCATGGAGGTGTTTTGGTGGTGCTCACAAGAATTACCGTACATATCAGCGTATAACATGCACTTTTTCCCCCTGAAAACAGAGGACAAACAGTGCCTGCGTGTTATACGCCGATATTTCTTTTTTTACCAACGGGAGGTGGAGATTGGGTGGTCCACCCCGGGTGCCACACATTGGGGGAGATGTAATGCCGGCAGCCTCACCTCTCCTGGCCCTCGGACAACCTGCCGGCATATTCTAAAGATAAAAAAATCACTGCCAGCCCCTTCACATAGATCCTTTGTAGACTATGTAAGTGTCATAGTAAACCAAAGCCAACAAATACCTCATTCTCGCCATTCTTTCCGACTGCTCTCTTCCTTCCGCTCCTCCTCCGAGTGAAACATCAGAAGAGAGCAATCATGTGACCAGCCGGAAAAAATTGAGCTAATGAGGTATTTGCAGGCTTTGGTTTACAATGACAGTGACACAGTGTAGGAAGAATCTATGAGAAGGGACTGGCACTGATTTTTTTTAAACTTTAGAGTACGCTGGCAGTGCTGTCCCAGAAGGCTGGGGGTCTCCTGGGAATTCAGGGGCGCTGTGCAATGTATAAGGGCTATGTAATGTGCGAGGGGTCTGTGTAGTATAATTGCAGGGGTCTGTGTAATGTGCAGGGGGGGGTTTGGAATGAAAAGGGGTCTGTGTGTGTAATGTGCAGGGGGGTTTTGGAATTTAAAGGGAACTGTGTAATGTGCAGGGGGGGGGGGGGGGCTTTGGAATGTAAAGAGATCTGTGGAAAGTTTTTTTTTCCTGAAACTTCCCTCTTAAAATTAGGGTGCGTGTTTAACGCCTGTGAGTGTTATAAGCCGATAAATACGGTATCTGAAGTGCAAACATTTCACTATGCACACAGTGCACTTAGGATATTGTTCAAGGACTTTGGTTTTTGTAATACAAAGTTTTTTGTGAATTATACTTGTTTTGCTAATCACTGGGGAGTGTTCACATAGATTTACACTGATTATCACTTGAAAAGATATTTTAAGTGTAGTGCTGCACATTTATAAAAATATTTGTCTTTTCTGGTGCATTTCTACAGACTCCAATCAAACCTGTATTATGTCCACGGTCTCTGACCATCATTTCCTCTGCAGTCTCTAATGGTCCTCTCTAGCATTACAGATCACAGTTGAGGCCCCTATACCTTTAAAGTTGGCAACCATTACCATAGTGAAGTCGTATTCTTTAGACAGTTGCTTATTAGGTCATGAGTCCTTCTGAGAAAGCTGTTAGAAATACCCTTAAAGGAATTCGTTCTTTACTGAAGTGTAGTGTAGTGAAAGCTTGCTGTGCTATCCTTAATCTGTCTTATCTAGAACAAGGAATAGAAAGACTAACTAGTTGCTCTGGGCAATACAGGCAATTTATATTTTAGATTCTTCCAAGAATAAATGTGTTTTTTAGACTATAATGCTGCCCATATACAACCTGTTTTTTAGGAGATTTGATAAAAATCCTATGAACCAAAATAGTTTAAAAATAGTGAGATTTTCGCAAAATTTCATCATGTTGACTAAATACAATGAAGTTAATGGAAAAGACAAACCAAGGTAGTTGTTGTTCAGTTTTGTTTTTTAGCTGAATTCTAGGTATGATCTTTATTGCACAGCTTGGACCAATTTAGGTATGCATATATCATACTTGAGGGACCGCTGGGGAAGGCTACAATCACTGTAGTAGTACTGTACTACAGCGATCAGCACCATGGCCATTAACAAATGCCTTGTATTTTGTGAATGAATACAAGACGTTCTCCGATTGGATGAGGTGGAGAGGAGGCTGGTGACACCTTCTTTGAAGGTGCAAAGAATACGTATAATCACAGTAAAGGAAAGGGAAATGGGCATTTTATTAACTCACCATCTTTAACAGTAGAATACAGTGATTCCTCTTCACCTGAACTAGCAGAGCAAGATCCTTGAGGTACTTCTTGCTCTCTTGCTTGAATCAAAGTCTGGTCATTCAACCCACAGTCATCGCTATCCATTAATGATTCACACAGTAAATCCTCAGTTAAAATATCTGGCAATTCTACCGAAGTGCTGCACATCTGTTCTATTCCTTTCTTGTTGTCTGATATAAAAGGTTTTCCATCAGTCTGTCCAATTGAATGGAACAATTTCAGCTCTTCAAGAACCAAGTCAAACTGAGCCTTCATTTCAAATGCATGAAGGGTAAGCCCAGCAAGCTCTACAGTGCTGGTGTTGGTAACACCAATGGCAGACTTGCCTTCTAGAGAATAAGAAGCATCTAATAAATTACAGTTGGATTTTTCAGTATTTTCTAAGGAACATGCCCCTTCAACTTGTAATTCGTTTATGTTGTCATACTCTGCCTTTGTAACTACATTCAAAATGGTCCCTGAAGGAAAACCATTGGTAGTATCAATTGGAAAACATGAATTCTTCAGGTTTATTACTTTGTTTGATAAATATAATTTCAGGCTTTCATTGTGCTCTTCAGTTTTAGACTTATTTTTGAAAATTATATCTGACCTCTTCTGTTCTCTTCCATTTTGAATGCTATTTTCACAGAAATATATGTCATGCGTTGTGCTGTCTTGTAAAAAGTTGCCCACAATTTCTTTGTTTTCAGAGACAGATTGAACTTCTTTCTTACATACTTTTCTTTCTGCATCTGGCACATCAAGTTCATTAAAGTGTAGTGTAGTTGCACCACAGCATTCTTTGCTGCAGCTCTCAAATTCACTTTCCATCGGAACACTGCTATCAGATATGGCTTGGTTTTGGAGTAAACGGTTTGCTTCAGCTGAATTATCATTCTGTAGTTCTGCCAAATACATATCCAAACTGATTTTCCCAAACATTTCATGAAACACCGGTTCTGAATATGATTGCATCCAACTTGCCTCTGTAAACCTTTTCAGAGTATCTTCTTCTGAATTCTCAGCAGCATCCAGAAGGTGTGAAGGAAAACAGAAGCCTTGATTTTTAAGTGCAGTTGTATAGGCCAAAAGAGCACTTTCAGTGCTTTTAAACATTGTTTCTTCGCCAAGTGCAACCTCCATTTCCATTTGTTTGGCTTTAATGCCATTCGTTTTGGGGAAATGCTGCAGGATTTGTAATCCATTTTGTGGAAAAGATCCTACCTCAGAAATACTGCTTTGAGAATATGCAAAGTCATTTATAGGCATACAGATGAATGAATCTGCTAAAGTGCTGATGTTGGGAAGAAAATATTGTTTTTTACGCTTTCTGTGGTGACTGAGAAATGCAGGAAATGACATTTCTGTTGACAAAAACAAGTTACTGCCAAAATTACAGTATTTCTTATCAATAAATGACAAATCAGTGTTTTGCAAAACTGGACAGCTTATTAACATGCTTGCAGAAATGGTACTTTTTTCATGAGATGCCCATTCAAAAATCAGTTGTGATTTGTCATCCCCTTTGTTAAAAATAACATTTGAAGTCATTTGAGGATGCAGTGAAAGACTGTCATGTGGATTAATCCTGCTGTATGTGCTCATTTTCAAAAAAAGGCTTTCTTCTGAATAAGTCTGAGCTTTACTGTGTCCTTTTTGCGTCAAAGCAGTACATGGCACAGTATAATCAACCGTACTGTCAGTCTCAGGAATAAAAATGCTTGTGAAAACATCTATTTCACCAAGAAAAGAGTCTTTCAGCACTGATCTCAGTCTACATTTCACACTACATGTTTCATAACCATCTCTGGTACA
This sequence comes from Aquarana catesbeiana, assembly GCF_042186555.1. Lineage (NCBI taxonomy): Eukaryota > Metazoa > Chordata > Amphibia > Anura > Ranidae > Aquarana > Aquarana catesbeiana. The sequence continues at coordinate 81,661,828 of NC_133327.1, read as the reverse complement.
GTTACATATTTGTGGAGTGTTAACATTTCTTAAAGAAGAACTAGCTTCTTCTGGATAAAATTGTTTTACAGGATATATTTTTTCCACACTGCACAGATCAGTAGAGCCTGTGATCCGGTCAAATTCTAGACATTTGTCAGAATTTTTAAAACAGCCATAAAACATCTTTGATCTACCAAAGGTTTCCTTTTCACTGACACGCATGGAAATGTCAGGAGTATCACAGCTTTTACTGAAACTGTAAGAAGCCTGTTTTGCGCTCACTACTTCATTTTCTTTCAGGGTAACTGATGGCTTCCTTTTAAATGGTCTCTGATAGTCAATTTTACTGGCTATCTCCCAATCCCTAATCTCCTTCATTGTATGTATGCTCTCTTTAGAACAAGGTCTACATGAACTTTTAGCAGCAACTGATCGATTATTCCTTGCATGAAATTGTCTTTCCTTTTGAATCAACACAAAGGAGGGTAATTTTTTGGCGTCATCTGTGGAAATATCAGCATAGGCTAATCTGCCATATGTACGGTTTTTTTTATAGGCTGCTACAATGTAACTTTCCCAAATGATGTCAGTTTGAGACACAATCATATTTTCTAGCGATAATCCAACCACTTTAAATTGCAGAGCAGAGGCTTCATTTCCATTATGTCTATAAGACCTTTGTTGTTTTTCAATTTTCATTTCAGCATGAGAAGTTGTGCTGGGTTTGTAACACACTGCAGAGCAAGGATTATGTGCATTTATTGGCTGGCATATTGCTTCCTCTTTAGTCTGAGCAGTGATTGCTCCTGAAGTGCCTCTGTTTGTGCCCAGCTGTAGCTGCTGAGACTGCATCGTCCTTGTGTGCTCTCTCTGCCCAGGCCATATGCGAATTATTTCTGTGTCTGACTGCTCTTCTCTGTTCATGTCACTGACTTTCTACAAAACTGCTGGGTTTCGATCCAAGGAACATGAAACAAGAACTGGAAAGAAAATATCTTTATTAATGAAGAATTCAGTCTGCACTAGTAATAAAGCATATGATTTTCAAATTATCGTTGCATTGTTGTGAAGACAGTGAAGAGTAATGTGCCTAATGCACACATTTTGAGCTGAACAGAAAGAACATCTGTCAGGGTTGGTAAGTTAAAACAATATAATTGTGCTTTAGTTACATTTTTACACCTGGCATCCTACAAACTAAATAAATATTTTCCACATGAATTACAATTTCATTTTTGAGGTTAATTGCGGTGGCACGCAAAGCAAGACAAAAAATGCATACGTTTGAAAGACCTAATTTCAATCACTGGCTTGCATTAGTGATAAAGGATATTACTGTATATTAGGAACCCATTGATAAAGTGTATCTAAAGTCAATATATTTTATTAATAGAATGAAGAGGTGTTACCCCTGACCACTGTCAGGTTTTTGTTGTTGTCTGTGCCTCCGCTAGAGATATTCATCCTCTCTATTTGTGATCACTGTCACTGGGATGGAAAGTGATGGGAAGTGATAGAATTTTGAGTCACCAGAACAAGAACAAGAGGGGATTTCCCTCACTTTGAAGAGATTTTCTCTCACTTCCTATTGTGTCCGCAGTACAAGAAGTGAGAGAAAAAATCTCTCTAATGGGACACAGATGACAAAAAATCATATCAGTGATATTAACTATTACCTACTGTATCCAAAATTTTTAAAAAATTCTGGCGTTAGATATACTTTTTGTTTAAAGCGAAGCTCCACCCAAAAGGGGAGGTTCCGTTTTACTGTAAGTACTCCTCCCCTCCTCCCCTGCCACAATTGGCATGTCATTTTTTTTGGGGGGGGGAGCGGGTACCTAGTTTTCACAGGTACCCGCTCCAACTTCCGTTCGGATCGCCTAGGCGATCTGAGCAGAAGTTCTCCTCTCCCCATTCCTCCGTGCAGTCTTCTGGAACACGTCACAGGTCCCTGAAGACTACCAGACCATCAAAAGGCACAGCACAACTCACACATGAGCATTGGGCACCCGGCTTTTAAAGCTCAAGCTGTCACAGCCGGGTGCGCACAGTTACAATGCCGGCACCAGGGAGAGAAGCGCGTGGGAAGGGACGGTTCAGGTGAACACATTGCTGGATCCTGGGATAGATGAGTGTGTGTTTATTAAAATTCAGCAGCTGCACTTTTTGTGGAGCTCCACTTTAAAGGATTTTAATTTATTTTCAGAATAGGATAAAATAGGTTACATTTATATAGCCATTTAGGTATTACTTAGTATAGCCATTAGGTTTACTGAAGGTAGGCCCAAAAGTCTTGGGGCCTACCGATCCAGGGATGGTCCTGTGCTGTCTTGCCTGCGGGAAGAAGCCAAGCGACTGGAGGACTTTTCAGGAGAGGACTGCGCGATAAGGCCGGTGCCTCTAGAAGAGCCTGGAGACACAGTTGGAGGATGCATCCCGGGTCACATACCACACAGTACCGTAACTTCGGAAGAAGGGAACTGGTATTGTGTGATCAAGCCTTTGATATTGCAACAAGTCGCTAATTACCCAATCCTGTGGCAGAGGATTGTGTAACAGTTACACCGAATCTTAAAGTCTGTGGCAGAGACTATGACCAAGCATCACATCGGCTGCTAGGTCAGTGAGAGGTGCCTGTCCGGTGGTTGCTGAATCCAGCTGTGGATGCTGTTGCCCTCTGGATCAAAGAGAGTGTTCCTGATCTGCATTTCAAGGTACCTGAATTCTCCCTAAACCCTCTATCCCTCTATTGCGAGAATCTTTCTTACATAAAGCATTCAAGAAAGAGACTGTGTGTTGGAGCTGAAATTACTAAAAAGAACTCTTTAATGGGACCCCTATGACGGATATGGAGAAACAGTACAGGAACGGTAAGACCCAATTTAAACCAACAGCTCCTTCAGGGGTAAGTGCTACACATACAAAACAATAGTTTTGTGTAGTTGTAAGGGGGGCTTATGAACGGCTAGAATTGTGTGCCAATTGTGCCCCTTGCCCCACTTCCTGACCTGCTTGAGGCTTTAACCCTCCACCATCTTGTGCCCACTCCATGCCAGAGGCCTTCTCCTGACATTCCCAGCTGTTAACTTTTATATCCCCAAAGGAAGGAATATTTACACAAAGACAGGGTTGTTGCACTTTACTGATGGAACTTGGAAGATAGTAAAAACAGTCACATAATTGACATACAAACAGGGGTCACTTGGCAGTCTATTGTCCATCACATGTAGTGGATGGTCCACAGTACTCATATGTAAAAGCATCATACAACACTTTCGGTAAGCCATCTTCCTTTAAACCAGGGGTCTCAAACTGGTGGCCCTCCAGATGTTGCGAAACTATCCCATCATTCCTCTGCCTGTGGGAGTCATGCTTGTAACTGTCAGCCTTGCAATGCCTCATGGGACTTGTAGTTTCGCAACAGCTGGAGGGCTGCCAGTTTGAGACCCCTGCCTTAAACAGTCTCTCTCCACCCGGGGTCATTATTTCTCACTGAGATGGGATCTCTGCAGTCACTTCCTCCATGGGTACATCTCTCCCAGGATCGTACAGGGGAATAGGCTCACTCCAGGTAACTCTTGGCCTGGTCTAAAAGGCATTTTTGCAACCCACCCTAACCCTTACCTACATAAGGGTCAGGAAGTCTACAGCCGGATCTTCTGGGTGCAGGTCTACCTCTCCCTTTCCTGCAGCCCTGTCTAGTGCCTTCAATTGCTGGCTACGTCTGCCTGATGGTGGAGTCTCTGGCTCCCATGTCCCAACTACACTAGGGCTAATCCCAGCCCAGCTTATATGTGGGCACTGACTCACCTATGACATCACTCTTCTAGATTGTAAGCTCTTCTAGATTGTAAGCTCTATCGAGCAGGGCCCTCTGATGCCTCCTGTATTGATTTGTATTGTAAGTGTACTGTCTGCCCTCATGTTGTAAAGCGCTGCGCAAACTGTTGGCGCTATCTAAATCCTGTATACTAATAATAATTAATAATACAGGAGGGCTCTAACTAAAGGGAGCCTAGCACCTGATGACACTACTTTCTGTATCCAGACACTACTTTGAAACAGAACCACCTAGTGGCAGACCAGCTAACTGCACCTGCTTACGTGCTGTCCTAGCCTGATTTTTGGTGGAAGAGGGACATACTAAAATATGACTGTGTGAATTTAGCCTCAAGAAACACTCCAGGCAAAATTCATAAACTCAGCTCAGTCACTGCGCTGGAAACGTTATGTTGCAGGTAGCATGAATTACAAATATTTTGGCTAAACAAAACTGTTCACATGCCTATGTTTTAACTGTGCATTTACCGTTTTGGTTTGAGATCTACTTTAAATTCTTATATCCTCGCTATATATTTACTTGCCCTAGCATTAACATATTAAAAGTTATTTCACGATTCTGATTGAAAAATGTCAGACATTTTACCTATATGCTGTGCCTCAGAGCAGACATCACACGCTTCTTTCTATCTTTTATTAGGCAAAACACTCTCCACTGTGCTTACCTGTAAGGATATTTTTTTCTTCAATACTGAAGACCTGACTTCCCTGAGTTCTGAGTTTTGCCAATTCCATCTGCTGTACTCTTCTGAAGCGCAGTCATGTGACAAAGGAATGGCTGTTAGTCAGGGCGCAGCCCAGAAGTTACACCCCTAGTAAAAAATTAAAAACCACAGCATAAGGGTGAGGATTTTTGGACTAATAAAGAGAATAGCAAGCTACTTGTGGTACCTGCTGTTAGGCAGGGCTTTTGGTTTTAAATGTTTATAATGGCTGACATGTTGATGTGTTCAAACTCATCATACCTATAATTGCATATTGATGTTCCCATGCATATTCCCCTTTTGGGAGGATACAATAATATAATATGGGAGAGCTAGCAGCAAGTCTTATATGCCCCAATTTAAGTTGGAAAATTAGTTATACAGTTATTATCAAGTTAATTGATGCATACTGAGGCTACTAAACTTGGCCTGAGCACCCAGACATCAACAATCTCTGGTCACAAAAGGGTTTATATTGAAAGAATGTAAATGAAAAATTCCTACATACAGATTGTATTCAAAAGTGGGATGACAAGCTAAAAAGCTTTCTTCTGTCACACAAGCAAATAAAGACGCATTGGGGAGATTTACTAAAACTCGAGCACACAGAATCTGGTGCAGCTGTACATAGTATCCAATCAGCTTCCAGGTTTTATTGCAAAACTTAATTGAACAAGCTGAAGTTAGAAGCTGATGCTATGCACAGCTACACCAGATTCTCTGTACTACCGTTTTAGTAAATCTCCCCATTAGAGTCCAAAGTAGCTCTGCATATAGTATTTGGAGAAACTGACTATACCTGGCACCCTTGTGGCAGCGAAACATTAAAATCAATGTAAATATACAAAGAAGTTACCATATATTACTGCAACATTGATTAATGGGGAATGGGGGGGGGTCATGTAAGATGATCCACTACTTTGCAACCAATACATCCCCATGCTGTAACAGCACCTGGGCACCAGGGGATCTTGAGCCTATGCTAAGTGGGAGCTTTACCATCTAGTGACCTGTAGCTCCTACTGTAAATCATAAGTGCCTACACCTAAAAGAGCCTTAGCTTGTAAGAGGGGCTGCTAGGAATACCTTGTCCCAAGGATATATCACTTACATACTCTTGCATTTATAAAGAAGGGCAGGTCCAGACTTGAATGCATTTTGTAATGCTTTACTTGAAATTTGTAGGTAGGACATGGGTAGAAAAGAGGTAGAATACCCTAAACTCATATGTGGCTTCTACAGCTCTTTGACTAGCAGTCACTGGATGGGTAACAAGATGGTTGAGTGTACATCTGCTCTAGTGATGACTCGAGCAGCAAAAATCTTCTTAAGCCCATGTGGGCTCAAGCCCTGGGGCCTCAAAAACCAGCTACACAGGGGTTTATTTACTAAAGGCAAATCCACTTTGCACTGCAAGTGCACTTGCTGATTTTATCATGTGCATGCTAAAATGCTGTTTTTTATTTTCCTTGCATGTGCCCCGGCCCCCTCAGATCTACAGAGATTGCACTTCCAGTGCACTTGTAGTGCAAAGTGGATTTGCCTTTAGTAAATAAACTCCATAGTCTTCTTGGGCTCCAGCCCTGAGGCCTATAACCAACTACAAACAGCCAGCTAAAGCGAACACCTATTGGCCAGAAGAAGGAGGGCTGAAGTATCTCCCTCTCACTTGAGCCTAAGGATTTTCCAGAACATTGCATTCCTGTTTTGTCAAAGCTAGGTCCAAATTATTGATGACAAGTTTGGCTAGCATTGGGTGCAAAGATCTGAAATACAGCAAGGCTGTTAGGAGACATCCCTACATTACACTGAATAGCTCAGAATGGGTAAACCTTCAAGGACTGTAAAAAAATGTAGTGTGCATGTTTAACCTCACCCTCAGTAAATTTTGTATTAATTTCTGATTGAGCTTTTCTTGCTTTCTAAAAATAAAACCATTAAAATCTGCAGTAAATACAAGTGGTTTTCCAAGTGAGTCATGCCACATTTATTTCTTATTTCTTGCTTTTGTTAAGGAAAGTGCTTTCATAAGCAGAACCAATTTAGACTTTTACTGTCAATTAAAACGTAGTCACGCTCCCATTTAATGCAATTAGAACCACAAACATGTCTAAATGAAAACATTTCAATGATCACCATTTGACAAATAAAATGCTGTGGAAATCTAGCTGATCCAATAATATTACCAGAGCATTTGATAGTTTTCATTACTCAGTACGTGATGTGACCTTGGTTACTAAATGTTTTACTAATAAAGCCTAACTCCAGCAATTTGTTTTGAGATTCAGGATAGAATGGAGCTAAATTAAAATTTTTGTTAGGATTTTCTACTATCTGTGACTGCCATTGGGGGTATTCTTTCTCATTTTCTGCCCCGAAAGAAATAGGGGGCGCAGGTATCATAAGGACAGGAAGGCACAGACAACAATAAAGACATTGGGGTTGATTTACTAAAGGCAAATCCACTTTGCACTACAAGTGCACTACAAGTGCACTTGTAAGTGCAGTCGCTGTAGATCTGAGGGGGACATGCAAGGAAAATAAACAAACAGCATTTTTGCTTGCACATGATTGGGTGATAAAATCAGCAGAGCTTCCCCTATTTTCAGAGCTCCCCCTCAGATCTGCAGCGATCGCACTTACAAGTGCACTTAAAAGTGCACTTGTAGTACAGAGTGGATTTGCCTTTAGTAAATCACACACTCTTCTAAAACGTGTTCTTGTTTTTATGTGTGTTCCCATTGGAGAGATTTTCAATCACTCCAATGGGATCACAAACAGCAATCAAAACTTGACATAGGCTCTACCTTTTCCCCAATGTATCCAAAGCTAAAAAAAAACGTTTTGGCTATAGTTGGACTTTAATGCACAACTTTACCATTAATGAAGCTGTCCTTATGTACCTCCACCCTGGCAGCACACACACACACACACACACACACACACACACACACACACACACACACACACACACACACACACACACAAATCCTGTGTGCAGCCCACCTGCACCTAAACTTACCTTCCTCTACATTTCATTGAAGTACACTGTGTACCTGTGCCTGGTCCTGCATATCCTTTGCAAAGAGAATGTCCTGGCTGCCTCCTTTGCACATAGCCCCATTCATTACTATAGGTGAACCACACTACAATGGATGGCCGGAGGTCACATGGGTATAGTTCACTCGGGTATAGTTCACTCATATAAATAAATAGTGTCATGATGCATGGAGACTGTAATGGGGAGGAAGGTTAAAGTTTTATCAGTTGGGTTGCACACAGTGGGGGGGGTCACTTAAAGGACCATAACTTCACCAAAGGTTAGTCATGAAACCACATACACTTATGCTAGCCTTTAATAAAATATATGTAAAGAGAATGTGCTTGTGAAAAAAAAAAAAAAAAAAAAGAGAATGTGGAAGGGTTGGAACTTCTACCGGGTTATTATTGCTGTCTTTGTCCCTGCTGAGAAAATTCAAACGTATTACTGGTCCTAGAGACCACTGTCTCCAGTACAGATTGTGATCCTACTTTTTTCAGTTGTCACAGAAACAGGAAATGATAAGTAATCCCCTCACTTTACGGAGCTCTCCACTCACTTTCTGCTGTGTCGATGGACAGAAAATGAAAGGAAATCTCCCTGGCTGAACATAGTGAACAAATAAAACCTCAGTGGTCCAAATCAGTCAGTGGTCCAAAAAGTTAAAAAAAAAAGTTGTGGCTTTAAATTTTAACCATAACTGAAAGACTCTAAATACAACGAAACAAAAACAGGTCAACTTTAAGGAGGAGCTTTAACCCTCTTCTTTTATTTTTATTTTACCTTTTATGCTGGGTTGTGCTCAATAAATATACACACTCCCAGTGAACCCAGCCCCAGTACAGGAGTAAAATTATGGAAAGTTTGGGAAATGGTGGTCTGTTTTAAGCACTTACTACATCCTGGGACTTTTAGAAGGCGTCTAACATAAAAACTTACATTTTATATGCATCTGCTAAAAGCGCAATAGACTCAATTCACAAAGTTGTGATACAAGAAAAATAAACTTTATTTTATGTGACTAATTTTAAAATCTCATTGAACGCAAAAGGGAAATAGCTCACTTAAAAAAAAAAAACTAATAAGGATCCTTATACTAGCGTGTTAGCTTTATGAATTGACCCACCGGCTTACTTTCCACTTACGTTTTTGGGGGGGGGGGACTAAAAAATAGGTTTGTTGAGCCACATTTTTACAATTGCCGAACTACCCCACCTAAGTTGCAAAGGCAGCCACGGACGGGGGTGTAAAAAAAAGCCCACCACTGTTGCATTGGAGGGGCAGTGCTGCTGCCAAATGTGATCCATTCAAGTGAATGTTCCCTGTTGCTATGCTCGTAGTTGTGGTGCAGTCTTCCCATTGAAAGATACTCTCTGGCTGTCAAGAAAAAAAATTCAGTATCACCTTCTGAACTCCTGTTAGCCGCCCCCTCGTCGCTCCCTAAAAAGTGATCCACCACAGATCCCTTTTCACAGACAACGCAAGTGTAAACAGGCCCTTATGTCACTTATTTAAAACTGGATGACAGGGGTTAATGATAATGACTGATCTGTACACACTGCTCTAATAATGGTATGATAACTGTAGCTTATTGTGCGATTGCCTTTATTGCTTCGATTATAGTCTTTCTTTGTTGGAAGACTATGTATTACTGATTGCACTACTACTGACTGTAGCTTTTGTATTTACTGTTCTGTGCAATATTCAATAAATGTTTTTACCTGAAAAAAGAAAACTGTATGACTGAGCAGCACCCTCAGCCAATCAGATTCGAATCTAAATTTACAAAAAGACAGTTGCAAAGTGAAACTTTAAAGTGGAACTAAACCCTCCTCTCCTTTTCAGCCAAGGAAGCTGTTATATTAGCTTCTGCTTGATCTGCAACTGCCACGGTGCTGCATGTGTAATTAGTAATGACACCAGACATTTGGAGGTTTGACAGTTTGGTTGAGAGCACAACCAATGTGACAGTTATCATTTCTGACATGCTGGGAATGTAACTGTTTTTAAAATCGCTACATTAATGGGTTTAGTTCTGCTTTAAATTGGATTTTTTTCTGTGAATGTTGTACACCATAGTTCTATACATAGTTTCACTGCATAAGATTACTATTCTCTGTATAAAGTGCTGGCTGTGTAATTTCTGCCTCCATAAATTCAATGCACTTTCCAGTGAATTAATACAGTGCGCTGGATGTGTAACTTTTCTGCATTGTTTGCTGGCCACATAACTGCTCTGCACTGTGCGCAGGCTGCACAATTCTCTGCACTATGCGCTGGCTGCATAATTCTCTGCACTGTGCGCTGGCTGCATAATTCTCTGCACTCTGTGCTGGCTGCATAAATCTCTGCACTGTGCGCAGGCTGCATTATTCTCTGCACTCTGCGCTGGCTGCATAAATCTCTGCACTGTGCGCAGGCTGCATAATTCTCTGCACTCTGCGCTGGCTGCATAATTCTCTGCACTCTGCGCTGGCTGCATAAATCTCTGCACTGTGCGCAGGCTGCGTAATTCTCTGCACTCTGCGCTGGCTGCATAAATCTCTGCACTGTGCGCAGGCTGCATAATTCTCTGCACTCTGCGCTGGCTGCATAAATCTCTGCACTGTGCGCAGGCTGCATAATTCTCTGCACTCTGCGCTGGCTGCATAATTCTCTGCACTCTGCGCTGGCTGCATAATTCTCTGCACTCTGCGCTGGCTGCATAATTCTCTGCACTGTGCGCAGGCTGCATAATTCTCTGCACTCTGCGCTGGCTGCATAAATCTCTGCACTGTGCGCAGGCTGCATAATTCTCTGCACTCTGCGCTGGCTGCATAATTCTCTGCACTCTGCGCTGGCTGCATAATTCTCTGCACTCTGCGCTGGCTGCATAATTCTCTGCACTCTGCGCTGGCTGCATAAATCTCTGCACTGTGCGCTGGCTGCATAATTCTCTGCACTGTGCGCTGGCTGCATTATTCTCTGCACTGTGCGCTGGCTGCATTATTCTCTGCACTGTGCGCTGGCTGCATAATTCTCTGCACTGTGCGCTGGCTGCATAATTCTCTGCACTGTGCGCTCGCTGCATAATTCTCTGCACTCTGCACTGGCTGCATAATTCTCTGCACTCTGCGCTGGCTGCATAATTCTCTGCACTGTGCGCTGGCTGCATAATTCTCTGCACTATGCCCTGGCTAAATTCTCTGCACTCTGCGCTGGCTGCATAATTCTCTGCACTGTGCACTGGCTGCATAATTCTCTGCAATGTGCGCTGGCTGCGTAATTCTCTGCACTGTGCCCTGGCTGCGTTATTCTCTGCACTGTGCGCTGGCTGCATAGTTCTCTGCACTGTGATCTGGCTGCGTAATTCTCTGCACTGTGTGCTGGCTGCATAATTCTCTGCACTGTGTGCTGGCTGCATAATTCTCTGCACTCTGCCCTGGCTGCAAAATTGTCTGCACTGTGCACTGGCTGCATAATTCTCTGAACTGTGCACTGGCTGCGTAATTCTCTGCACTCTGCGATGGCTGCATAATTCTCTGCACTGTGAGTGTATACCGCTCCTTCACTGCTCCTGCCCATTGAAATCAATGGGACAGCGCGGCTATACCGCCGGCAAAGCGCCTCCGCAGAGGCGCTTGGCGGTGCTTTTTAACCTTTTCTCGGCCGATAGCGGGGGTAAAACTGCTGAATACCGACGGTAAAGCGTCGCTTACAACAGCAGCATTTTACCGCCGACACTGCCCCCGCCCCGGTGTGAAAGGGCCCTAACTGAAGGCAAAACATTTTTTTAAGCTTTAGATGGAGTGGAGAGGGATTAGGGCAGTTCGAGTTTTTATTGTTGTCTGTGACCTCTGTTTTCCCTTGGTATCTGTTATCACAGAAAGGAAAAGAAAATCCCAAAGTGGTCACCAGAACAGGAATAGAGGGGAAATCTTCCAAAGGGGACACTAGTTCTGGTGACCCCAAGGGTTTCCCTCATTTTGGAGGAATTTCCTCTTACTTCCTGTTGTAGCTATGGGACAAGAAGTGAAGGGAAATCTCCCCAATGGAAGGCAGATGGCAAAAAAATAATCTGACAGGGGTTATAACCCTCCCTTACTTTCCGTTCTAATTTAAGTGTCCTTTCATCTCTAGGGCCCTAAACCTAAAAACTACAATAGTTCTAACACTTATTCTGCATAACTAAACCTAACCTAACTAACTAGCCTAAGCATAATACTAACTAGCCCTGATTCCCCAACCATAAAGACTCTTAAGCATGGCTGTATATTAGGTGTAAAACATGCTTGTTCATGTGGTGGCTGGGAGCCACAGCTGCAGCGTGTTCTTGACCATTGAAATGCCCCACGGAGAGCGTCGTGTACCGCCAGCCCTCAAGTTTCCATGTGCACACATTTTGAAAAATATATCTATACTTGCGTGTGTGCAAAAGGGAGTATTGGCGGTTACACACATACAGCTGCACACTGCGTTTTCTTTAATGCACCTCAATGAGCGAATATACTCCCAGTCACCAAAAAAAAAAAAGCGTTTTACTCTGTGGGGTTGATTTACTAAAACTGGAAAGTGCATAACCCGGTGCAACAGTGCATGGTAGCCAATCAGCTTCTAACTTCAGCTTGTTCAGTTAAGCTTTGCCATTAAAACCTGGAATCTGAGTGGTTTCTATGAACAGCTGAACCAGTTTTAGTAAATCAACCCCTGTATGCCTTATGTATGGCCGTGTGCAAGAGACCATGATACTGATTAGCTAACTAATACATTAACTAGCCTAACCATAAAGTTTGGTTCACATTACTGCGTGCGCGGGTGTGCGTGTGCAGTTCCCTGCATTTTACATGTGTTCCCAAGTGTCGTATGTAAGACAGCCCATTGAAATGAACAGTCCCAAATTCTTTACCAAAAACACAACGCATTGAACCGTGTGGTGCTGCGTGTTTGCTAAAGTGCAGTGTGTTTTTCTGCGTGTTGGGAAAGCGCGCAGTTTTGAGCTCATTCCCAACAGGCAAAGATGTGAAACTAGACTAATACTAACTATCCTAACTATATTACTGTTTACCTGACCATAATACTAACTAACCTAACCATATTACTGTTTACCTAACCATAACACTAACTATGCTGACCAAAATACTGTTTACCTACCTATAATGCTAACTAGTTTAACTATAATACTTATTAGCTAACCATAATACTAACCAGCCTAACCATAATATTAACTAGCCTAACTATAGTTCTAATTACCTAACCATAATACTAACTATCCTAACCATAATGTGTGTGGTGCCACCTGAGCTCACCGTGTCTCTCCTGTCAGCTGCTGCTGTGATTCTCCTCAGTCAGCAGACATTGTCCAAACTTTATTGACAACAATCATCCTTCACAATATTCTATCATTACAGCTGTATGTAAAATTTCCAGGGTGACAAATTAATAAATCTTCAGCTTCCACTTTACTGTAGCCGTCAGTATTTTTAATAAACACATCCCTCCACAACCTTTAAAAAAAAAATACTGTAGCTGCTTTCACTGTGTGTTTTGGCAGTATTTCTCATCACAGGGTCACAATGTATCTTGTGTAAAAATTTGCTGTAAGCCTGTGGCGGCCTCCTCAGCTGCCCCAGGTCACTGGACACATTATACCTCAAGCATCTCATTTATAAATATGTAGAGAATTGCAGAATTGTCTTAGTTCTGCCCCAGCCACACCAACCACATTTTCTATCATATAAAGTGAGGAAAGGGCCCCTGGATATAACTGAGTTTCTCAGCATTACCACATTATGTTCTTTATTTAAAAAAATGCTTTCTAGGGATAATCCTGGTTGAAATTTCTGACTGAAAAATGTTCATGGAAATTTTCCTGGTATTCAGTCCTAATAAGGCCTCATGCACACTGAAAGTTTATGCTATTTCTCCTAAACACCTTTCCTCCTGACAGGAAAAAACGATTGACGCTTGTAAACAGCGATCCCGAACCGCCCCAAAGATGCAGGCATCTCAAGTCTCCCGTGAGGTGTGGGAGGCGCCGGCATTTCTGCGGTGGCTCCCGCACACGAGCAAGCGCCTCCCGATCTCCCGGGAATGATCCGTGCGGCAGGGAACAGCTGTGATCACCGATCTCCTTTGTATTGATTTTTAGCTGACAGCCGCTTCTCCTTCTCTCCCCCCCCACCCCACCCCCGCGGCTGTCAGCTAAAAAGCTATATGATCACAGCTGTCCCTCCTGCTGCACATCGATTATTCCCAGCTGCTCTGTGTGCTCCTCCCCCAGCCCCCTCCGTGTCCTTCTCCACCTCCCGTTCTCCTCTGGCCCCCTCTATGTCCTCCTCTTGCTCCCCTCATCCCCCGCAGGCGGCTCCCTTCCTCTCCTCTCCCGCCGGCTGCGGGAGGAACTAGTAATTGGACACAGTGAGCGAGTTCGCTCCCGTGTCCTGTGATTACTGAGCGGAGTAAACTGTGTTTATGAATTAGTTAAACAAATAATTGTTTAGCTTATGAATGAACAGGAGCCTCGGGGGGTTGATTTACTAAAGGCAAATTCACTTTGCACTACAAGTGCACTGCAAATGCACTTGGAAGTGCAGTCGCTTTAGATCTGAGGGGAAGATCTGAAATGAGGGGAAGCTCTGCTGATTTTATCATCCAATCATGTACAAGCAAAAATGCTGTTTTTTATTTTCCTTGTATGTCCCCCTCAGATCTACAGCGACAGCACTTCCAAGTGCATTTGCAGTGCACTTGTAGTGCAAAGTGGATTTGCCTTCTGTTCATTCATGTTTAGTGCTGAGAAAGGGACTGGGGAATGTGTCCTCGGTCCCTTTGTTTGTCTCAAATGGGAGATGTCAGGGGTCTGTTTAGACCCCTGACATCTCACCAAAGCCCCCAAAAAATATAAAAAAAAATTGTAAAAAAATTATAAAAAATGAAAAAGTGTGAAAAAATAAAATAAAAAAATTACTGACACCACTCTTCCCTGCCCTACCAACACTGTCCACTGCCCCATCCCCCTCCCCCCAAAATGCATTGTGAACATTTTTTTTTTTTAAATTAAAATTGTAAAAAACTCAATTATTAAAAATAAAAAAACTACTGACACTACCCACATACCACCCACCCCCCACCCCCTTCCTCAGAAGCACTGCGAAAAAATATTGAAAAATTGATTACAAATATTTTGGCGCAGGGGTCTGGGGGTGTTTGCGGGCGCAAAGCGCCACCTCCCTGTAATAAGTTTGTCACCTTCCTGAAATGAGTTTTTGCAGGTTGGGATGTCTGAAGATGCTGCTTGTAGGACTTTTCCTAATCTCCCACAAGCACACCGCCCCAGTGTGATAAGTCACACTGAAATGAATGGGAGGCGGTTTTCAGGTCCGAAAACTGCCTCAGTGTGAAAGGTCTCTTATTCTGGCCTTTGAAAAGAATTAACGCTCAAGCGCTAAACGCACCCAGCGATAATGCACATTTAGATGTGTTAACACGCGTTTACATGCGTCAAGAATTTTTTCTACCAAAACGCTGTTGCTCCTGGACATGCTGGCAGTGGGGTCTTTTTATTGCCTCTAAACTCCTCTAAATGTGATGTGTGCATGGACACATTGGGGTTGATTTACTAAAGACAAATAGACTGTGCACTTTGCAAAATGCAGTTGCACTCTGCAAGAGTAGTTGCTCCAAAGCTTAGTAAATGAGCAGCAAAAAAGCAGGTTTTTTTTCCCTTGCAGGTGATTGGGTATTCTTTGCAAAGTGAAGCTAATTTACTAAGCTCTGGAGCAACTGCACTTGTAGAGTGCAACTGCACTTTGCAAAGTTGACAGTCTATTTTCCTTTTTTATTAAATCAACCCCATAGGCTAACATGCAGAGGCATTTAGGGGCAGGAAAAAAAAAAACGCCCAGTGTGCATGAGACCTAAGCTGTCTCTTAAAATGTACTAATTGTTGTTGTTTTTGGATATTAACCTGTTGCCGCCCACGCTATAGCAGAATGACGGCTACAGCGCGGGCTTCCTGTGCTTGGAGGGCGTCTATTGGACGTCCTCCCATGATCGCGCTTCCCGCGTGTCCTCTGCAGCGTGCCCTGTGATCGCCGAGTCTGCAATTATCAGTTTCCTGTTTATCAGTGCAGTCTCACCAGTGGTGCCAAACATTGGCCACCAGTGATGCCAATCAGTGCCCATTAGTGCTGCCAATCAGTGCCCATCAGTGCCTCCTCATCAGTGTCACCTATCATTGCCCATCAGTGTCACCTATCAGTGCTGCCTATCAGTGCCACCTATTAATGCCCTTCAGTGTCACCTATCAGTGCCACCTATCAGTGCCCATCAGTGCAGCCCCATCAGTGCCCATCAGTGCAGCTTATCAGCATCCATCAGTGCAGCCTCATCAGCGCACATCAGTGAATGAAAAAAATTACCTGTTTGCAAAATTTTATAGCAAACTATGAATTTTGTTGTTTTTTTTCAAAATGTTCAGTCTTTTTTATTTGTTTAGCAACACATAAAAAACCCAGTGGTGCTCAAACATGAACAAAAGAAAGCTCTATTTGTGTGAAACAAATAATAAAAATGTTGTTTGGGTACAGGGTTGCATGACCGCGCAATTGTCATTCAAAGTGTGACAGCGCTGAAAGATGAAAATTGGCTTGGGCAGGAAGGGGGTAAAAGTGCCCAGTAGGCAAGTGGTTAAAGTATATTTGATGACAAAACTGTTTTCTACGGTTTTTGATGGAGGTTTGAGAGTTTAAAACCTCTGCCAGATTTGTATTGCTGTTTGTGTCCACGTCGGGAAGCCTGAGGGCCAATTTACATAAACACGCATTATGACGTGTGTTAACATGCATTGCTTTAAAGGCTTAGTCCACCTTTTGCAAACATTTAAGCTGGGTTCTCACTTATACGAATTGGATGTGGATTTTGCCGCATCCAATTCGCATAGCAGGAGATTGTGACTGGCTCTCTATGAAGCCTGTTCACACATCTCCGCAGCGGCTCTGGTGCGAATTGCACAGGAGCCCGGTGCGTCTTTTGGTCCGTTTCAGGTCTGAATTCAGCCCAAAATTCGGATTGAAATCGGACCTGAAACGGTGAGTGGAGACGCACCGGACTCCTGCTGTGAGCCGCTGCGTGTTCTAGTGTGAACCCAGCCTTAATGAATGTGCATTAATAAAAGAAAAATGTGCATTTATAACAAGTGTTTTTACAGTGCCAACAATTTACACAGAGCTGTACATTCTGTACATCAGATCAGTCTCTCTCTCTCTCCAGAAGAAGCTCACAATCTAAGGTTTCTGTGCATTCACAGGCACTGACACTTGGATCTGTGGAGGGTCAGGGTGGGATGGTTTAAGTCAGGACATAGCCATAAAAGAATAAGGGCACTTTGCTTCATTCACAAAGACACTTACATTAGGTTCACACCTATGCGTTTGCGTGGGCACGGCAGCCTATTCAAATGAATGGGCTATCGTGCCTGCATTTCTGCAAAAAAAAGATGCATGCACCTTTTGAAAAATGCATTCACAGGGAAATTTGACCATGCGATTTTCCTTCGGTTCAGTGAAACAGTGAACAGGGAAGCACCGGACCCCTGCTGTGAGCGGCTCCGTGCGGCAGTGTGAACCCAGCCTTAAAGATTTCCTGTTGTCTCCTGTTTACAGGAAGTGGAGGGTAATCTTTCCAATGAGACCGAGATGGCAAAACAAAAAGCTGACAGGAGACCTTGGGTTTTCCACATGCATAAGATGTATATTGGTCATGTAGTTTTATGGTGTAATTTGTTGCACTGTAAGCACAGCCTACAGTACAGCACAGAGCTCCGAACACTAACAGGCTATCTTGCTGTTTCTTTTATTCCAAAAACAACAAGATCGCTTAGTAAAAGCAGGACATAACACACATTACACATGGTTAGGCACACAGTTAACCCCTTGATTTCTCCTAGATGTTAACCCCTTTCCAGCCAGTGTCATTAGCAGTGGTGGTCCGTCCACACGGGGTGCAGGAGCGCCGCCCCCCTAATCCATGCGCCCGGCCCCTAATCTACATACATGGATTCCAATTTGGCGTTTTATATTGTAGGCCTGTAATTCTTAGGAATAATGCACTTAAATCTGTCCAAACAAGAGTCTAGTGGACATCCCAGGTATGATAAAGTTTGAAACACAAAATCATAAATTATAATATAACAATTATTTATAAATAATTATCAAAAATAATAATATAATAATAACAATAAAATGTATTCAATAATGTAATGAACTCAAAAACACTGAAATTTGCTCAGTTGCAGAATTGTCACTGTCGTCACTTTCAGTGTCTGATGATGAATTTCCTCACGAATCACTATCACTCAATTCTAATTTACTATCGCTGTTTTCTAGCTGGTCTAAAACTGCTTTTGACCTAAAGGGACACTTTTTGGTTGCTATGGGCATTCTCCAGTTTCCAGGCATAAAGAACAGTATATATAATATAAAAGTCCATGCAGGGCACTGGACAAACTACTAGGGACAAAAGGGAGGTGAAATTATTCGATACAGTAATGTAATCTGTAAGATTACAGTGTACTGTATGATAAAGGAAGAAATGGGGTAAGTGGCGCTACCCTAGTGTATGAAGGGTGATGGTGCTCTATACCCATATTCGTGTACCACCCACACCTTACTTAAAGCCAAGGATGATGGGTGATCATATGTGACAGCAACAATAATCAAATAATGTACCAAGTGTAAATACACAATCAAAAGATCATATAAACTATCTGTTCCTAAAATTGGATAACTACATCTATCAATTAAAGATGCAGCACCAAATGAAAATAAGTGAAAAAACTATGAAAAAATTAATATATAACTCGTATGAAAGATATATGCCAAATATCAAATATTGTCAAGTCAATAATGTGTTGTTGAAAAAAACAAAAAAAAATATATTTTTTTGTGTATTTAGCTGGTGCAGCCTTTGAGTATAATGAAAGGGTAGTCAGCAGCAGCGGCACCTGTATTTTACCTTCTGTGTGATTTGGCCAGCGCGGCGCTGCCCACTGCACTGTTACCTGCAGCCTGCGGAGTGATATGCCTGAGGGCAGCAGCAGGAGAACGGCCATGGTGCTGGATCTCTGCTTGCATCCAGCTGGCGCGGCGATGCCCACTAGTCTGCTGCCTCCAGAGTCACGCTGGGATTATGCCTAAGGGCAGCAGAACAGAAGAAGGTCTCTCTTTCTCTCTCTCTCTCTCTCTCTCTCTCTCTCTCTCTCTCTCTCTCTCTCTCTCTCTAGCTCGTAAGGGGAGGCTCTCTGTGTTATATATGTTTTATTTTTATATATATATATATATATATGTGTATATACAGACCAATTATTTGATGCAACGTGCGGCATATAGACAGAGCATTGACAGACTGACCCCCTACCCCTTCAACCTCTGTAGCAATGCTGGCAACACTGATACGTCTATTTCCCAAAGACAACCTCTGGATATGACACTGAGCATGTGCACTCAACTTCTTTGGCTGACCATGGCGAGGGTTGTTCTGAGGTGGAACCTGTCCTGTTCAACCACTGTATGGTCTTAGCCACCGTGCTACAGCTCAGTTTCATAGTCTTGGCAATCTTCTTATAGTCTAGGCCATCTTTATGTAGAGCAACAATTCTTTTTTTCAGATCCTCAGAGAGTTATTTTCCATGAGGTTCCATGTTGAACTTCCAGTGACCAGCATGAAAGAGTGAGAACGATAACACCAAATTTAACACATCTGCTCCCCATTCACACTTGAGACCTTGAAACACTGACGAGACACATAACACCGCAGAAGTAAAATGGCTAATTGGGCCCAATTTGGCCATTTTCACTTAGGGGTGTACTCACTTTTGCTGCCGGCGGTTTAGACATTAATGGCTGTGTGTTGAGTTATTTTGAGGGGACAGCAAATTTACACTGTGTAGATAGATAGATAGATATATATATATATATATATATATATATATATATATATATATATATATATATATATATATATATATATATCTATCTATCTCTACACACACACGTATATTACATATGCCCACGCAAGCATATGACTTTCTTTACTTCGCTGCTATAGGCTCTAGCCCCAAATCTTTTTTAGACCTAGCAACGCCCCTGTATACAACTGTGAGCTTGGGAACGGATTGGTGCAGAACTGACAGCCCTGGATCAATCCCTGGAAATTCATTGGATTTTTTCCTGGATACTGAAGTTAGAGAGCTCTGATTAGGAGATCGGCTTTGGAGATTTTGATTTGGAGGACGGACCAGATGAGCTATCAGGAGACTCCTCACCAGGTGAATCGGTTGGAGGACACACCAGGGGACATCTAACCCCCCGGTTATCTACACATGCCAATCACCCCTGCAGGGGTAGTGGGAGCTGGTGAGTGGGGACCCTTGAGGGGGAGCACAAGAGTCACCTGATCTGCTGAGCATTGTGCTCACCTTGGAATCGTTGGCACTTTTTACAGCATTTTTTTTGCACATTTTTTGCACATTATATGTGGGACTATGAATTATTATTCCTTTGTTTTTATATATATATTTTTTGTTTTTTTCAACAACACATTATTGGCTTTACATTCTTTGATATTTGGCATATATCTTTCATACACGCATACATATACTGTCACATATGATCACCCATTAGCCTTGGCTTTAAGTAAGGTGTGGGTGGTACACGAATGTGGGTATAGAGCACCATCACCCTTCATACACTAGGGTAACACCACTTACCCCATTTCTTCCTTTATCATTATCTGTAAGCTCCCTACGGGAGCCTAATAGGGGGAGCTGCAACCCGTTCTTATCCTAAGCACAGATTCCACTATTTTCTTAGTGTACTGTATGTGTTCTGTTTTTGGACTTTTTGAATTTCCCGCCGGGCTCCGTCCCCGTGCGTCGCGATGCTCGCAGGGAACGGAGCCCGGCATACAGTACATTGGGCGGAAGACACAGCCGCCGCACACAGTGGGGAGACATCGCAGGATCCTGGGGATAAGGTAAGTAACTTTCCCTGGATACTGCGATGTGATACTGCGAGTGTGGCTCGGGGTTACCACTTTTGGTATGGAAAATTCACCCCGAGCCACACTCGGGAATACCGCTAAGAAGGTTAAGCACATGATTAGAGCCTGAGTCTCTAATTGGCTTCAAAAAAGGGTGAAAGGGTGGGCTCGGGGGGCGCAGAGGACAGCGCCCTGAGCCCACGCAGTTGTGAAACAATAGCGAATGAATATTTGCTATTGTCGTCCTGATTCTCCTACCGGACAATCAGGAAGCGGGTCCTGTAACCCAATTGGCCAGGGAGTCTTAGGACCCACTTCCTATTCGGCTGGGAAGAGAAGCAACAGCCCCGGACTGAGGAGTAGCTGGAGCGAGGAGCAACAGCCCTTCCTCCTCCCTTCCACCCTTCCTTCCTGCATAGAATGCATTGAGGTGAAAAACCTTGAAGGTTTACAACCCCTTTAATGTATCAAGTCTAAGAATCTCTACAACTGGAAAACACCTGATATACGGTTTAATTAAAAAATTTTTGCTTTAATTTCTGATGCATTCTCAGTATACATCATATTCTTCCACATATGTAATTTAGAGGCAAATCCCTTTTTCAGATATGGTAAATACAATCTATGTAGGGAGGGATGTTTATATGACATATAAAAAACAAACACAAGAGGGCGCCTCTATCTAGGTGTAGCAATTTAATAAAAAGGAATAAAAAACAATAAAAGCGCACTCACTAGTTAAAAGTGGATCAAGGCTTGTCGTAGAACCATATAGACCTCCATAGGATCACCGTGAGGCTGCAGAGCTCAGCAGGCATGTGGTTGGCTGTAGCAGAGTTCTTGATGGAAGTACAGCTGTCAGGCTCCAGGCTGGAACATAAGCATCAGCAGCTTCCAGAAGTAGCAAGGCGGCTGCGGCTCTCTCACCTGGGTGATGATAACAGGAAGTGGAGGGGGTGTGGCTACATGTTTCAGGGCAGAAAGGAGTGCCTCTTTATCAAACCATAGGAAAACTATTTCCTATGGTTTGATAAAGGGGCACTCCTGTCTGGAAGCTGCTGATGTGCATGTTTCAGCCTGAAGCCTGACAGCTGTACTTTCATCAAGAACTCTGCTTCAGCTAGCCACATGCCTGCAGAGCCTCACAGTGATCCTATGGAGGTCTATATGGGTTTGGGACAAGTCACTTTTAACTTGTGAGTGCATTTTTAATAAATCGCTACCCCTAGATGGAGCCTCCCTCTCGTGTTTTTTTTTTTTCCAGATGTGCATTAGGATCTCAAGATCTAATCTGAGAGGAGCTGTATCCACTTCACCTTGTGTTCCCTACCACTCCCCATGCCCTCTTATGTGCCCCATTAAATGACAGTTGTGTTCTCTTCAGCGCAATAGCTTATTCATTTTCTTTGAAATCATGTTTATATGACATGACTGCTGTAATTTTCCTAACAAGCACATAATTCAACCTTTGTAGACAGTCATTTTTGCTGCAGTGCTGTAGGCTGGAAAATAACGCATGATATATTTATGTAGATGTGTGGAGAAAAAAAAAACATGTTTGGGATGAAAAAAAGTTTAAATTTTAACTTCAGAGAAATCATTATCCAACGCTTGTGGAGGGCATTGAAATGGCAGATGAAAATAGGTAATTTATGAAATGTAAAAAGAGCACATGCTTTTTATTAGTTTTTATGTGTAAATAATCATGGCTGTAGTTCTCCATCTCTATAATTGCTGTTTGCACAGACCTAGTAGTCTGCAAGATTGAACTGAGCTGTCTTTATTGATTACAATGATGGACGGTGGTTTTGTAGATCTGCACTGATGTGTGGGACAGTGCAGATCTACAAATTTGCAGACCAGGGATGCAGCTTTGTGTATTCTTAGTCCTCTGATTTGTGAACATGCATCACACTTGTCGACAGTTTGAATGGCCACCTAAGGGTGCCCGTAAATGGGCAAGATAATCAAACATCTTCATGCCCGCTCTCCTGCAACCAGTTTGACAACAATTAATGGCTACAGCTAGTGTGGTCTGTAGAAAACTTTGGTCATCAAAGAGATCTTAGAGATCCTCAATTGATTAATAGAGAGGCACCAATGGCTGACAAAGCCTAAGCAGGGGACTGGGCATGAAAATGTCAACTCTTGTAAGGGCACCTCTACACTCTTGACAGACCAAATTTTGTGGACTGCCCCACCTGCCCATTCAGTAGTGTGAAGACAACAGGAGGCCTGCAAACAGCAGCTGATGACCTTCACAATCAGAGAAAAAAGGCTTGAAGACCCTGGATCTGAGTAAGGTTGAATGTATGGAACTAAAACAATCAACATGTGTGGGAAGATCATATTTATATCTGGATTTTGAAAACACTGTTGATATTTTTCCTCATAATAGCTTGGTACAGAAAATGGTGATGCAATGGCTAGAGGGCAATTTATGAATGTAAAGAACTTATTAAATGGAGATAACAAGATCCAAAAATCATGATTATCAGAATTGTAAAGGAAAGGTAAGCATTTTGCAACTAACTGTACCTCCTTTATGTTAAAAAGGTGGTTTTGAAGGACATTTTTAGAGGCATATGAAGGTGCTGCTCCACTGCAGCTGTTAACGAAATAAGGTTCACTCTTGGATGCAATTTCATTATATATGATGGCTATTTTTTTTAGTAGCTTACATGTATGAGATATTTTTTACTGATGCCAACCAAAACATGTGACCCATTATTTTGTATTACAAATATATCCTAGAGCATAATATAGACACACTTAGCCTCGGTACACACTTTGAACCACATGTGAATCGCTCAGGAACCGTAACACATCCCTGTTCAATTCACATACGATTCTGTGCAGTGTGATTTGAGCCCATTTATTTTGAGAGGGCTCAAATTGCACCACATAGCACCAAAGTCGTGCATGCACCAATTTTGGAACCGCACTGCTAGTGGATCTCATGGTCGTTTTGTACCATGTGATCCGGTTCAGAAAATGCACTGCATTTACGACCTGTGCTAAGATTGCGCTAACACCCGCTGCAGGTTTTAAGGGCAGTGCGATTTGAATGCGGTGTAGGAAACAAGCACAATAAGCAGGGTTCCCCACATTGAATTAGTATGAACCTAGGCTCCAATAGCTAATGATTTTATATATTTAGCCTTTAATTTAAAATTTTACCTGGAGTTATCCTCAAAACACAACTTCAGCTTAAAGCAAAACATAAAAAATATTTGCCATTGCTATTTTACCCACTATTTGAGAGCCCAGGGCATCAGAGATCCCGCACCAATCAGTATATTCTCTGTAGCATTGGGAACCTCCTTACACCCCAAGTAAGTAGAGGGGAAGGAGGACTCTTACACACACGATTGGATTTTCCGACGGGAAATGTGTGATGACAGGCTGTTGGTGGAAAATCCGAACACGGCAAATTCTGAAATCTCGAAATGCAGCGCACATTCTCTTATTCTTTAATGGGATAGTAATGAAGCTGCTTTGCTGGTGATACTGATGGAGTTATTGCAAACACATTTTCAAAGGCTTTTTTTCTAGTGATATCAAGAATAATATTATTATGCTTGTTTTTTTTTTTTGTTTGTTTGTTTTTTGCTGCAAGTTACCACAACACCTTTAGTTTTTAGGATCAAAGATACAACTATGTTGCTGTCCCTTGTTAATTTTACATTTTATTTTTTAAAATGTAACTGCCTACTCCCAAACTGTCATTTGAAGTAAAACACATAGCCAAGTATTATTCTGCACAATTTTTTTTATTGTGCATTAAAAAAAGAAAACAAATACAATTAGACATGCTATCTGCCTATAGAACTTAACCATTCTATGCATCCAAAAATATAGAAAATATACCAAATCAAATCATTATTCAACCAAAAAATAAAATAAAAGCCTCATGCACGTGTCCTGCTTCTTAATATAGGGGATCAACAATGCCAAGAGTTGGTGAAAGTAAGGGTCCGTCATCCAGAAATAATTCCGAAAATCATCTGGATTATTCTCCTGGAGCTCCCAAAGCATAGGCATATGACATAATTGGTCACGATTAATAAAGCAACCAATTTTTCATCCAAGAAATCCTCTTCCTCCTGTTCCTGGACTTGGGTCAAAGCAATAACTCGAAAGCCAATGATAAATAACACGTTATCTCCTCCGATTCAGCAACATGGCTGGTTGACGAACAGCCGTTCAGAAACAAACTGAAAAGTGCGAAATGAAAAGTGTGAAATGAAAAGCGCAAATCAACACTCACCAAACTTCTACTAACATGAAATTAGCAGAAGGAGCACAAAGGGTGGCGCCTGACAATTGAACTTCCTCTTTTTCGGCATGTAGTACATCTAGTACGTCACTACGTTTGTGTTTGTTGGCCGACAATTGTGTACCGTTTGTATGCAAGACAAAATCCAGGCACACGCCTTCGGACAAAATTTCGAGGTTTTGTCTGCGGAAAATCTGATCGTGTGTACGAGGCTTTTTTCTACAGTCAATAAACTCCCCATCATGTTATCCTATGTGTCCACGCACACATAGGCTGTTATTAGCAGTCTTTGGCTGGAGCGTTTTTTAGCTTAAGAAAAAAAAAAAGGTAAGAGGAAAAAAAAGCTTATAAACGCCAATATACGCTCAAAAACGGGGCTCACCAGCGTTTTTTTTTTACGTTTTTGATCCATAAAAAAAAGCTAAAAATGCTAATAAACGCTAAAAAACGCTATTGCAAAAACGCTAAATAACGTTGAAAAACTCACTGCAAAGCTACTGGCGTTTTTATAACGTTATTTTAACGTCCAGTGTGCATGAGGCCTTAATGTCATGCAATTGGTATATATACTGTGTGTATATATATATATATATATATATATATATATATATATATATATATATATATATATATATATATATATAATCAAATTTAAAAAAAAAATTTAATGGGGGTTACTTGACTTAAACTACATTTATTAAATGAAATATCTTGTTTTTCTCTTGAAACCTCAAAGTACAATCGTAGCACTTAAGCACTTTTTAGTTTCAGAACTGAAGAAAAGTTAAATAAAAGTTCCCCTTCAGCTTAGTAGAGAACTTTTCTCCATTTATTGTGAAAAACAATTTTCCTTTTATATGAAGCGCAGTATTTCTGCCTGTGCAGCACTGCAGTCTAAGGCATATCCGTACAATAATAAATCTTACCTGCAGGACCTTTTTACAGCCCAGACAGTCTGCTCTCCTATACTCTGTGTCTGCTTGACTTATCTCCTAGAAGGCTTTAACGCTGGTGAATTCTTACAAGCTTCAACATGGGCATTCATTAAAATCATATTATAGCCTATCATCGCATGGGCCTACCAAGCTCATTAAAATAATAATGGAATATATAAAAAGAGTTTAATTTTTGTTTTGAAAAATATTAGCCTATTACACTTTAAAGAGGAGTTTCACCCAAAAGTGGATGGTGACCCCCTGACATGCCACATTTGGCATGTCATTTTTTGGGGGGAGGGAGCGAATGCCCTCTTTTTAGAGGCATCCAGCTCCCACTTCCTCCTGGGGCTCCACGGCACCGGAAAGGAAGTTCACCTCTCCCCCCTCCCTCCCTTCAATCTTCTAGGACACATCACAGGTCCCAGAAGATTGCCCGGCCATTCAGAGTGAGCAGCGCGGCTCGCGTATGCGCAGTGCGTGCCCCAGATGTGAAGCCACAACCGGCCACCCACAGTAAGAATGCCGGCGCCGTGGAGAGTAAGGGGAGAGGATCCGGGCTTCGTATGCCCACATCGCTGGACCGTGGGACAGGTGAGTGTACGATTATTAAAGGTCAGCAGCTACACTCTGCTTTAATTAAAATAAAAGAGCTTCCCAGCATTGTTTAAAAAAAGAAAAACAGGGAAGTGGCTTAGCAATGGCCAGGTGAGGACGCACGGCAGCTGAGCTCCTGATCTATGCCGGCTCTGGAATGTTCAAATGCCCAAGCAGCCCACAGCAGCTGATTTCTCCTGGCTTGAGAAAGCTCTGATTAACCCGTAATAGCTACACAGCAGTCAGATCCTAGCTGAAAAAAGGAAAAGAAAGGCGCCTCTAAGTGCAGTATGCAAAATTTTATAAAGTGCAAAGGGTTAAAAGCACTTACAAGATTGTTGAGTGTTAAAAGACATGATAAAATCAGGAGTCTTCATCTGTGCCATGTGTCCATTCTCAGCATGGTGGTACGGAGCAGTGTAGAGCCGTCCAGCAGCTGCAAAGCGTTCTCATATATGTTGGAGAGAGGAGGCAGCAGGGAAGCCTGTATTCACTGCGGGACACACGAGGCTGATGGTGTCAGTGGAGAGAAGGGGGAGGTAACGCGTTTCGGAGCATGTGCGGCTCCTTCGTGTGTCCCGCAGTGAATACAGGCTTCCCTGCTGCCTCCTCTCTCCAACACGTATGAGAACACTTTACAGCTGCTGGATGGCTCTACGCTGCTCTCTACCACCATACTGAGGATGGACACATGCCACAGATGAGGACTCCTGATTTTATCATGTCTTTTAACATTCAACGATCTTGTAAGTGCTTTTAACCCTTTGTGCACTTTATTAACTTTTGCATACTGCACTTAGGGGCGCCTTTTTTTTCTTTTTTATATCTTCAGAGTTGCTTCTCCTCTAACCAAAGTGGCCTCTGACCAGCTATCCACCTCCACCAGAGCGCCCTTATTTCCTCTCTGGAACCTAGCTGAAGCTTACCAAGCGTTGGAACCTGGGGTCCCGCGGTGTTCCTGGCAGTAGCTGAATCGGCGTGGAGTGGCGTACGGTGGTTGTGAGCCCGGACTTTTCCCGACTCCTGATAACCCAATGGTGGCAGGGGTAGTGGTGAATACGGCAGCCAGATGTATGAGTCCCATCTAACTCCAGATACTATGATCCCGCTAGCAACAAGGGAAGACAAGCGTGGACAGTGACACACACAGTGACACAGCAGCAGAGCGCTTTAATCTTCCCCGGTCACAGATTATTTTGTAATCTTTCCAGCAATATTGAAAGTGAAAGGGGAAAATAGCAGCATACAAGGTAATTAGACTTTTAGCTTTTACCTGAGCCTTACTTGACTTTAGACCGTTGTGAACATAGTGACTGTGTGATCCCTTTTGCAATAGTGCAGACTGCAACCCATATGGCAACTGAATGATTGGAACTTTCCTGGCTTTTTTCTTTTTTTTTTTTTTTTGATCTGTCTTTGAATGCCCCAGTAGTACTCCAGCAGTGATGGAGATAGTAATACGCCCATTGGCTGAACTATTATACCACTCACCCGCTCCAGAGCGAGTAATTGCTTTGTTAAATAGGGGTAAGGGCAGTATGCAGTAGCTTAAGCAGCGGGAAACTAAAACATCCCACAAAGCAGTCAAAACAGGGGAGTCACAAGCCAAGATCCAGCAGTATTTCTCGGCAGGAGACAGACGGGGATCTGGCAGTAAGATGGTGAATCCATGGGGTCATGAACCTGGGATGCCTATCTTACAGACAACACAGACTACATCTATTACATCTACCATTGCGACAGGAATAGAACTCAATCCGGAGACACAGCAGATTCCAGCACTGGAGAGACGGCTCTCTCTACAGCAAGAAAACGTGATACCACTCCGTATGGGGGAGGAAGCCCTGAGGACTGGGTGGCACAGTGGTGTGGTGGGTAGCACTCTCACCTAGCAGTAAAAAGGGTCGCTGGTTTGAATCCCAACCACGACACTACCTGCCTGGAGTTTGCAGGTTCTCCCTGTGCCTGCGTGGGTTTCCTCCGGTTTCTCTGGTTTCCTCCCACACTCTAAAGACATGCTAGTCAGTTAATTGGCTTCTGTCCAAAAATTGGCCCTAGTATATGAATGTGAGTTGGGGACCTTGGATTGTGGGCTACTTGAGGAAGGGACTGATGTGAGTGTGTACTCACTCAGGCTGAACTGGATGGACTGGTGTCTTTATTCAACCTTACTAACTATGTAACTATGTGACACTGATAGGCTATTAGATTAGACATATCTTGAAATATTGGGCTACCGGCGAATATATAGCTGTAGCAATATGTTTAGACTACTGCAATTAATTTATTTACTATCTATGACGTATGAACCAGTGGGCAGGGGGGGGGGGGGAGAGAATCAAGGACTGGGGTTATCCAGTCTTGAACTATTAAAGTGGGATGGGGCAATAGGATGTTTGTAGCTTCTATTTGGAATTTTCTTTTGACGTTTGAGGGTGATTGAATAGGACTATGATATGATATATGTGACAGACCTAGCCAGGAGAGAGACTTTTGGAGAGGACTGTATGCTAGCCTCTTGCCGATCGATCGCGGGCCCTGGCATTTGGGGGAACGGTGCTCTTTGTGAGCTGAATGCCTGGGGACTAGGGGTGCAACGGATCAAAAATCTCACGGATCGGATCGATCCTCGGATCAGAGTCACGGATCGGATCGATCCTCGGATCAGCATAAAAAAAAAAAACAAAAAAAAAAACCACACAAATCTTGTTACACCCACCGGAGTTTTAGATTTAAAAGCCATTTTCAACACAAAACCGAGCTTATATGCATAAATACAGTATTTGTGCATATAAGCTCAGTTTTGTGTTGAAAATGGCTTTTAAATTTAAAACTCCGGTGGGTGTAACAAGATGTCCGCTTGCCCCCTTCTCACTCTATCATTATTGTACTGTGCAGGAGTGTGGGGTGTAGCAAGATGGCGGCGACGAAATGTCACTTCCTGTCGAGACAGCGGCCACTTCCGGGTGTACCAAGATGGCCGCCGGCTCCGGAGCTAGGCCGAAGCCGGGGCCTTTCCTATGGCTGAGGCCCGAAAAGTGCTCCGCGGATCGCGGGTGTGCCGATCCGCGGAGGGTGATCCGTACGGATCACGGATCGGCAACGATCCGTTGCACCCCTACTGGGGACCCTTGAGGCGGTATTACTGTGGATTCGGGTCCTGGTCCCCCAGGACACACAGACTCTGGGGACCCTGGATTTGCCAAATTGGAATAGTGACTGATTCATACCGTTGGGACTCCTACTGTTAAATGCTAATGTCATCAATTCCAGCTACCTGTCTGTTGTCTGCTAAAATGTCTATTGTAAATAAGTCTCTAGTATAGGATCTAAGAGTCATTAGATCCCCATTGTTGTTTGTGTTTAATTAACTCTGCTATTGTGATAATGTTGATTGGATTTTCTGAACTACAAGATGGCCAGTCTGGCCTAAAGGTCATGTCTGAGTCATCTAGGCTGTCTAAAGGGATTAGTTAATTAGCCCATGTTAATTAGGTTTCTGTTCACAGGTGTATGTTCAGAGTAATATGAGCCGGAGGTATGCACCTCCACTTTTAGTGTATAAAAGGGCCTGTATTTTCCAATAAAAGAAGTTCCTGGTTGAACTTACATACAGCCTGCCTGGTGTTTGTTCTGAGCTATCACAACTGGGTTAGAATGGCACATAGCTGTAGTTCTAATCCCGGAGCATTGGATGACCGAGCAATCAGATGGTGCGATCTGCAATCTGATTCTATAGCCACAGAGGAGTGTCGGGAGAGTGGAACCGAGCGAGCAAGGGGCTCGTTACATTGGTTGGCAGCCGTGGGATTTGCTCTCCAGTTACTGGGACACTCCAAACCAGAGAGCCACGCTGAAAGACTTACTTGAGAGCCATGGAGGAAATGGTGGGATCGTGCTTCCTTGCCGTGAACACATCCAAACCATCACCTGGATCCAAGGTCCAGATAGCAGGAGAGGAGAGATACCAGCCACCATGGATTCCTCATCAGAAGGAGGTTGCGAGAGATGCAGATACAGCACAGATGACCAGTATCAGAGCAGGTCCTGCTAGAATGGTTTGATTCTATCCGCTGTGAACTCTGGAAGGAAGCGCTAGCCCATGAGCAGTGACACCAGGGAAATGTTCTCCCCTCCATCCATGTGAGGTACTGGTCGCAGTATGAAGTGCGAATGCTGTTTTGGGGGGAACAGCCAAGCCAGGAGTGAACAGCCGAGTTAAGCAGGCTGATCCGGGCAGAAATGCGCTTGGACGAGAGCTACAGAACCCTCCAGTGGTATGTAGCCCAAGTGTGCCCGTGGACAGCGGATGACAGCCCCACGGAAGGCTTTGACTACGATGGCCTGGGATTGTTATACTAGAGGCTGTCCAGGGACCCTGACTTTGGGAGTGATCAGGAGTGGCGTTTGGAGGAAATAATGGAGCACAGAGAGCGAAGACTGAATGTCTCAGAAGTGCACTGGGCACTGGAAGATTTGGAGTTTCTGGCCGTTCAGGAATGGGAGCTGGAGATCGCCTACAAACAGCTGTTAGACTCTGCTCAGCAGAAGGATGGTGCTCCCTTTGCCTGGGACTATCAGGAAATACCAGTTGACAACTCTGAAATCCTGGCTTAAGAGTTGACAATATGGCAGAGTAACAGTGTGCTTTGCCAACCTGCCCCCCGCAGCTATGGAGGCGGAGGTCTTATGGCGGATGCAGCAAGTGCTGACTGACCTTGATGAACCTGTTTCTGCATTGGATGATCTTGGATGGAGGAATGTGCCTGTCCAACAGAATGCCAGAGAATCGTCAGTGGAAAATCTAAAGATTGTCGTCCCCAAACCTGAAGTGCTGACAACAGGGCAGAGCATCTTCTGGGTTCCAGGGACAGGAGATGGTGAACCTTTATCCCCAGACACCAGTTGCAGATACAGGGGATTTGATAGACTTTTCTGCTGAGGAAGAACAACCTGGTGGGCCTCCAGCAGAAGAAGAGCTGTTATTAGGGCCAAACTTCACTGTGCTCTGCCCAGCACCAACAGAAGTATCTGTGAAGTTACAAGGAACTTCCCCAGCTGAAGCACTGGCAACCAGACAGAGGGTCCAAGATCTCTGCCCTACACCTGCTGCGGTTCCGGAGGCTCAGGGTGAGAAGGAGGCGGTCGCTTCCCAGCAGCAGATCAGGATACAGGGGGAGAAGGGAGAGGAGGTGTTCGTCATCCGTCCCCAAAAGTTGGCCAGGGTGGAGGAAGTGGTCTTTCCTCCCCAGCAAAGATCCGTGCACCTGGGAGACAGTACCATAGACATATCGTCCCAACATCCAGATGAGGGAATGGAAAAGGAAGCAGCCGGCACACCTCCCCAATGGCAGCTACACAGTTTGGGAGTGGAGGAAGCCAGCCTCCTGCCCCAACGGTTAGCTGGAGCGAAGGATGCGGAGTCCCCAGCAGAAGTGCTGGCAACAGGGCAGAGTGCTACCAACCTCTGCCCAGCACCGGCAACAACTACAGAGTTCCAGGGAGGTGGGGCAGTCGGCCTCCCTCCCCAACAGTTAGCCGGAGCAGATGGTGTGGGTTTTCCAGCAGAAGGACTGGCAACAGGGCCGAGGACTACTGGACTCTGCCCTCAACTAACAGAGGATGGATTTCCTGTGAAGGTGGATGGGACTTCAGTCTCCACCTATATACCCCAGGGATGCTGGGCAGTCGGCCCAGATCCCCAACAGCATGGCGGAGTGAGCCCAGACACCCTGTCTTCTCTCCAGCGGCAGAAAGGACTCCAGGGAGAAGGGCCAGTCCAGGCCTCTCCCCAGCGGCAGATATGTTCTCTGAGAGAGGCAGAGGTTGGCTGGCTGAGTAATGCTTTGTTTGGAACAATTTGATTGGGGTACTGTGTGGGTACAGGCATTAGAGGACTGGAACAACTGACTAACTTCAGAGTCAACCCATCTGTGGTCTCCTCCTGTGTTAGTCTCCTGCCGAAAGGGGAGAAATGTGACAGACCTAGCTGGGAGAGAGACTTTTGGAGGGGACTGTATGCTAGCCTCTTGCCGATCGATCGTGGGCCCTGGCATTTGGGGGAACAGTGCTCTTTGTGAGCTGTATGCCTGGGGACCCTTGAGGCGGTATTACTGTGGATTTGGGTCCTGGTCACCCAGGACACACAGACTCTGGGGACCCTGGATTTGCCATATTGGAATAGTGACTGATTCATACCGTTGGAACTTCTACTGTTAAATGCTAATGTCATCAATTCCAGCTACCTGTCTGTTGTCTGCTAAAATGTGTATTATAAATAAGTCTCTAGTATGGGATCTAAGAGTCATTAGATCCCCATTGTTGTTTGTGTTTAATTAACTCTGCTATTGTGATAATGTTGATTGGATTTTCTGAACTACAAGATGGCCAGTCTGGCCTAAAGGTCATGTCTGGGTCATCTAGGCTGTCTAAAGGGATTAGTTAATTAGCCCATGTTAATTTCTGGTCACAGGTGTATGTTCAGAGTAATATGAGCCGGAGGTATGCACCTCCACTTTTAGTGTATAAAAGGGCCTGTATTTTCCAATAAAAGAATTTCCTGGTTGAACTTACATACAGCCTGCCTGGTGTTTATTCTGAGCTTTCACAACTGGGTTAGAACGGCACATAGCTGTAGTTCTAATCCCGGAGCATTGGATGACCGAGCAATCAGATGGTGCGATCTGCAATGTGATTCTATAGCCGCAGAGGAGTGTCGGGAGAGTGGAACCGAGCGAGCAAGGGGCTCGTTACAATATAGATATATTGTTTGATTAGAAACCCTATTGTCCTCCTTAAGTACCCTTTCCCTCAACTATCCTCCCTAAAATCATTCCCTAGTGGTAAAAATGGAAGGGAATTAAACAGATAAGGAAAACTAGATGGGAAGTGATCATCCCCAACTTATATTTAGTAGAGGATTAACAGGTAATAGAGTAGATTTGAGAAATGGAGGGAGAATAGGG
Source organism: Aquarana catesbeiana (assembly GCF_042186555.1). Classification (NCBI taxonomy): domain Eukaryota; kingdom Metazoa; phylum Chordata; class Amphibia; order Anura; family Ranidae; genus Aquarana; species Aquarana catesbeiana. The sequence goes on along the minus strand of NC_133327.1, from coordinate 81,628,469 downwards.
AAACAGGAACAGATCGAACTGATAGGGGAAGGAAGATGGGGGGGGGGGGGTGGGGGATACAGTCTTACAGATTGAGAACAAGATGGGGAAGAATATATAAAGCGGAGATAATTATTAAATATCTTTTCTTTTTTGGGATGGAAGGCTAGGAGATAGCCAGTTGTCGGATGGGAGAGAGGAGAGGGGTGTTTTATTTTTATTTATTTTTTGACACTATAGTAGGATACATAACCCAACAAATATGGAATATGCACTCCAAAATAGCAATCTGAGGAAATAATAGGGGAAGAGGGTGGGAAAGGGAAGACAATGAAGAAGTGTATATGAACAACACATACAAACGTGATTAGGGGTAATATGGCACCATAACACTAATTTCTCACTGGGAAGGACACTCAAACAGATCAATGGATTAAACCGGTATACACAAGTAATAAATAATAAGATCCATGCACTTCACAATAATTAGGGAATGGGGGGGGGGGGGGGGTAGAAGAGGGTGGGAAGGGTAGGAAGATGCATATACAGTACATACAAGGCACAATGCCCATAAAGAGAATAAAATCACTATAGTACACCAGTATTCAATAATCACTAGATTTAGGGGAAAGAAGGTTTTTCGGGGGAATGGACACTAAGCAATGAGTGGTGAACTAGATAGTATGAGATATGTTTGCATTTGAGTTGAGACACTTTGTAGTTTAGGGTTAGGGGCTTTTATTTTTACTATAATATTTTGATTGTTTTCCTTTTTTTTTTTCTCTCTCCCTCTCTCTCTCCCTATCACTGTTACTTCCTATTTAGTCAATATATGTACCTGGACCAGAGAAGGATTTAGTATCTGGTATTTATAGAATGTAAGTATCCATAATACAAATACCAAACAAATACAGGAAGAAATAACCTCACCCCGTCAATGAATAATCTTCCCCTTCCCTCCCCCCTCCCCTTTTTTTTTTTCCTCTTTCTCTTCCCTCTTCCCATCAGGTCTCTCTCTCTCTCTCTCTCTCTCTCTCTCTCTCTCTCTCTCTCTCTCTCTCTCTCTGATAAAAAATATGTTATGTATTGATTATTTTGACGAAATTAGGATAAGGAGGCTATGGTAGACCTGTTATATAATAATAATTTGAGATGGGTGTGAATTAAGCTTGTGTTATGTTATTTTGATATGTATGGGAGCCGGCAGGGATTACCGGGAGCACTCCCCAGGCCAGCCGTTCTTGGGCTACTTCCCCTCAATAGGTTAGCACTCATCTAGCCTAGATTTAGCGGGTTGTTTAAAGCAAAATTGCTTAAGTGACCCATGGGGGAGCTATAGGTCGGAGCTCACCCCAGAGGGCCACAGTTAGTTTGGGGTTTTTTTGTTTTGTTTTTCTCTCCTCCTCCCTCATGGACTGTGCCCCCGCCCTCTGCTTCTGAGTTTATTCTTGGTGCGGGGGACCCAGGGGTGGAATATAGGAAATATATTGTCCCTTATTGTCCCTTAACACTAGGGGACTAAACACTCCTGAAAAGAGATGAATACTCCTTCAGGAGTTGAAACGACAGCGGGTTGACATTGCATTTCTCCAAGAAACCCATTTCAGAGAAGGCAGTCTCCCTATGCTTGGAAACAGTTTTTTTCCGCCACTAATGCTGTTTCCAAGTCTAGAATGGTGTCCATTTTAATTTCGCGTAAAGTACCATGGATATGCATGTCCCATATAGAGGTACGGGGCCAATACCTTTTTTTTTAAAGGTACAATAGGAGGGATCAGAGTGACCGTGGCCTCCTTTTATGCCCCGAATACACAACAACACTTATTTTTAAGAAATACTATAAAGTAAACTTATGGAATTCTCGAAGGGTCAGTTGATTATGGGGGGAGATCTTAATGTCTTTCTAGTTCCAAGAGAGGATACACCAATAGGTTCATCGTCAGTGCCTTTGGGCCTTTGGAAACTAATCCTTCAATCACTCCACAGAACAAGATTAGTAGATGTATGGCTCCTTTTTCATCCTGGGGAGAGAGATTATTCTTTCTTCTCCCCAGTACATAAGTCAAACTCTCGCATCGACTTTTTTTTTACCCCCATAGTCAACTACATTCCGTAATTGAAACCACGATTGGGTTAATCACCTGGTCGGATCAGGCGCCAATATTCATGAAATATAATATTTTTGGCTCTAGCCACTGTAATCCGATAACGTGGAAACTTAACAAAAGTGTTTAACAGGATCAAGAAGTTATAGAGAACGGTAGAAGGGAGGTGACATGTTTTTTTTAGTCCAATGATACACCAGAATGTGCCCCTGGGATGATATGGGAGGCTCATAAAGCAGTGATTCGGTGTGTCCTGATTAAACATGAGGCTAGGATTAAACGTGAAAGAGAGGCAAAATAACATCTATATTAGCGGAAATACATAGATTAGAAACTATTCATAAACATACCTCTTCTTCAGAGGTAGAAAGAGACCTTTGGATGGCACATAGACAGGTCATGGATCTGCTGCTTTATAAAGCTCAAAAATCCATACAGATTAGACGTAAACAATTTTACGAATCCGGTAATAAATGTTGCAAACTATTGGCTCGAGCACTGCGGGAGCAACAATCAATGACCTATGTTCTAGTTATTATGGGGGCGGAGGGAAGAAAACCCACCTTGCCTAAACAAATAGCCCAGAAATTTGCAGATTTTTATTCTTCACTCTATAATCTGCAACGGGATTTGCCTGACCAGTCGACAATAGATGCATACCTAATATCACCTGGTATGCCTGGCTTAACAAGCATGGTACAGGAAGAATTGAATTTACCTATTGCCTTAGAGGAACTACAGATGGCAGTGGACTAGGGTTGCCACATCATCCCTTTAATCCAGGACACACATTAATTACACAGGTTCTGTGGCTGATTAAGGTGGTAATTAAACTCACTTGGTGCCTTATCTGCATTAAATCAGCCTCAGAACCTGTGTAATTAATATGTGTCCTGGATTAGGAAGGGATGATGTGACAACCCTACAGTGGACCCATTAAAGCCTGGTAAAGCACCAGGCCCAGATGGCTTCACTGTGTATTACTATAAACAACTAATGTCTACTCAGGGGCCTTACCTCATAAAAATGTTTAATTGGATTGGGCAATTCAACTTCTTCTTTTCATACAGAAACTTTGAAAGCCCACATTACCGTAATACCGAAAGAAGGCAAAGACCCCACACAATGCGGGAGTTATAGGCCAATCTCTCTGTTAAACACAGATTTGAAACTTTTCACTAAAATTATTGCGACACGCATGCAAGAACAACTGCCCTCCTTGATACATTTGGATCAGCTGGGGTTTGTCCCGGGGAGTTAGGCATGGGACAACACAATAAAGGCTTTGAACTTAATTCACTTGGCTAATATATCTAAGACCCTATGCGTGTTTCTAGGAACAGACGCAGAGAAAGCCTTTGACAGAGTAAACTGGAAGTTTATATTTTCGGTACTACGACATGTGGAACTTGGAGATAAAATGTTACGATGGATTAGGAGTATATATACTTTCCCATCCACACAGGTAAACGGAATTCTATCCCACTCATTTATGGTTACTAACGGGACCAGGCAGGGGTGTCCCTTGTCAACTATTCTTTTTGCGCTCTCGTTGGAACCTCTCCTATGTAAGATTTGGGCAAATCCAGATATTCAGGGAATGAAAGTAGGCAGATCCCAACATAAGATCTCAGCATACGCAGATGATATGCTTTTTTCACGAATAAATCCGATGATATCCCTCCCCAATCTCTTTCAGGAAATAGAGACATGTGGATTTTTATCATAATTTAAGATCAACTTTACCAAGTCAGAGGTAATGGGAATAGCAGTCCCTAATACTCTGATAAAATCATTAAAATCTAGCTATAAATTTAAATGGACGGATCAAGCATTGAACTATCTGGGGTCTATTATCTCAGCAGACCTTACACGCACATTTGAGCTTAACTTTCCACCACTCTTATGTAAGGTGCGGACACTTCTGGAGAAATGGCATAGGGGGTTTCATTCCTGGTTTGGGAATTGGGAGGTGTAGCATTATAAAAATGAATATTTTATCAAAGTTTCTGTACCTGCTTCAGACTTTACCTATCAACATATCTTTACAGTATTTTTAGCAGAAACATACATTATTGACTGAATTTATTTGGGCACATAAAAAACAGAGGATTAATAGATTACTTTTGACCCTCCCCAAACAATATGGTGGACTGGCGGTACCAGATATGTACAAATATTATCAGGCAGTACATCTAGGATGTCTGATTGACTGGTGCCGACACGGAGACCTAAAAATTTGGCCGAACCTGGAGCAGGAACAGAGCAATGTTTTGCTACATAGAGCACCTTGGTGTTACAGGGAGCGTTCACCTTATATTAAAAAACATCCACTGATTGGACCTACACTGCGTCAATGCTCTGGGCTTTTTTCCAGGGGTAGCTTTTCATCAATGGAACCCTATTATTCCCCATTCTAGGGAACCCACAATTTGCCCTGGGTTTATGCCAGGGAAGCTCCGATGAAACAGGGGATATATTATGTGTCTCACTTTATGACACTTTATGAGATTGGCCCACATTCCAGGTGTTGACAGCTGGAAATAGCCGTTTTGAATTGGACTTTCAGTGAGCAGCCCAGCTCAGACATTTTTTATACTCCTTAAATACCCCTGATAGCTATAACCGAAATTTATTTCCATTCAAAGAACACTGTATTGAGAGGATCTCTCTCTCATACAATCTCATACAATCTCCAGCTACCATTTTTTCAAAAGTGGGAGTTGAATTTGGATAGAACCTTTTCTGAGGAGCAGATCAATGGGATAATACACTCTATTTTTGAATCTTCACTATGTACAAAAATACAGGAAACAAACTTCAAGATTCTTTCTCAATGGTTTCAAACCCCGGCCCTTCTTCATAGATATTTCCCAGATATCTCTGATAGATGTTTGCGCTGTTGGAAGGAATGTGGGACACTATTCCACATTTTTTGGTCATGTCATAGAATTAGGGGTTATTGCAGGGAGGTTCAAAGAATCATTCAAAAATTTTGTGACTATGAGGTTCCTGAGGATCCAACCTTTTTTCTGTTGCATGACCTTAAAATACCAGTCAAGACATACAAAAATTCTATTTTAAGTCATCTTTTGAACTATTACACATTTTTTGGTCATGTCATAGAATTAGGGGTTATTGGAGAGAGGTTCAAAGAGTCATTCAAAAATGTTGTGACTATGAGGTTCCTGAGAATCCAACCTTCTTTCTGTTGCATGACCTTAAAATACCAGTCAAGACATACAAAAATTCTATTTTATGTCATCTTTTGAATGCAGCAAGATCCTGAACAACCTTCAGTGGGCATGTGGCTCAGGAGGGTGGAAGAGCTGAATCCATTAGAAAAGTTGGTATGGACAGGAAGGCAGCAACAAGAGAAATATAAGGAAACATGGTCTCTCTGGAACCTCTTTATCAACTCAGAGGAGGGAGAGATTCTCATTGCTGAAAACCCAGATGGTTAGGGGAATTACCATAGGCGTCCGTAGAACTTTTTTCACGGAGGCATCATTTTAGATCACCCATGCTCCGCCCCATTTTGACAATGTCATGAAGGGGAGGGGCTTAGTCATTATCACATAAAGCACAGGCATGTGCCCATCAAATGTGGCCTGTACAGTACGGAGGGTGTACAGTATGTGTGTGTATATATAGGGAGTGGATGGTATTAATATATATATATATATATAGGAAGGAAGGTGGGTGTTGTGACAGACCTAGCCGGGAGAGAGACTTTTGGAGGGGACTGAATGCTAGCCTCTTGCTGATCGATCGTGGGCCCTGGCTTTTTGGGGAACGGTGCTCTTTGTGAGCTGTATGCCTGGGGACCCTTGAGGTGGTATTACTGTGGATTCTGGTCCTGGTCCCCCAGGACACACAGACTCTGGGGACCCTGGATTTGCCATATTAGAAATAGTGGCTAAATCATAATGCTGGGACAAATACTGTTAGGAGATGCTGATGTCAATTCCAGCCACCTGTCTGTCTGTTGTCTGCTAGAATGTGTATTGTAAATAAGTCTCTAGTATGGGATCTAAGAGTCATTAGATCCCCATTGTTGTTTGTGTTAATTAACTCTGCTATTGTGATAATGTTGATTGGGTTTTCTGAGCTACAAGACGGCCAGTCTGGCCTAAAGGTCATGTCTGAGTCATCTAGGCTGTCTAAAGGGATTAGTTAATTAGCCCATGTTAATTAGGTTTCTGGTCACAGGTGTATGGTCAAAGTAATATGAGCAGGAGGTATACACCTCCTCTTTTACTGTATAAAAGAGCCTGTATTTTTCAATAAAGGAGATTCCTGTTTGAACTTACATACAGCCTGCCTGGTGTTTGTTCTGAGCTACACAACTGGATTAGAATGGTACATAGCAGTAGTTCTAATCCCGGAGCATCGGATGACTAGACCATCAGACGTGCTATCTGCAGTCTGATTCTATAGCTGCAGAGGAGTGTCGGAAGAGTGGAACCGAGCGAGCAAGGGGCACGTTACAGGTGTATATAGCTGTATACAGGACAGATGATGTATATTTGCAGTCAGTGATGATGGAGGAAGGTCTCTATATACAGGAAGGAAGGTGGGTGTATACAGCTACCTGTATATATAGACCTTCCTCCATCATCACTGACTGCAGATATACATCATCTGTCCTGTATACAGCTATATATACAGGACAGATGATGTATATTTGCAGTCAGTGATGATGGAGGAATACAGGAAGTAAGATGGGTGTATATAGCTGTATACAGGACAGATGATATGATCTTTCCTATATCTAGCACCCCCCTTCACTGATCATACCTGTATTCACTCAGCTGCCCCCCCCCCCCCAATTGTATATACAGTATTTATCGGCGTATAACACGCACTTTTTTCCCCTTAAAATCAGGGGGAAATCGTGGGTGCGTGTTATACGCCGATTCACATAGCGTGTAGTTTTAAATATGGCGCAGCGGAGTTCGGAGGGACTGGGCGGAGCTGAACGAGCGCCGCCGAAATCACAGTGACTGGGCGGAGCCGAGATACACATAGTTGAGTGTTCTCGGCTCTTTCCACCGCCGCTCACAGTCACGCCCAGTCCCGCCATTGGACCTGTGTTATGTCCATCATAGGGCGGGACTGGGCAGGACTGTGAGCGGCGCCGGAAAGAGCCGAGTACACTCGACTATGTGTATCTCGGCGGCGTTCGTTCAGCTCCACCAAGTCCCTCCGAAATCCGCGGCGCCATATTTAAAACTACATGCTATGTGTATGTCGGCGGCGATCTGTCCAAGCATGGACACTGGGGACAAGGCTGCACTAACCACTGGGGCAAGGCTGCACTGACCACTGGGGCAAAGTTGCACTGACAAGGCTGCACTGACCACTAGGGCAAGGCTGCACTGACAAGGCTGCACTGGGGCAAAGCTGCACTGACAAGGCTGCACTGAAAAGGCTGCACTGACCACTGGGGCAAGGCTGCACTGAATACTGGGGCAAAGCTGCACTGACATGGCTGCACTGGGGCAAAGCTGCACTGACAAGACTGCACTGGGACAAAGCTGCACTGACAAGGCTGCAATGGACACTGGGGCAAGGCTGCACTGACACTGAAAAGGCTGCAATGACACTAACAAGGCTGCAGATGGACACAATAAGGCTGCATTGATGGGCATTTTAATGTAAGTTTTTTTTCCTTAAACTTCCCTCCTAAACTTGGGGTGCGTGTTATACGCCGGTGCGTGTTATACGCCGATAAATACGGTATGTCAGGCCCCACACACACATCTGTAAGCACACAGACACACCCTGCTCTGCCCCCCCTAGATACAAACAGCCTCCTCCCTTCACTTGTACTCACAGTCCTAACTTGTAAGGTGGTCTTCCTTCTCCCAAGTCCTATTTCCACATGTCCCTGTGAAAATACAACAGGCAGCAAAGCAAACACGAGGGGCGCACATACAGAAAGCAGTCAGAGGTGGCAGTAAAGAGCTCTGTAAGCTCAGTGACACTGATCTGAAGCAGCTGTGGAGCCCACTCGCACAAACCCAGAGAGCCAGCACAGCTACAGATGCGGCCACGGCAGACCCTTTCCAATCCAGGGGGAACTACATCCTTCGGCTGTCTGGACCTTGGGATGGGGAGTGATGCCAGTAACTGGTTGTGGGTCCCTGGGGATGGGGGGGGGTGGGGGGAGGAGGAGAGGAGAGATATTAATATATATATTAATAATATTATTATTATGATTATGAGGGGGGACATTGTTTTGGGGTGGTGGTTAATAATATTTTTTGGGGGTTTCCTTGTTTGAGGAAGCTTGAATATGGGGTCAGAGTACGTTAAACACAGGACAGAGGGAAAGAATCAAGATGACTAAGTAAAGGATATGTAGTAAACGGATTGATTATAATCCCCTGGTCAGGAGATTATTGTTTTGTGATTATTATTATTATAGCTGACTGTGTTATTATGGAATAATGTTTTCTTAATAAAAAAAAGTAAAAGTAAAAAAATAAAATTAAAAAAAGGAAAACATGGAAACCATTACATAATAAAAAGAATTCCAGGTGAAACAAGGTTCAACAATAAACATGTACTGTAAAGTGAATATGTTTTAACCTGTAAATCAATCATATAGATCAGTTGTCCAACATCAGCAATCAGGGAGAATATACTGGGCCCTGATGAGGGAGAATATGCTGGACCTTGATGAGGCAGAATATACTGGACCCTGATGAAGGAGAATATGCTGGACCCTGATGAACAAAACGTGAAGATGGTTTGCAAAAAGGGGTCTTTCTCCATACCTCCATTGCATCGAGATCACACTTACAAGGTAGGTATAGTCTTCAACTTCTTCAATGGTCTGGTCTTCAAGTATCAATTGCAAGTTTGTCTGTCGGTGAAATGTGAAGGTGCTTTAGCAGTGAAAAGGTAAAAGGTAATCAGTCAAATGATCAGACAAGGAGTAACTGTAACATGTAGTTTACTAAACAGGTGCAAACTTAGAACCAATAATGCAAATCAATTTCAGCATGGCAAAGAGAATGCATACACTGAAGAATAATGCAAAACAGAATACAAAAGTTGCACAAAAGTGGACTCTTTACAACTGTGTCTTTGTGGCCCAATCAGGGTAATATGTAGTTGAATAGTATAGACTCTATAATACCACTTAACAGCAGATTCTAAATGAGAATCACTACTTCAGTAAAACAGTACAGAACACAGCTACTTGTAATTATCCTCACAAACAGTTTCGGTCACAATCCATTTTAGCTCTGATAACACAAGCAAACAGCTGGAGGGATCCAACGACAAAGGGCCACGCTACTGGAGTGCTCCCCCAAGCAATCATAAAGGGGGTTCACACATTAGTTAAGTCTTCCAGCCAAGGTTCATGCTATTAGGCTCTCGTCCAGCTGCCCACATGCTCAGGCACCCAGCACTGTCAGATCGGCATGAGAATATATTTGGAACACAGAGCTTACAAAGAGCTATAGTAGTACCCTTAACCTCCCGGGTACTTTTTGCAATATCTGAACAGCACAAATACAAGCAGTTTGATCCTTTATGGTCATAGATCAATGAGTGGAAGACTTTAATATAAAAGGTGGAGACACATACTTACATATAATATATTTAAAGCGAAAGTAAACCCATCCATGAAACAGTTTCATCTCCGGCACATGCCGGAAATGTAACACTCCCATTGGTTGTGTTCTCAACCAAGCTGTCAAACCACCCAACAGCTGGTGTCAAAACTGTTCACATGGAAACAAAAAACAAACAGCAGCTAATACGCTGCTACAGGCCACTAGCCATCATCCCAGATCACTCATACAAGGAATACCTGTTGGTCAGTTCCTCAGAATAAAATGGAACTGTTCACGAGAACAAGACTTTGGTGTTGAGGCTAGGGAGCTCTATGGCAGGGGGGAGACTAGGGAAAGAGGATATTTGCACCACTGCATTAGGAAGGCCAAAAAGAATGCCATTCAGGTGGATAGACGGCTCCTCCTTGACAAGACCCATGGTCCCCAACCCCTGAGTCAGCCACAGGCTCCCATTAGAATCATCACCAAATTTGGTGCCCAGTGGGACCAGGTTAGGAACATACTCAGTCACCATTGGCATATTCTCACTGATTCACCTGTCCTTGGAGAGATCGTTGGTGACTGTCCTCTTTTGACTGCTCGATGATTTCGGAATCTCAAGGATAGCCTTACTCATTCAGAATACCAGAGATCAGCTGCCTCTAACTGGTTGTCTGAGTTGCCACCTTTGAAAGGAATGTACCGATGTGGCAGATGCATGGTCTGCAAGTATGTGGACAGGACGGACGTGTTCGCTGACTCTGATGGGAAGAAGGAATTTAAAATTAACAACTTTATCAACTGTAATACCACTAGGGTGGTTTATATGTTGACCTGCCCATGTGGTAAGAATTACATTGGTAAGACCAAAAGACAGCTAAAAATCAGAGTCGGTGAACACGCCCACAGCATCGTCAAGAGGGATGATGAGCGTCCACTTGCCCTGCACTTCATCAATTTTCATGACGGTGACCCCACCGGACTCTCCTTCAAGGGTATCTACAGGCTGAATTTACCTCTTAGAAGTGGCGATTTTGACAGGATTCTATGTCAGAAGGAGAAAATGTGGATATACAATTTGAACAACATGCAACCTATGGGGTTAAATAACGAATGTAACCTTTCTGTATTCCTTACACCATAGATTCTAGACAATAGGCCCTTCCCATTCATGGTCTCTGTACCTAAGAATGGGCATTTACTCGGGAGGTATTTTCTACTTTCCTCCAGTAGTTTCAGTAGCATATATTCCCTGATTTATCTTATCGGAATACAGTGATATATGAAAAGAAAGGTCTTTCATCAGTGTATCCTTTTTACTCCATTTTTATTCCCCATTTTACTAACCTCTCGGTTTTATGTTAAATTGCTGTCTATATGAATTTTATGTCATTACTATTCCCTTCTCAATACCCATTAATGTAATCTATCCTGTTGGGCATACAGCAATTAACTATTACTGCCTCAACGGGTGTTATGGCTACTGATCATTATTATTATTATTATTATTATTGTTTCAATATTTTCATTTTTTATTATTTTCCAATTTTGTAGCTTTGTATTAGTATATTTTTTCTAATTTTCATTTTCATTTTTCCCCTTTTTTCTTGTTTTGATTTTATTCTTTATATTGATTTACATTCTTTCTCTCTTTCCTCTTTATTCTGTGTGACTAATGGGATCCCCGCACTCCCAGCTCGGCCCGCCTAATCACTGTTGTACATGTTATTGTCTGTATGGCTGTTAATTTGATATGTGGACACCTGTGTAACCAAGCGCTGACATGGCACGGCGCTTGTGCTATTTAAGGATATCCGACTGGTGTCTGCGTATGCTCTGAAGAAACTCGGGCCACGAGTGAAACGCGTCAACATGACGCCATTACGCTCCATGTAGCGAGGACTCAGCCCCACCCACAAGCCAACGAACCCCCTTCGGACATCTCCATAACACTCGTGAGAGCCATCGGAATTCCAGGATGGCTGTGCAGGCCCTTTACCTTCCAAGGAACTCCAGTACCACTGCCGGGACCCTGGAGAATGGGAGGAACTCAGGAATTGACGGAAGCCATTCCCAGAGCTCATGGCAAATGTAGAGCCAGCCTTTCACCGGTGCAGAGGTTGTGGTGGTCGTCGGGAAAGCGGTGAGATCTACTGTTTTACACCTCCCGGCTGGGAGGATAGTATATACATATACACTCGCCTGCACCCCAGACATATACCAACCTGCCAGCATAGGTGTTCCATAGTCTGAACCATTTGCCATGTTGTTATAAGCTCAGCAAAAGGAACTTCCCATACCAATACTGCAATTCTCAGTGAACTGCCCTTGTCCTGTGTCCAAAGTAAACCATGAACTGTTTATGAAATTTCAACTTGCCTATTGCAGTCATCTGCACCTATTACTATCTAATACTGTGGCAATACAGTTCCATGCAAGGAATTCCACTAATGTCTGACTTTCACCCAATATCAGTATACTGCTTCTAAGAAGATCATTACTTATACTCTCCTAGGAAACATTAAGTGACATCTATTAACTACTGTATATAAAGTCATTTATGGGGGGTGTGAATGTGTGTGTGGTGGCCATCTGAGTCTGTAGACAGCGTTGTCTAATTTTAATGAATTGTTGGTGGTATTTTCTATTTTTTGATTAGTGTTAACTGAATTTGCGTAATAAAATATTTATATTTTTTTTAAAATTGCCTGTTCCTCTTTGCTTTTGGGAATTCCTCTTAAATTCCCTTTCTTTCCTTTATGCCTGATTAATTCAGAGGAACACACCACAGACCCCACTCGGAGTATTTTTTACTGAGGGGTGAGAACTCAGTGAACCACTAACAGGTGCTGCCCATTTCAGCATCCTGCTCCTGGAATTAATTATTAAAGGTAGAGCCTTTATAAAGTCATTTTTAATTTTTTTCTTAATCACATGTGCAGCATCATGGCAGATGTAGATTAAACAGAGACAAAGATGGCAGCTTGCTTGGCTGAAAACGATAGGGGGGTTTACTTACACTTTAAAAGCTGAATTAACTCAACAATTTTCTAGATATTCTTCATATTCTTTTCCACTATAGACTATGTGACAGACTCAACCGGGACAGAGGCTTTTGGAGGGGACTGCAGGCTACCCTCTTGCCTACTGACTATGGGCCCTGGCTTTTAAGGGAGCACTATGCTTTGGGAGGTGTGTGCCTGGGGGACCCTTGGAGTAATGTTACTTTGGACTCAAGTCCATGTCTTCCCAAAACACACAGACTTTGGGAATCTAGGCCCGGGATCCATGGGGCATAGATGCCCCATTACCAACAATGATTCCTTCAGACTGTGAGACTAAGAAAATATGTTAATATAATCAGCTCAAAGTATCCTAATATAATCTGTTTAAGGTGCTACGTGCCATGTGTATTTCTCCCATTGTTAACTGAGTCACCTATTGTTTCTGTCTGTCTGCTCATCTATGTGTTTATGTTGATTAGCCTACGGGGTTAATCAAATCACTGTCAGCTATTAGTTGCTAGAAGTGGATTAGCATTATGTGTATGTTGGCTCTCCCACAGCTATGTTAATCATATTCCTGTTTGCAGGTTGTATTGTTAGCGGCCATCTTTAATATTGATTGGGCCCTGGGCAAACACTTTCTTGCCCCCCCCCCTCAATTCTGAGACATATCAAAAAAATAGCAGGTGGAATCAAAATCAGTTTACTGCAGCAGATCACGCAGCAATTGCAATTGGTTGCCAGAGGTTACAGCCTTTCCTTACCGCTCACTGACTGGTTGCTAGAGGTTACAGTACATAATTTCTGCTTGCCAATTGGTTGCTAGAGGTTACTGCATATTATTACTGCTCACTGATTGGTTGCTAGAGATTACAGCACATAATTACCGCTCACTGATTGGTTATTAGGGGTTACAGCAAATCATTTCCACTCACGGATTGTTTGCTAGAGATTACAGGAGATCACTACTGTTCACTGGTTGCTACAGGTTACTGCACATCATTACCACTCACTGAGCAGTGGAGCAATCCCAAATAAATGAGCAAATAAAACAGCACATTAATACACATACTACAAGAGAGGGTCAGAGATTGCAGACATACTACAAGAGAGTGTCAGAGACTGCAAACATACTACAGGAGAGCATCAGAGACTGCAAACATGCTACAGGAGAGCGGCAAACTGCAAACTTACTGCAGGAGAGAGTTAGAGACTGCAAACATACTGCAGGAGATGGTTAGAGACTGCGGACATACTGCAGGAGACAACCAGAGACTGCGGATATACTACAGGAGACAGTCAGAGACTGTGGACATACTAGAGGAGACAATCTGAGACTGTGGACATACTATGGGAGACAATATGAGACTGCGGACATACTACAGGAGACAATCTGAGACTGTGGACAAGATACAGGAGACAATCTGAGACTGCGGACATACTACAGGAGACAATCTGTGACTGCGGACATACTACAGGAGACAATCTGAGACTGCGAACATGATACAGGAGACAATCTGAGACTGCGGACATACTACGGGAGACAATCTGAGACTGCGGACATGATACAGGAGATAATCTGAGATTGCGGACATACTATGGGAGACAATCTGAGACTGCGGACATACTACAGGAGACAATCTGAGACTGCAAACATGATACAGGAGACAATCTGAGACTGCGGACATACTACAGGAGACAATCTGTGACTGTAGACATACTACAGGAGACAATCTGAGGCTGAGGACATAGTATAGGAGATAATCTGAGGTTGACTACAGGAGACAATCTGAGACTGCGGACATACTATGGGAGACAATCTGAGACTGCGAACATGATACAGGAGACAATCCGAGACTGCGGATATACTACGGGAGACAATCTGAGACTGCGGACATACCACAGGACACCATCTGAGACCGCAGACATACTATGGAAGACAATCTGAGACTGCGGACATACTACAGGAGACAACCTGAGACTGCGGACATACTACAGGAGACAATCTGTGACTGCGGACATATTACAGGAGACAATCTGAGACTGCGAACATGATACAGGAGACAATCTGAGACTGCAAACATACTACGGGAGACAATCTGAGACTACGGACATGATACAGGAGACAATCTGAGACCGCAGACATACTACGAGAGACAATCTGAGACTGCGGACATACTATGGGAGACAATCTGAGACTGCGGACATACTACAGGAGACAATCTTAGACTGCAAACATGATACAGGAGACAATCTGACATACTACAGGTGATAATCTGAGTCTGCGAACATGATACAGGAGACAATCTGAGACTGCGGACATACTACAGGAGACAATCTGTGACTGCAGACATACTACAGGAGACAATCTGAGGCTGAGGACATACTATAGGAGATAATCTGAGGTTGACTACAGGAGACAATCTGAGACTGCGGACATACTATGGGAGACAATCTGAGACTGCGAACATGATACAGGAGACAATCTGAGACTGCGGATATACTACGGGAGACAATATGAGACTGCGGACATACCACAGGAGACCATCTGAGACTGCAGACATACTATGGAAGACAATCTGAGACTGCGGACATACTACAGGAGACAACCTGAGACTGCGGACATACTACGGGAGACAGTCTAAGACTGCGCACATGATACAAGAGACAATCTGAGACTGCAAACATACTACAGGAGAGTGTCAGAGACTACAAACATACTATAGGAGAGCATCAGAGACTGCAAACATACTACAGGAGAGCGTCAAACTGCAAACTTACTGCAGGAGAGTGTTAGAGACTGCGGACATACTACAGGAGACAATCTGAGACTGCGGACATACTATGGGAGACAATCTGAGACTGCGAACATACTACAGGAGACAATCTGAGACTGCGAACATACTACAGGAGACAATCTGAGACTGTGGACATACTACAGGAGACAATCTGTGACTGCGGACATACTACAGGAGACAATCTGAGACTGCGGACATACTATGGGAGATAATCTGAGACTGCGGACATACTACAGGAGACAATCTGAGACTGTGGACATACTACAGGAGACAATTTGAGGCTGAGGACATACTACAGGTGACAAGCTGAGACTGCGAACATGATACAGGAGACAATCTGAGACTGCGGACATACTACAGGAGACAATCTGTGACTGTAGACATACTACAGGAGACAATCTGAGGCTGAGGACATAGTATAGGAGATAATCTGAGGTTGACTACAGGAGACAATCTGAGACTGCGGACATACTATGGGAGACAATCTGAGACTGCGAACATGATACAGGAGACAATCTGAGACTGCGGATATACTACGGGAGACAATCTGAGACTGCGGACATACCACAGGAGACCATCTGAGACCGCAGACATACTATGGAAGACAATCTGTGACTGCGGACATACTACAGGAGACAATCTGTGACTGCGGACATATTACAGGAGACAATCTGAGACTGCGAACATGATACAGGAGACAATCTGAGACTGCAAACATACTACGGGAGACAATCTGAGACTACGGACATGATACAGGAGACAATCTGAGACCGCAGACATACTACGAGAGACAATCTGAGACTGCGGACATACTATGGGAGACAATCTGAGACTGCGGACATACTACAGGAGACAATCTGAGACTGTGGACATACTACAGGAGACAATTTGAGGCTGAGGACATACTACAGGTGACAAGCTGAGACTGCGAACATGATACAGGAGACAATCTGAGACTGCGGACATACTACAGGAGACAATCTGTGACTGCGGACATACTACAGGAGACAATCTGAGACTGCGAACATGATACAGGAGACAATCTGAGACTGAAAACATACTACGGGAGACAATCTGAGTCTGCGAACATGATACAGGAGACAATCTGAGACTGCGGACATACTACAGGAGACAATCTGTGACTGCAGACATACTATAGGAGATAATCTGAGGTTGACTACAGGAGACAATCTGAGACTGCGGACATACTATGGGAGACAATCTGAGACTGCGAACATGATACAGGAGACAATCTGAGACTGCGGATATACTACGGGAGACAATATGAGACTGCGGACATACCACAGGAGACCATCTGAGACCGCAGACATACTATGGAAGACAATCTGAGACTGCGGACATACTACAGGAGACAACCTGAGACTGCGGACATACTACGGGAGACAATCTGAGACTGCAAACATACTACAGGAGAGCATCAGAGACTGCAAACATACTACAGGAGAGCGTCAAACTGCAAACTTACTGCAGGGGAGTGTTAGAGACTGCGGACATACTACAGGAGACAATTTGAGACTGCGGACATACTATGGGAGACAATCTAAGACGGCAAACATACTACAGGAGACAATCTGAGACTGTGGACATGATACAGGAGACAATCTGAGACTGCGGACATACTACAGGAGACAATCTGAGACTGCGGACATACTATGGGAGATAATCTGAGACTGCGGACATACTGCAGGAGACAATCTGAGACTGCGGACATACTACAGGAGACAATTTGAGGCTGAGGACATACTACAGGTGACAAGCTGAGACTGGGAACATGATACAGGAGACAATCTGAGGCTGAGGATATACTACAGGTGACAAGCTGAGACTGCGAACATGATACAGGAGACAATCTGAGACTGCGGACATACTACAGGAGACATTCTGAGACTGTGGACATACTACAGGAGACAATCTGAGACTGCGGACATACTACAGGAGACAATCTGAGACTGCGGACATACTACAGGAGACAGTCTGAGACTGCGAACATGATACAGGAGACAATCTGAGACTGCGGACATACTACAGGAGACAATCTGAGACTGCGAACATGATACAGGAGACAATCTGAGACTGCTGACATACTACAGGAGACAATCTGAGACTGCTGACATACTACAGGAGACAATCTGAGACTGCGGACATACTACAGGAGACAATCTGAGACTGCGAACATGATACAGGAGACAATCTGAGACTGCAGACATACTATGGGAGACAATCTGAGACTGCAAACATGATACAGGAGACAATCTGAAACTGCGGACATACTACAGGAGACAATCTGAGACTGCGGACATACCATGGGAGACAATCTGAGACTGCGGACATACTATTGGATACAATCTGAGACTGCAGAAATACTACGGGAGACAATCTGAGACTGCGGACATGATACAGGAGACAATCTGAGACTGCGGACATACTACAGGAGACAATCTGAGACTGCAGACTTACTTGCGGACATACTACAGGAGACAATCTGAGACTGCGGACATACTACAGGAGACAATCTGAGACTGCAGACATACTAGCGGACATACTACAGGAGACAATCTGAGACTGCGGACATAATACAGGAGACAATCTGAGACTGCAGACATACTACGGGAGACAATCTGAGACTGCAGACTTACTAGCGGACATACTACGGGAGACAATCTGAGACTGCGGACATACTACAGGAGACAATCTGAGACTGCGGACATACTACGGGAGACAATCTGAGACTGCGGACATACTACAGGAGACTATCTGAGACTGGGGACATACTACAGGAGACAATCAGAGACTGCAGATATGATACAGGAGACAATCTGAGACTGCAGACATGATGCAGGAGACAATCTGAGACTGCGGACATACTACAGGAGACAATCTGAGACTGCGGACATACTACAGGAGACAGTCTGAGACTGCGAACATGATACAGGAGACAATCTGAGACTGCGGACATACTACAGGAGACAATCTGAGACTGCGAACATGATACAGGAGACAATCTGAGACTGCTGACATACTACAGGAGACAATCTGAGACTGCTGACATACTACAGGAGACAATCTGAGACTGCGGACATACTACAGGAGACAATCTGAGACTGCGAACATGATACAGGAGACAATCTGAGACTGCAGACATACTATGGGAGACAATCTGAGACTGCAAACATGATACAGGAGACAATCTGAAACTGCGGACATACTACAGGAGACAATCTGAGACTGCGGACATACCATGGGAGACAATCTGAGACTGCGGACATACTATTGGATACAATCTGAGACTGCAGAAATACTACGGGAGACAATCTGAGACTGCGGACATGATACAGGAGACAATCTGAGACTGCGGACATACTACAGGAGACAATCTGAGACTGCAGACTTACTTGCGGACATACTACAGGAGACAATCTGAGACTGCGGACATACTACAGGAGACAATCTGAGACTGCAGACATACTAGCGGACATACTACAGGAGACAATCTGAGACTGCGGACATAATACAGGAGACAATCTGAGACTGCAGACATACTACGGGAGACAATCTGAGACTGCAGACTTACTAGCGGACATACTACGGGAGACAATCTGAGACTGCGGACATACTACAGGAGACAATCTGAGACTGCAGACATACTACGGGAGACAATCTGAGACTGCAGACTTACTAGCAGACATACTACAGGAGACAATCTGAGACTGCGGACATACTACAGGAGACAATCTGAGATTGCAGACATACTACGGGAGACAATCTGAGACTGCAGACTTACTAGTGGACATACTATGGGAGACAATCTGAGACTGCGAACATGATACAGGAGACAATCTGAGACTGCAGACATACCATGGGAGACAATCTGAGACTGCGGACATACTATTGGATACAATCTGAGACTGCAGAAATACTACGGGAGACAATCTGAGACTGCGGAGATACAGGAGACAATCTGAGACTGCGGACATACTACGGGAGACAATCTGAGACTGCAGACATACTTGCGGACATACTACAGGAGACAATCTGAGACTGCGGACATACTACAGGAGACAATCTGAGACTGCAGACATACTAGCGGACATACTACAGGAGACAATCTGAGACTGCGGACATACTACAGGAGACAATCTGAGACTGCAGACATACTATGGGAGACAATCTGAGACTGCAGACTTACTAGCGGACATACTACAGGAGACAATCTGAGACTGCGGACATGATACAGGAGACAATCTGAGACTGCAGACATACTACGGGAGACAATCAGAGACTGCAGATATGATACAGGAGACAATCTGAGACTGCAGACATGATGCAGGAGACAATCTGAGACTGCGGACATACTACAGGAGACAATCTGAGACTGCGGACATACTACAGGAGACAATCTGAGACTGCAGACATACTACAGGAGACAATCTGAGACTGCGGACATGATACAGGACACAATCTGAGACTGCGGACATACTACAGGAGACAATCTGAGACTGCAGACTTACTAGCGGACATACTACAGGAGACAATCTGAGACTGTGGACATACTACAGGAGACAATCTGAGACTGCGGACATACTACAGGAGACTATCTGAGACTGCGGACATACTACAGGAGACAATCAGAGACTGCAGATATGATACAGGAGACAATCTGAGACTACGGACATGATGCAGGAGACAATCTGAGACTGCGGACATGATACAGGAGACTATCTGAGACTGCGGACATGCCACAGGAGACGGTCAAAATTTTCAGCAATGCACAGTTGAACTACACAGCTCAGGGTTTCAGGATAGCAGTCAGGCATTCTATGGGTATAAAGACATACCTTGCCAGCTGAGCTCACTATATGCATTCAGAGGTCTGGAGGTGGGGCTTCCACTCTCTGCTCTCCCTATAGCTGCTCCCTACCGAGCATACAGGCTGCATGGGGCGGGGTTAGAGCATCAGTGGAGCTCCCAGCCCCACCCCCCAAACTTCTGTATTCCCCAGCCAGTATAGAGGGGGCGGGAGCTCCACTGACGCTCCCACTCTAATCGCTGCTCTCACTTCAGCAGCTCTGTTCTGAGCAAACAGTCTGCATGGGGCGGGGTCAGAGCGCCAGTGGAACTCTCAGCCCCACCCCTCTCTTCTGGCTAAGTGTCTGAGTTTCAATAAACAGTTATTTCTTTGGAGTTTATCTCACATCTTGTCTGTGTACAATGTTTGGGGTATTAGCTCTCAGTCTGCTTGGAACGGTTTGGAGGGCAAAAAGCACGGATTGGCGGAAGAAAGCACTTAGTCTGGGTGCCAAGCAGTCACATACCATGTTTTCCGCACCATAAGACACACTTTTTTCCCCCAGAAATATGGGGAAAAATGTTCCTGCTTCTTATGGAGCGAATGTATGCTAGGCATCGCCCCCAACCCCCCCACCCCCCCGCCACCGACGGCACCGCCGCCACTGGCAACGCCCCCCGCCGCCGTGAGTAGCAAGAGAGCAGAGGACAAACATCTGATGCCCCTGTGATCCCCCGGCTGGGCCTGACATTGTTGCTGAGACAGGAAGACAGAGCATTTGGCCTCTCGGGCTGCTCTGTCTTATGTCAGGAGGATGGAATGACATGAGGAAAGGCTGAATTTATGTGCAATAGTCAGGCTGCATTTATGTACAATGGTCAGACTGCATTTATGGCAATGGTCAGGCTACATTTATGGCAATGGTCAGGCTGCATTTATGGCAATGGTCAGGCTGCATTTATGGCAATGGTCAGGCTGCATTTATGGCAATGGTCAGGCTGCATTTCATGGGCACTTGTAAATATTTTAGGACACCATTTGGTTCAGAATATTTCTCTTCTTGTTTTCCTCCTCTAAAACCTAGGTGCGTCTTATGGTCAGATGCGTCTTATGGAGCAAAAAAATACGGTACATATATATTTAAAAGCCCTTTTTTAGTATCGGTAAAAAATTAGTTTGACATTTTTCTAGATATTCTTCAAGCCTTTTTGCACTATAGACTTCTAAACAATGTCACAATAATCCAGAGGCAAGTTTTGTACTGTCTAAGTGAGAAGATAAAGTAAAACTCAGAGAAATGTAGGTCAATGTGTCTCATTAGGAAACCATACAGGAGAAGAAAATAATGAACTTCATGGACCTGGGGTGAAACACTGTCACACTATTAATTATAGAGTAATAAATAATTCCAAAATATGAGAAGGTCAGTGAAAATGATTAAATAATGCGTGAATTACATAAAAATCTACAAATTAACTTTGTTTTAATAAAATCATAGAACGTGCTAGACGTGTGAACGTTTAGAAACAAAGCTGCTTCATTAAAAAGTTTGATTGAAAACCAAATCATTTAATTAAAGCTATTTATTAGGTAGTATTAGAATTCGCTGCTTTTACAGTCATGCAATTACACCATTGGAATTATGTGCATTTCTGCACCTAATAGCACCTAACATGTGCACTGATGTTCTGCCTTAGGGTCCTTTTACACTACAGTGCTAAGGTTTGGCCACAGCGTGGGTGCAGCGCAGTATTTTTTTGGCGGGTTACCCATGGCTTCACATAGACTTCTATTATGTCCTGCGTTTTTGCCACATTTTTTAAAGAGCACCAAAAGTTGCCGCATTTTTTTTAAAACTGAGGCAAAAACACGGGACTTAATAGAAGTCTATGTGAAGCCATAGGTAACCCACAAAAAAACACTGAACTGCACCCAAGCTGCAGCCAAACCTATGGGAAACTGCTGGTAACCCACACGAAAACTGTGAATAGACTGCCTTCCACCTGCGCTGTGGCAGTGTGAAAGTGGACTTAGTCAAATTATATAACTCAAAACCTTTTATTTCTAATGCTTTTTTGTATTCATTTTTTGATTATTCACAGAAGAAGTGTATGAACCTTGGTATGTATTTATTGCCAGATCCCCTTTTAGCTACAATAACCCCACCTCTGTATCTGCTAAAGCAGAATTTTGGACCATTTCCCCTTACAAAACAGTTTCAGTTCAGTGTTGGTTGAATTTCTTGCATGAATAAATCTCCCCTAAGTCCAGATTAAGCCTCAACATTTCCTTTAATCTAAATTGAGGTCTAGACTTCCAGCATTATGCGATTTACTTTCTGTGAACCCTCGGTCACAGCAGACACACCAACTGGGGTGTTTTATTACGTTGTACTAGGTGTATCAAGCCACATTGGTTTCTCAGGAGAGTGTTGTAGGTAGGGTGACCACATTTCCAAACTGCCATTCAGGCCCCCCCCCCCATGCCTCCCTCCGCACCCGAAAAAAAAAACCTCTCTCGCCGCGCCCTTACTTATATGAGAACTGTCAAATGGCAGAGCCTGCAGTAAGTGGCCAGCCTTCATGGACGGCGGGAGCATTTTTTTTTTCAGACGGCAGTGGCGTGATTGACGGGGGCACTGCTTTTTTATTTTTTAATAAAGGAAATGTCAAAAACTGTCTCTGTGTTTTTATTGCTTTTTGACACTTTTTTGTTGAATGGGTAGGGGTACTATGTACCCCATACTCATTCACATGGGAGGGCCAGGATCTGGGGGACCCCTTTGTTAAAGGGGTTGTGGGGACGAGGCCCTTGTCCCTATCAACATGGGGACAAGGTGCTTCAAGGTGCTTTGGGGTGGGGGGGCATATGGCCTGGTATGTGGCCTGGTATGTTTCAGGAGGGGGGGGTCCCTTTCCTGACCTGCCAGGCTGCTTGCTCAGATAAGGGTCTGGTATGGATTTTGGGGGGGACTCAATGCCATTTTTTTTTTTTTTTTACTTATTTTTTTTACCGGCAATTTATTTTTATTATTCAGCTGTCAGCGAAGAAGCCTATTGACAGCTGATCACTCATTGGTTGTTAGGGATGCCGCGGCCTGCTTCTCCGCCCTGCTCCTTAACAACCAGCTTTTATTGCACCCTGATTGGGCAAAGCTTTGCCCAATCAGGGCGCAGAATGCACTGTGATGGGTGACTGTGTCAGTTTCATTTGGGGACACTGTATTGTCCCAGAATGAAAGTGCCCGGGACCCGGGACAGACCTGTAAAATGCAGGACTGTCCCGGGCAATCCAGGACAAGTGTTCACCCTAGTTGCAAGGCAATTTGCTTATGTCGAATGTGAATAACATTCTGAGCATAATTTAACACCCTGCTGGAGAATATCAGCAAAGATCAGAAGAAAAATAGGACCCTTCAGTTTTTCATGACTGTGGCCTGCAGGATGCCCTCTCTCTGGGAGAGCAACCCAAGGCATTTAAAAAAGCCCTTGTAGGTTTATCCTGCATTATCACTCTCTACACTTCTCCCCTATGGTTTAAAACATATTTTTGTCATGGTGTAGTTTTCATGAAAATATCATTTTTTAGATGAGCAGACACAAGTTAGAATATGAATCTCTTGGTGATAGACACTGCTTAACCACTTGAGCCCCGGACCATTATGCTGCCTAAGGACCAGAGGTCTTTTTCCAATTTGGCACTGCGTCGCTTTAACTTTTAATTGCGCGGTCATGCAATGCTGTACCCAAACGAAATTTGCGTCCTTTTCTTCCCACAAATAGAGCTTTCTTTTGATGGCATTTGATCACCTCTGCCGTTTTTATTTTTTGCGCTATAAACGGCAAAAGACCGAAAATTTTGAAAAAAAATGATATTTTCTACTTTTTGTTATAAAAAAAAATCCAATAAACTCAATTTTAGTCATACATTTAGGCCAAAATTTATTCGGCCACATGTCTTTGGTAAAAAAAATGTCAATAAGCGTATATTTATTGGTTTGCGCAAAAGTTATAGCGTCTACAAACTAGGGTACATTTTCTGGAATTTACACAGCTTTTAGTTTATGACTGCCTATGTCATTTCTTGAGGTGCTAAAATGGCAGGGCAGTACAAAACCCCCCCAAATGACCCCATTTTGGAAAGTAGACACCCCAAGGAAATTGCTGAGAGGCATGTTGAACCCATTGAATATTTATTTTTTTTGTCCCAAGTGATTTAATAATGACAAAAAAAAAAAAAATATTTACAAAAAGTTGTCACTAAATGATATATTGCTCACACAGGCCATGGGCATATGTGGAATTACACCCCAAAATACATTCAGCTGCTTCTCCTGAGTATGGGGATACCACATGTGTGGGACTTTTTGGGAGCCTAGCCACGTACGGGGCCCCGAAAACCAATCACCGCCTTCAGGATTTCTAAGGGCATAAATTTTTGATTTCATTCCTCACTACCTATCACAGTTTTGAAGGCCATAAAATGCCCAGATGGCACAAACCCCCCCCAAATGACCCCATTTTGGAAAGTAGACACCCCAAGCTATTTGCTGAGAGGCATGTTGAGTCCATGGAATACTTTCTTTTTTGACACAAGTTGCGGGAAAGTAACAATTTTTTTTTTTTTTTGCACAAAGTTGTCACTAAATGATATATTTCTCACACAGGCCATAGGCATATGTGGAATTGCACCCCAAAATACATTTAGCTGCTTCTCCTGAGTATGGGGATACCACATGTGTGGGACTTTTTGGGAGCCTAGCCGCATACAGGGCCCCGAAAACCAAGCACCGCCTTCAGGATTTCTAAGGGCGTAATGTTGTGATTTCACTCCTCACTACCTATCACAGTTTTGAAGGCCATAAAATGCCAAGATGGCACAAAACCCCCCCAAATTACCCCATTTTGGAAAGTAGACACCCCAAACTATTTGCTGAGAGGCATGTTGAGTCCATGGAATATTTTATATTTTGACACAAGTTGCGGGAAAGTAACACTTTTTTTTTTTTTTTTTTTTGCACAAAGTTGTCACTAAATGATATATTGCTCAAACATGCCATGGGCATATGTGGAATTACACCCCGAAATACATTCTGCTGCTTCTCTTGAGTATGGGGATACCACATATTTAGGACTTTTTGGGAGCCTAGCCGCGTACGGGGCCCCGAAAACCAAGCACCGCCTTCAGGATTTCTAAGGGCATACATTTTTGATTTCACTCCTCACTTCCTATCACAGTTTTGAAGGCCATAAAATGCCAAGATGGCACAAACCCCCCCCAAATGACCCCATTTTGGAAAGTAGACACCCCAAGCTATTTGCTGAGAGGCATGTTGAGTCCATGGAATATTTTATTTTTTGACACAAGTTGCGGGAAAGTGACAATTTTTTTTTTTTTTGCACAA
This sequence comes from Aquarana catesbeiana, assembly GCF_042186555.1. NCBI lineage: Eukaryota > Metazoa > Chordata > Amphibia > Anura > Ranidae > Aquarana > Aquarana catesbeiana. Next base: position 81,602,797 of record NC_133327.1, on the reverse strand, counting down.
AGTTGTCACTAAATGATATATTTCTCACACAGGCCATGGGCATATGTGGAATTGCACCCCAAAATACATTTAGCTGCTTCTCCTGAGTATGGGGATACCACATGTGTGGGACTTTTTGGGAGCCTAGCCGCATACGGGGCCCCGAAAACCAAGCACCGCCTTCAGGATTTCTAAGGGCGTAAAGTTGTGATTTCACTCCTCACTGCCTATCACAGTTTTGAAGGCCATAAAAAGCCCAGATGGCACAAAACCCCCCCAAATGACCCCATTTTGGAAAGTAGACACCCCAAGCTATTTGCTGAGAGGCATGTTGAATCCATGGAATATTTTATATTTTGACACAAGTTGCGGGAAAGTGACAATTTTTTTTTTTTTTTTTTTGCACAAAGTTGTCACTAAATGATATATTGCTCAAACATGCCATGGGCATATGTGGAATTACACCCCAAAATATATTCTGCTGCTTCTCCTGAGTACGGGGATACCACATGTGTGGGACTTTTTGGGAGCCTAGCCGCATACGGGGCCCCGAAAACCAAGCACCGGCTTCAGGATTTCTAAGGGCGTTAAGTTGTGATTCCACTCCTCACTACCTATCACAGTTTTGAAGGCCATAAAATGCCAAGATGGCACAAACCCCCCCCAAATGACCCCATTTTGGAAAGTAGACACCCCAAGCTATTTGCTGAGAGGCATGGTGAGTATTTTGCAGCTCTCATTTGTTTTTGAAAATGAAGAAAGACAAGAAAAATGTATTTTTTTTTTCTTTTTTCAATTTTCGAAAGTTTGTGACAAAAAAGTGAGGTCTGCAAAATACTCACTATACCTCTCAGCAAATAGCTTGGGGTGTCTATTTTCCAAAATGGGGTCATTTGGGGGGGGGTTGTGCCATCTGGGCATTCCATGGCCTCTGAAACTGTGCTAGGCAGTGAAGAGTGAAATCAAAAATTTACGCCCTTAGAAAGCCTGAAGGCGGGGCTTGGTTTTCGGGGTCCCGTGCGTGGCTAGGCTCCCAAAAAGTCCCACACATGTGGTATCCCCATACTCAGGAGAAGCAACAGAATGTATTTTGGGGTGTAATTTCACATATTCCCATGGCATGTTTGAGCAATATATCATTTAGTGACATCTTTGTGCAAAAAAAAAAAAAAAAAGATTTGTCTCTATCCCGCAACTTGTGTCACAATATAAAATATTCCATGGACTCGACATGCCTCTCAGCAAATAGCTTGGGGTGTCTACTTTCCAAAATGGGGTCATTTGGGGGGGTTTGAACTGTCCTGGCATTTTATGCACAACATTTAGAAGCTTATGTCACACATCACCCACTCTTCTAACCACTTGAAGACAAAGCCCTTTCTGACACTTTTTGATTACATGAAAAAATAATTTTTTTTTGCAAGAAAATTACTTTGAACCCCCAAACATTATATATTTTTTTAAAGCAAATGCCCTACAGATTAAAATGGTGGGTGTTTCATATTTTTTTTTCACACAGTATTTGCGCAGCGATTTTTCAAACGCATTTTTTGGGGAAAAAACACACTTTTTTAAATTTTAATGCACTAAAACACACTATATTGCCCAAATGTTTGATGAAATAAAAAAGATGATCTTAGGCTGAGTACATGGATACCAAACATGACATGCTTTAAAATTGCGCACAAACGCGCAGCGGCGACAAAATAAATACATTTTTAAAAGCCTTTAAAAGCCTTTACAGGTTACCACTTTAGATTTACAGAGGAGGTCTACTGCTAAAATTACTGCCCTCATTCTGTCCTTCGCGGTGATACCTCACATGCATGGTGCAATTGCTGTTTACATTTGACGCCAGACCGACGCTTGCGTTCGCCTTTGCGCGAGAGCAGGGGGGGACAGGGGTGCTTTTTTTTTTTTTTTCTTTATTATTTTTTTGCTTTTTTATCTTATTTTTAAACTGTTCCTTTCATTTTTATTTTTTTTTTTATTAATTTTATTGTTATCTCAGGGAATGTAAATATCCCCTATGATAGCAATAGGTAGTGACAGGTACTCTTTTTTTAAAAAATTGGGCTCTATTAGACCCTAGATCTCTCCTCTGCCCTCAAAGCATCTGACCACACCAAGATCGGTGTGATAAAATGCTTTCCCAATTTCCCAATGGCGCTGTTTACATTCGGCGAAATCTAAGTCATGAAATGCTCGTAGCTTCCAGTTTCTTAGGCCATAGAGATGTTTGGAGCCATTCTGATCTCTGATCAGCTCTATGGTCAGCTGGCTGAATCACCGGCTGCATTTTCAGGTTCCCTGTTGGGACAGGAAAGCCAGAGAAAAACATGGAAGACGGTGGCGGAGGGGGGGGCATTCCCTCCCACTGCTTGCAAAAGCAGTCTAGAGGCTAATTAGCCGCTAGGATTGCTTTTACATGAAAGCCGACCGCTGGCTGAAAAGAATGATACCAAGATGATACCTAAACCTGCAGGCATCATTCTGGTATAACCACTCAAAGTCCAGCAACATACCAGTACGTTGCTGGTCCTTGTTAGGCATATATTGTAAACTTTTTTTTCATGCAGCCTGTGGGCTGAACGAAAAAAAGATATTGATCGGTGGGTATGCCCACCATTAGAATACCTCCCTTCATCCACCCACTTCTAATGATGGGCATACATGCACCATTTATATATGCCGAAGCATGGGGGCATCCTCCCGCAAAAGGCAGGAGCAAATTGCTCCTCCACCCACTGCTGCCCCCACGCTTCGGCATATATGCTGAAGTATGTAACTGTGGTGGTGAAATCACCTCCGACAGCGCTGGAGTCACGGCTTTATATATCGTGGGAGCAAACGCTGTTGCTGTCAAGATAAATAAATCCGCGCTGCAACTGAATGGCGTACCTGCTAAGCAAATGATGGTTAACAATAAAACAAAGTAACATTACAGTATAACAGTAAGACTTACCATACCTGCAAAGCAAATACAAAAAAAAAACATAGTAAAAAATAAAACATTTAACGCAACCTGTGCCTAAAATATATATATGCCGAAGCATGGGGGCATCCTCCCGCAAAAGGCAGGAGCAAATTGCTCCTTCACCCACTGCTGCCCCCACGCTTCGGCATATATGCTGAAGTATGTAACTGTGGTGGTGAAATCACCTCCGACAGCGCTGGAGTCACGGCTTTATATATCGTGGGAGCAAACGCTGTTGCTGTCAAGATAAATAAATCCGCGCTGCAACTGAATGGCGTACCTGAAAACAATAAAATGGTTACCAACAAAACACAGTAAACGGTAAAGTATAAAAAATCTGAAAAGGAAACATGGTAAAACATAATAACAATAAAACATTGCAGAATAGAATAGAGTAAAAAAGAGAAGAACAATAGAGAGAGAATAGAGAGAGAGAGAACAATAAAACAACAACTATTTTTGGTTTTTTTATTTTATATTTTTTTTTGTGTTTTTATTTTTTTTTATTTTTTTTTTATTTTTTTTTTTTACACTTTTTTTTAGTAACTTTTAACTTTTGTAACTCGTTCCAGGTTTGGGTCTCTCAAAATGCAATGGCATCTTGGGAGACCCTGTGTTAGTGTGCCTAGTCTGTGCAGTGCTGAACCCTACGCTAATACTCAACTAATGTATGGTAGCGTTCAAAGCATTCACCCATGCAAAGACCAGGATTGCCAGGACAGGAGGGACAATAACACCGGGTGTCACGCCTAAATCCGCGCTTGCTGCAGACACGACATCTTTTTTGGGGGGCTCGTTGGGTAGGGGTACTCGGGATGGCATAAAGAAAATGCCGCTCATGCAGCCGGCTTACTGCATTTGGTTGGGGAAGGTGAGGTAGAGCACCGTCTGGAAACAGAAGGGCTCTGACGATCTCTTCCTGGAATTTAAGGAAGGATCCAGTCTGTCCTGAAGCTCTGTATAGCACATGAGCATTCAGCAAAGCCAATTGAAATAAGTATACAGACACTTTTTTGTACCAGCGTCTGGCCTTACGGGCAACTAGGTACGGCGCCAACAACTGGTCGTTGAGGTCCACCCCTCCCATATTAAGGTTGTATTCGTGGACACAGAGGGGTTTCTCCACAACACCAGTCGCCGTAGGAATTTGGGTCGTCGTGTCTGCATTCTTCTTATCCCTCCACTTCATAGTGAGCAAATTATTATACTATTACTATTATTATACTATTATACTATTATTATATTGGGCGGCACAGTGGTGCAGTGGGTAGCACTCTCGCCTTGCAGTAAGAAGGGTTGTTGGTTCGAATCCCGACCACGACACTACCTGCCTGGAGTTTGCATGTTCTCCCTGTGTCTGTGTGGGTTTCCTCCGGGTACTCCGGTTTCCTCCCACACTCCAAAGACATGCTGGTAGGTTAATTGGATCCAGTCTAAATTGGCCCTAGTATAGGTATGAATGTGAGTTAGGGACCTTAGATTGTAAGCTCCTTGAGGGTATAGGGACTGATGTGAATGTATAATATATATATATATATATATGTAAAGCACTGCGTAAATTGACGGTGCTATATAAGTACCTAAAATAAATAAATAAAATACTTCAAGCAGGCTCTCTCCCCCAGCCTAAGACAGGAATCTACAAGCCGCTGGGGAAAGCCCCGGCGATTAGGTCGCACGGTGCCACATGCTCCAATCTGCTGATCAAACAAGTGACTAAAAAGTGGCACGCTCGTATAATAATTGTCCACGTACAAGTGGTACCCCTTTCCGAATAAGGGTGACACCAAGTCCCACACTATCTTGCCAGCGCTTCCTATGTAGTCAGGGCAGTTTGTTGGCTCTACGTGACTATCTTTTCCCTCGTAAACCATAAATCTACATGTATAGCCTGTGGCCCTGTCACAGAGCTTATACATCTTGACCCCGTATCTGGCACGCTTGCTGGGAAGGTACTGTTTGAATGACAAGCGGCCAGAAAACTTAATCAGGGACTCATCAACGCAGACAACTTGATGGGGGGTAAACAAGTCTGCAAAACGTTGGTTGAAGTGGTTTACGAGGGGCCGAATTTTGTAGAGCCGATCGTATGCAGGGTCTCCACGAGGACGACAGAGTTCATTGTTGTTGAAGTGCATGAACCGCAAAATCTGCTCGTATCGTGCCCTGGCCATGGAAGCAGAGAACAAGGGTGAATGGTAAATTGGGTCAGTGGACCAATATGACCGCAACTTACTCTTTTTATTCAACCCCATGAGGAGGGAAAGGCCCAGAAAGGTCTTAAATTCGGAGACCGTAATTGGTCTCCAATCTCTGGCAAGGGAGGACTGGGGATTAGCGGCGATGTGTTGACCAGCGTATAAATTGCTTTGGTCCACAATAGATCTATAGAGATCTTCGGTGAAAAACAGTGAATAAAAATCCAGTGGCGTAAAGTCAACTGTTTCCACCTGAATTCCGGGTTGGCCAGTGAAAGGGGGAAGTACGGGTGCTGCAGAAGTGGTGGGTTCCCAATTCGGATTGGCCAATGCAGCAGGAAGGGCACTATGGGCACGACGGGCCTGTCTTTGTCTTCTTGGTGGCAGCGGGACACTACTAGTGCTTGCCACCTCGCCAGCTTGAACTGCACTTATGGGACTCGCCACGTCACCACGTGATACTGCAGTGCTGGATGTACGACCAGGGTGTACTAGGCCGCTGGTGCTTGCCAGTTCACCAGAAGGAGTAGCGGCGCTAGTACTTCTCTGCTCCATACGAGAGCCCTGCGGTTCTTGCACTTCAAGGACAGAAGAAGATTGGGGTCTGGTACGCCTGACCTTAGCAGGGACCACAACTCTGTCGTCAGAGCTATCTGTCATGGAGCCGCTGTCCTCTACAGGTTCGTATTCTGAGCCTGAACTTGACAGATGAGTGACTTCCTCTTCACTATCTGTCATACTCAGAAACGTGTAGACCTCTTCACTAGTGTACCTTCTATTTGCCATTTTGGGCTCTAAATTTAGGGGTACACTAGTGAGACTCACAGGCAAAAAAGCTCCTGACTGTCAGCGACTGATTCAAAACGCTACCAAAAAACTGTTAGCGATCGCAGGGATCAGGCCTGACTCTGCGAACGCTGCAGTTATGTGTGCTTAGTGTTTTGTAAGTGACAGTTATCGATCGATACTGCACTTGGGTGGGCTGGGCAGGGCTGGGCCGAGGAGCAAAACGCAGGTGCTAGCAGGTATCTGGGCTGATCCCGCTAACACTGCATTTCAGGGAACCCTAAACTGCTGGGGAGTATAGATCTGATCGAATCAGATATCGATCCGCTCAGATACTATAGCACTAAGGGAGGTGTATGCTGCGTGCGTGGGTTTTAGCGGTACTGGCGCTAACCTGACGCTGCCTGGGGCGACGCAGACCTTATCTGATCCTAAAAACTTAACTTCTATCGCCGCCGGGCAATTAGGGGGTTAAACCTTTATAGGGTAATAAACGGCGGGTGCCCTAAAACTATAATAAACTGTAATAAACTGTAATAAACTACAAAAAACAAACTAGCTAACCAGCGTCACCCGTAACACTTATACGGTGATCGCTGGTGAAAGGGTTAACTAGGGGGCAATCAGGGGGTTAAAACCTTTAACAGGTAGTATATGGGGGTCCCTGTCGCTATAAAACACTGACAGCGAACCTATATACTTACCTCCCTAACTAGCGTCACCTGTGTCACTAATACAGCGATCAGAAAAACGATCGCTTAGCGACACTGGTGACGGGGGGTAATCAAGGGGTTAACTTTTATTAGGGGGGGTTAGGGGGGTACCCTGGACCTAAGGTGGGGTACCCTAGACCTAAAGGGGGCTAACCTAACTGCCCTAAAACTTTTAACTGACACAAACTGACACCAATGCAAAAAAAAAAAAATGCTATTGGTGTCAGAGTGACAGGGGGTACAGGGGGGTGATCAGGGGGTGATCGGGGGATGATGGGGGGTGACAAGTGTGCCTGGCGTGTTCTACTGGATGTGTAGTGTTGTGCAGACTTACTTGATGTCTTCTCTCCTCGGCGCCGGATCAAAAAGACCGACTCGAGGAGGGATGACATCACTTCCTTTCCCTCTGTTTACATTACAGAGGGAAAGGAAGCATTCTCATTCGCCGGGAGCGATCGGGAGGGGGTGGCCAACAATGGATGGCCACCCCCTCACCTCTCATCGCCCGGGAAGAAATGGCGACCGCCTCGGGCACCGGGGGGGGGACCGATCGGACCCCCCACCCGCGGAAGGCAAATCACGTACATGTACGTGATTTTGCCTGTCCGTGCCACCTTGCCGACGTACATCGGCGTGAGGCGGTCGTCAAGTGGTTAAAGTATGTATGAACCCTCACCTTATAAAACAAACCATGCACTTTAACCACTTCAATAACGTAGGAAGTCCATGAATGTCCTTAGGTTGAAGTGAATATATAGGATGATGCCTGCACCTGCAGGCATCATCTCAGTATCAAAATTTGCAGCCGGCAATTCCCAAAGCAGAAGTGATTTGAGTGGCTGAATAGCCACTCGTTTACTTCTGTGGGTGGCACCTTCTTTCCCAGACTATGCAGGCCCAGGAGCAATGTGACCAGAGGCAACGGTGGCACTACACAAAGAGAGAGGACCCTCCCTCTCTGTGACCCTGGAAACCGAAAGCGACAAGGATTTTGTCACTTCCAGTTTCAAGTTTTTGTTTACCAGGCCGTTAGTGGCCAGAAAAACAGCCAATCAGACCAATCTGTGTCTGATCAGCTGCATTATATGCCAAAGGAGTGATTTGGGGTCTAATAGACCCTAGATCTCTCCATAAAGAGGACCTGCCATGGCCCATGCTGTCACAAGGGGTGTTGTTCGTCCCTTGTGAACATCCCTTAAGGCATGTAATACTTTTCCCTATACAAAATACATCTTTCATCTCCCAGGTAAATTCTAAAAAACCTGTATTTTATTTTTGGTGAAAACTGCAGGACCCCATTACAAAAGTGTGCTACCCTGTTTCCCCGAAAATAAGACCTAGCGTGATTGTCGGTGATGGCTGCAATATAAGCCCTACCCCCCAAATAAGCCCTACCCTGTTTCCCCGAAAATAAGCCTTACCCTGAAAATAAGACCTACAAGGACTTTAACTAGGGCTTATTTGGTGGGTGGGGCTTATATTGCAGCCATCACCGACAATCACGCTAGGTCTTATTTTCGGGGAAACAGGGTATGATCTGAAGATTTTATTGAATACAAATGTTTTCTATCTGCATACCAGTTTTATTAAGCGCAGAGCCGCAAGATTAATGCGTTGTCTAAGAGAGGGACATTAAAGTGATTGTAAACCCTCTTTTTTTATTTTTTTAAATAATAAACATGTCATACTTACCTCCACTGTGCAGCTTGTTTTGCAGTGTGGCCCCCGAACCTCATCTTCTGGGGTCCCTCGACGGCTCTCGCGGCTCCTCCCCGCATCAGATAACCCCCTAGGAGAATCGTTCTCCTGGGGAGGTTACCTTCCGGGCGAGCTCCTGAGTCCAGCATTTGCATCCATAGACACGAATACCAGACACGGCCCCGCCCCCAGGGTGCCCACGTCATTGGATTCAATTGACAGCAGCGGGAGCCAATGGCTGTGCTGCTATCAATCTAACCAATCAAGAGCTAGGACCCCATGGAGAGAGGGAGAGCGCGTCTCCGCCAATGGAAATACGGGGCTCAGGTAAGTAAAACGGGGGAGCTGGGGGGCCGGTCACTGCCAGGTGTTTTTTCAACCCCTTTAACGCCTCATGCACATGACGTTTTTGGATGTTTTTACAGCAGCTGTTTTTGGCTTGAGACATTTTTTTCTACAGTCAATATACTCCCCAACATGTTATCCTATGTGTCCATGCACACATAGGCTGTTATCAGCAGTTTTTGGCTAGGGCGTTTTTTAGCTTTAGAAAAACCCAAAACTAGTGGGTTCTGAGAGGAGTTTTTCAGCTATTTTCAGCTGTAAAAATGCTCTAACGTCAAAAAACGCTGATGAATGTCGATAAACGCTCACTAACGTGGCTCACCAGCGTTTTTTAACATTTTTGATCAATTGAAATAAAAAAAGAAAAAATACATTTTTTTTTTAAATGCTAAAAAAAGCTAATAAACGCTATTGCAAAAACGTTAAAAATCACTGCAAAGCTACTGGTGTTTTTATAACATTATTTTAACATCCAGTGTGCATGTGGCCTAGTTGCACATATATGGTCACAGCTGTCACCTGATTAACTAGAAAGTTTTATTTTTTTTAAGACTGCATGGTCCGAGATGATATAACTCATATTGTTCTGATATTATGACATTGCGATGTAATGCATTCTAGAATTCTTAATGTATAGTACGTAGACTCCACTTTTTATTATTTCTTTAAAGCATGTGTAATGTCTAACAATACATTTCTCTTGTTTGCTCCTTTCTGGTCTATTAACCACTTCAGCCCTGGAAGGTTTACCACCCTTCGTGACCAAGTCATTTTTTGCAATACAGCGTTGCATTACTTTCACTGACAATTGCGCGGTCGTGTGACGCTGTACCCAAATAAAATTTATGTCCTTTTTTTCCCACAAATAAAGCTTTCTTTTGGTGGTATTTGATCCCCTCTGTAGTTTTTATTTTTTAACAATAATAATAAAAACATAAAAAGACAATTTTGAAAAAAAAAAAAAACACATTTTTTTACTTTATGCTATAAAACATACCCAATATAAAAACATAAAACATATAATTTCTTTATCAGTTTAGGCCAATATGTATTCTGCTACATGTTTTTGGTAAAAAAAATCCCAATAAGCGTATATTGATTGGTTTGTACAAAAGTTATAGCGTCTACAAAAGATGGGATATTGTTATAGAATTTTAATTTTTTTTATTTTTTTTAGTAGTAATGGCAGCGATCAGCGACTTATAGTGGAACTGCGACATTGCAGCGGACAAATCGGACACCTAACTGACACTTTTGACACTTTTTGGGGACCGGTGATACTAATACAGTGAACAGTGCTAAATAATAAGCACTGTAATGCCGCGTACACACGATCGGACATTACGACAACAAAATCCATGGATTTTTTCCGACGGATGTTAGCTCAAACTTGTCTTGCATACACACGGTCACACAAATCTTGTCGGAAATTCCAAACGTCAAGAACGCGGTGACGTACAATACATAAGACAAGCCGAGAAAAATTAAGTTCAATAGCCAGTGCTGCTCTTCTGCTTGATTCTGAGCATGCGTGGAACTTTGTGCGTCGGAATTGTGTACACACGATCGGAATTTACGACAAAGGATTTTGTTGTCTGAAAATTTGAGAACCAGTTCTCAAATTTTGTGTGATGGAAATTCCAATGGAAAATGTCCGATAGAGCTTACACACGGTTAGAATTTTGAACAATGGGCTCCCATCAAACATTTTCTGTCGGAAAATCCGACCGTGTGTACAGGGCATAACTGTACTAATGACACTGGCAGGGAAGGGGTAACAGGGACGATCAAAGGGTTAAATGTGCTCCTAGGGAGTACTTTCTAACTGTGTGGGGGATGCTGTAACTGGAGGAACACAGAGATATGTGTTTCTGCTTAGCAGAAAGACAAGATCTCCATCTTCCTCCTGCACAGAACGGCGGCCTGCCTTGTTTACATAGGCAGACCACCGTTTCGCCTCTCCTGTGAGCAATAACGGGTGGCCAGCAGCCATCACAGCCTCCGGACTGGCTGATTGGCTCCTGCTGTGTCCAATCACAGCTGGAGCAGATCACCGGCAGCGTGCGCGCGCCCCAGACCCACTGCATGTGATTTTGCGCAGGAGGGCAGGACCACCCTCCTGTGCAAGGACCACCCCACGCAGGAGTATATCATACCTCCCAACTTACTGAGATGGGAATGAGGGACACCTATTAGCAAAAGGAAAAATGGAATGATTCGCGCTATATAAATTGATAAATGTGTGGCTGTTTAGTCACACCAAAAAACACTAAATGCAACCTGTGTAAATAAATACATAACCATACGTGCAATAGTGTATCTTAATCAATACAAACTAATGTGGAAAATAAAGTCCAAACAAAAATAAACGTATTAAAAAGTCATTTGTGAATGAAAAAAATTTATAAAAAATAGTCCATGAGAAGAACCCAAAGAAAGTGAAAATAGCAATCACGGGTTTTTCAACCACATGGAGCCTCAGATATGTGGGACCACCACCGACAGTAAGAGCCTGGCCGCTTACCAGAACCCCATGACCCCCCGTTACAGAGGGTCTAAAGGGCTTTTGAGATCCTAGGGCTGAGCGGTATCATCGCACCACCTCCCATTGCTGCTGTACATCTAACAGGACGAGCTATCTGTGGTCATCCGGCCGGTGCCACAGTCTGTTCTTCCGTCTGATGATGCTGATTGTCTGATGATACTGATTATCTCATTTTACATGTGAGTGTTTATATATTTTTTTATAATAAATTACAACCGGATTTTACACTATGGAAGCCCTCCCTTTCTTCTTTCCTATGATATTAATGCCTTGCTGAGGGCTGAGCCCCCTTCCTGTGGACCCATCCATCTTCAATTCAGCACCTGATGCTCCTTCCAGTTTCCATCTCCATCCCTGTTCCTGGATAGTTCGGATTACTAGGATCTCAAAAGCCCTTTAGACCCTCTGTAACGGGGGGTCATGGGGTTCTGGTAAGCGGCCAGGCTCTTACTGTCGGTGGTGGTCCCACATATCTGAGGCTCCATGTGGTTGAAAAACCTGTGATTGCTATTTTCACTTTCTTTGGGTTCTTCTCATGGACTATTTTTTATAAATTTTTTTCATTCACAAATGACTTTTTAATACGTTTATTTTTGTTTGGACTTTATTTTCCACATTAGTTTGTATTGATTAAGATACACTATTGCACGTATGGTTATGTATTTATTTACACAGGTTGCATTTAGTGTTTTTTGGTGTGACTAAACAGCCACACATTTATCAATTTATATAGCGCGAATCATTCAATTTTTCCTATTTATGTTATGTGTTTGTGTCACATTTAGATTTCGCTGCTCCTTTTCACATTTTAGATATTTTGAAGCGCAATTATTTTTTCCCTTTTTTTCTGACACCTATTAGCAAAAGTATGTAGGCAAAGGACACACCCCCCTGCCATGCCCTCCTTAAAAGAGAATTGTACAAAAAAATGATTGGTTAAACCAGTGATGGCGAACCTTGGCACCCCAGATGTTTTGGAACTACATTTCCCATGATCAGGGCCGTTTTTAAGGCAGGGCAAAAGGGGCAGCTGCCCTGGGCCCTGTCATTGTTGCGGGGCCCAAAGCAGCTGCCTCATACTTGCCAACTATCCAGGTTTAAATTCCCTCGTCCCTTAAAGTTTTAGTCCTTTGCTGTGTCCCAATATCTCAGTGTGAATTGCTGCTACTAATGCTGCCCAGCTCTGCCCTATTGTTATGTACAGATGACTTACCTGCAGACCCTGTGTTTACATGTAAATAACCGGCATTTATATGTAAATAGTGATGCCATCCATATGTAAATAGTGGCGGCCAGCAGCATTGATATGTAAATAAAGGTAGCATTCATATGTATATCATGCCCCCCAGAGGTCATATCCACCATCACCTATACTGAATGCTGCCCACTGGGGAGGTAAAAGGGCATGCTTGAAAGTCCTGCCTACAGCTGTGGTCATTAAGCCATACTGTTCTGCAAAGGTAAGCAAATTGTTGGGGTGCACAGAGGTAGGCAGAGAAGGAAATGCAGTTTGGGGTGCACAGGTGAGAAAGGAGGGGGTGTATAGAGGTAAGGAAGGTGGGTGCAAAGATGAGCAGAGGGGGCAGGTAGAGTTAAAGGGGAGAAAGGTTGGAGTGGAGAGGATGGGAGAGGTTTGGGGTGCAGAGGTTAGCATGGGTTTTAGGATGCAAAGTTGTACTGATAGGGTGGATAAAGATGTAGGTAGCGTGTAGGGCAGTCCATTCATTTCAAAGGGCTGCTCTATGCGCTAGAAATGAGGAAGAAAGTCTCAAACCCTCTTTCAAAATCACATGGTGCCAAGGCACATGTCAGCAGATGTGTGAGGGTGGCATTAACAATTGATGGCACTGCTGTGTATATTCTAAAGGGCAGCACATTTCTGGGGTGTCAGGAAAGCGATTTTGCATGCGTTCCCGACACACACAAATGTGAACACAGGCTAAATGACTCAGTTACATTGGCTGTCAGTGTAAATCTTCTCATTATATTGGGGCTTGGTGTAGAATCCTTTCATTCACACTAGTGGCCAGTGTAAATGTTCACCTTACATTAGTGGTCACTGTAAATCCCTCCTTACATTGGTGGTTACTGTGAATGCTTCTATTACATTAGTGGTCAGTGTAAACCTATATTACATTGGTGGCCAATGTTGAAACTCTTCTTTATATTGGTAGTCGGTTAAAAAAAATCAGCATTGTCATTGATCACACCCTCCCCTCCCCCCAGCACTGCCACCGATCCCAGGAGTCCTAGGATCCTTAGAAGTTTTCTGTCTATTAATGGGTCCACTCACTTCCCCAGTCCATGGTGTGCAGACAGTGAGGAGATGATGTGCTATATATATAACCTCTAGCAACCAATTAGTGAGCAGTATTACTGTATAGTAATCTCTAGTAACCAATCAACAAGCATAAACCATGTGCTTTAACCTCTAGCAACTAATCAGTGAGCAGTAATGAGTGCTGTAACCTCTAGCAACCAGTCAGTGAGCAGTAATGATATGCTGTAACCTCTAGCAACCAATCACAATCACTGCCTGATCTGATACAGTAAACTGATTTTGAGTCTAGCTGCTATTTATTGTATGTCTCAGAGCAGGCGGAGAGTGAAATTGCATGGGGGGGCCCCAAGAAATTTTTTGCCCAGGGTCCAATCAATATTGAAGACGGCCCTGCCCATGATGCTTATGCCCTCTGCAGTGTAGTTGAGCATCATGGAAAATGTAGTTCCAAAACATCTGGGGTGCTAAGGTTCACCCTCACTGGGTTAAACCCACAAGTTCATTTTTACCACTACTATTCCGTTATATTGGCCTTTGGAATTTACAAATGCAGCAATTTAGAAATTGGATGAAAGGTTTAGCACTGGGAAACACTTTATTATAGATAAATAGTGCATTTTATATATAGCTATATAGATCAGATCCAAACGAGGGACAAATGAGGAGGAAAGAGGGACAGAGGGACTTTGGTCCAAATGAGGGACAGTCCCTCGAAATCAGGGACAGTTGGGAGCTATGGTATATCTGCGTGGGGTGGTCCTTAAGTGGTTAAATATACCATTGAAAGTGCAAAAAAATAGCTGTTCATCCAGCCAGAAATCTTGTGATCTAATAACTTCCTATGCTGTCTGTTTCTCGACTATTATTAGTTAGCATTGTTCAGTGCTATCTCTGTGGACTACAAAACAGTCCTCCTGTTATGGAGAAGAGAGTGAAGTGGTATGTAGTCCTAACACAATATTATGTAGTCTTAACACACTCCCTGTCCTAGGCTGGCAACGCTGCTTAGTACAGTTGTCCCTAGGACAGGAAGGGTATTAATGGCAGGATTACCAAATGAAATTAAAAGTGTGAAAACAGAACAATAATGCAACTACTATATCTAAGGCCTGGAAAGCTGCAAGACTATCAGTTTTTTGTTTTGGGGTTTAGATACATGTAGCACCCTCTACTTAGGTAGATGCTAGAGTTATGCCCCGTACATACGTTCGGATTTTCCGACAACAAATGTTGGATGTAAGCTTGTTGGCTGAAAATCCGACCATGTGTATGCTCCATCGAACATTTGTTGTCAGACTTTCCGCCAAGTTTGAGCCAACATCCTTGGAACAAAAATCCACGGTTTAGTTGGCAGAAAGTCTGATCGTGTGTACGGGGCAATAGGATTTTTGTGAGAGCAGGTAAATTTAGGCAGGCCTAGCTGGAAGCCGGGCCTGTTTGTTTTGATCTGTGTGGGCTGGGAGTGGCTCAGAGTAGGCTAGTGACTCACAGATGGCATCATCTTTTGGTTACCTCCCTCTGGCTTCTAGAGGATTCTATAAGAGAGGAGGGAAAGAGAGGTGGAGCTGTCTGAGGTGTCTCAGGGAGCCCTGACCAATCCCCAACTAGGATTGGCAGGGGGCAGGCCTCCTTGACATACCCAGGGTCAGCCCAGCTGGGGAGTTGTTGTCGGGTGGACGAACTGAGGATGGAGTGCTAGGCTGTCGGGGGCCTTTGAGGGCGCTCCCCATTCTGGAGAGGGGGGTTAACTTGGGCCTGGGGACCTGTAGGATGGATCTTTTCAAAGAATGCATGGAGGATCTCAACAGGAGGCACAGACAGGAGTCACAGAGGACAGCAGGAGCTAGTGCTGCATGGCTAGTCTTCAGGATGGAACCACCAGTGTGTGTGTGCAGCCAGGAGGGCTTGTGAGTGACATGTGCTATCGGGAGTACTGGAGAGGCATGCCAGAGAGGGCTGCAAGGAAACAGTCAGAGCTGGCTGTGGAGCCAGTGAGGATTGCAATGTCAAAGGCAGTGGAGTAGTGCAGCTGCAGCCAGGAGGGCTAGCACTAAAAGCTTTCTATTTTTGCTACACAAAAGGGACCCCCCGCTCCCTGCCTACTAATGGCAACTTCTAGGGCCTGACTGAGTCAGTGTTGGGCTTAACCATGTGCTAGCTGTGCCTGGAGTCAAGTGTTGTGCAGGAGAGAGGGAGTGATAGTCTGCAAGCAAGTGTTGTGCAGGAGGAGTTTGAAGAAACGTTGTGTACAAGGAGTGTACATAGTTCTGTCCCAAATTGACTGTTCTATAATTCTACTGGGCATCCCATATATTCCCATCCCTATCCAAGTTCAAAGTTCAAGTTCAAATCCCTCAATAAAAATACAAAAACAAGCATATGGACTGTTCATTGTCTCCAAGGTGATTGGGAATTGAATGCCGGGCTGGGCAGGGTGACAGGTGGGTCCCAGCTTTCAGCAGCCCCTGCTGGGGGACCGCTACATTTGGGGGCTTGTCCTGGATCACCTGTTTATGGGTAACCTGCCAGCCATTGCCCCTAACAACCGAAGTTGAGCGAGTCGGGGAACTGTGCTTTGTTCCATCATTATTGAGAAATAGAACCCAGGGGAAGGACTTATGTGCTCTGCCTGCTATTCTGTACCGCAAAAATAATTGCCGTTGCCCATAGCAACCAGTGGGAGCCATTGATAATTGCTGCTGCCTGCTTACCCAGTTGCCCCAACCAGCGCTGGAGCGGACACTTATACTAATCCTGCAATTCAGTGACTTTTCACCATGTGCTGTCACACGTGGCAACCACAGCGGGTGATTGCATCCATGGATTATAAATATGTCCAGCGATCTGCAAATGCTGGACATTTCTCAATGGATTACAAATATGCCCAGCACTCTGTAAATGCTGGGCATCTTGAACTTTTGCTCCAAACTCCTGCTATAGACAGCAAAGTGTGCCTGGAAGTGTCTACTGTTACCTGGGGTGATTGGGGTAAACCTGCGGGTGCCTGTAGGCGGGACTGTGCTGAGATAGTGCTCTTCAGTGGGACATTGGCTAAAATCTTTATTGTTGCCACCAGCAACCAGCGGGAAAGTCAGCGGACATCTGTCTTCAGTTGCTCGGGCACAGTCGGTGCTGGGTAACAAGCCTGGACAAGTCCTGCTAGCATCAGCATGCCTTCAAACTTCAGTTCACCTAACAAGGGGTTACAGCAGCGTGCCCAGGGATGAGTCTGCCTATCAGTTCCACAGGCGGCAGCCTGTCTGGAAGTGAGGGGGTGGTGCCACGCCCTGGAGGAGACCAAAAGTTTCCTGCTAGTAGCAGACACCACGAGGCAGGGGAAGATGGCGGAAGGTAGCCGGCTGCTACCCACCTTAACTCGGTTGCATGATACGCAGGAGCAGACACTGGTGGCCACCTGTGTCCGACTGGAGCCGGTACGGAGCAGAGGATTCACCCTTGGGGTGATCGATGGAGCAGAGTGACTGTGCCTGCTCTGTCCAGAGTACCAGATTCTGACTGTGGTGGTCAATTCCAGGGCCCGGTACGGCCATTGTGGCACCACTAACCCGACTGGGGCCCATTCATCAGGAGCCACAATACTACATCATAGACCTGCTCTCAGGACTTTGTAGTCTGCAGCTGCGGAGGTACCGGAAGGCCGGAGAGGGCCTAGGGTCACCCGGTAAAGGCGGAGTTGGATTTGCGACTTCCTCCGTGAAGAGAGAGAACATCAGCGGAGAAGAGATTGCAGTGACCTGTGGCCTGGCCAGGGACCTGGCGACTGTGAGTATTGCCATGCAGGAGCTATATGCAACCCCTGAAGAGCTGACCAATTCTAAGTCCCTCGCCATCCCAGTCCAGAGGGAACCTTTACCAGAGAAAGGTGTGCCTTCGGGTGAGCTGGACAGGGAAAGCAAGGGCCAGGTCAATGATTGGAGTTCCCCCAGAGTGCAGGCCGAGTTTGGGTCTCTAGAGAGGTTGGCGGAGTGGTCATCACCCAGTGACAGTTCTGAAGAGGAGTGGGAGACTGGGGAATCCCAAGTCCTTGAAAGTGGAGATGGGCCAGAGCCAGCAGTGAGATCTGAGGAAGACGCAGGAACCCTGATTAGTAGCAGGCAGCTCTTTTTGAACAGGCCTTCCACCACCCAAAGCAGAGTGCCCGCCTACCATCAGTGGGTCAGGAGGGCCCAGGACTGTGTTCCACAGGGAAGAGGGAATCCCAGGGAGTTGCCGAGATTCTCCTGTTTCCAGTGTGAAGTGCAGAGGAGGGTAGCCTTGGAGTGGGGCCTGGACTTTGCCTATGTCCCTTCCCAGATTATGGACATTGTGGAGAACTCCCGGGGAGAGTGGGAGGACCACCTAGTCTGGGACTTTCTACATGTTCCAAAGCCATTTCAGGTGCCAGAAAATGAGGTCTGAGCCCGTTTTCAAGACATTCGGGGAGAATGGCAGCTTGGGAGATCTATTTATGGAGACCAAGTGCTCATCGCCAGGGCGGGTCGGTCGACGCAGAGTTACTCAGTTTCCAGAGAGGAAGAAGGAGGGGGCTGGAAGAGGCTGCCCGATCCTTGCATCTATGCTTGAATGGACTGTGAGGAGCCACAGTGGTCATGAAGTGAGCCCATAGACTGCTGGAGAGTTGAAGCGTGTGTTCCTTTTTCCCTGATTTTGCAGGGACAGACCAGCCTGCCACCCTGTGCCTGATTAAAAAGAATTTTCTGTTGCAGACATTTGGGTGAGGTTTGTTCCCATATTAACTCTTTAAGGAGCCTGCTGGTTCGGGGAGGGGCCCATCAGGAATTCCAGAAGAGGAACATCCACATCTGTATATATGTTTTTTTTCTTCCCTATTGTTCTGTTAGAAGGTTATAACCCCCTTCTGACAGAACAAGACAGAAAAAAATGTGTGTGCTTTTGTGTTACATTTCTGTTGGCAGGATGCTAACCCCTCCCGACAGAAATTGTGTACAGTGTATAGTTAGATCTAAAGTGTAGGATGTTGTTTGTCTTCTCTAACGATCTTCTGAGATGGGACAGCTGCCCATCCCCTCCGGCTGGAGTCAAGAATTTCATTGCAGGCGGAGTGTCTTTCTAGAGGGAGAGTGTCAGGGCTGGGTTCGCCCCTTCCTTCTTGGAGCTGGCCATTCAGCTGTCGGCTAATTGCCAGCTCCTATCTCTCCACAGCTACACACCTGTTGATGATATCCTGCTCGTCAGTCCTGCCTACTTAAGCCGTTCAGCCCAGAGGATCTCTGCATTTGCCTTGGTCAACATCACAGAGACTATCTCCTGCATTCCTGTTTAAAGACTTGTTTGGCTGACATCATTTCTGGCTCCAGATCCTGCTTGCTGTTCCACTACACTGATCCCTGACTTTCTGGCTTGGCTGATTATCCGCTCCAGTTACCGAACTTTGGCTATGTTTTGACTACGTTTGTTCTATTTTACTTTTATTATTTAACAAGTGTGATTTAACTGTACTTCTGTCTCAGTCTGATTTCATGGTTTCTGACAGAGAGATGCTCTGGTCCAGATTGCACATACTGTTAGCTGCAGGGACCTCTAGTCAGGAGTGCTTTATCCATTCTGTGCAAATGTAAATACTCATCAGAAATTTACACATATATTTTTGTACGTAATTTATTTGTACAGTTCCCCATTCAAGTTGTTTCCCTTTCCCCCTTCCACTTTATCTTATGGGATGCCCTTTTTTTTGTAAATTTCCCAGTTGAGGGACCAGCTGTATTCTGGTGGGGGTGACTGTAGCACCCTCAACTGAGATAGGTGCTAAAGTTAGGATTTTTGTGAGAGCAGTTTAATTTTTTGATCTGTGTGGGCTGGGAGTGGCTCAGAGTAGGCTGGTGACTCACAAATAGCATCATCTTTCGATTATCTCCCTCTGGCTTCTAGAGAACTCTAGAAGAGAGGAGGGGAAGAGAGGTGCAGCTGTCTGAGGTGTCTCAGGGAGCCCTGACCAATCCCCAACTAGGATTGGCAGGGTGCAGGCCTCCTTGATATACCCAGGGTCAGCCCAGCTGGGGAGCTGTTGTGGGGTGGAAGAACTGAGGATGGAGTGCTAGGCTGTCGGGGCCTTTGAGCGTGCTCCCCATTCTGGGGGGGTGACCTTGGGCCTGGTGACTCGGGTGCAAGATGGATCCTTTCAAATAAGGCATGGAAGATCTTAAAAGGAGGCACAGAGAGGAGTCAGAGAGGACCGCAGGACCTAGTGCTGCCGGGCAAGTTTTCAGGAGGGAACCACTGGTGTGTGTGCAGCCAGGAGGGCTGGTGAGTGACATGTGCTATCGGGAGTACTGGAGAGGCATGCCAGAGAGGACTGAGAGGAAACAGTCAGAGCTGGGTGTGGAGCCAGTGAGGATTGCAATATCAAAGGCAGTGGAGTTGGGCAGCTGCAGCCAGGAGGGTTGACAGGACCTAAAGAGGAATTGCTGGGAGCAGTAGTGCACCATAGGACAGCTTACACTAAAGACTTTCTATTTTTGCTGCACAAAGGGGACCCCACAGTCTCTGCCTACAAATGGCAACTTCTAGGGCCTGACTGAGCCAGTGTTGGGCCTAACTATGTGCTAGCTGTGCCTGGAGTCAAGTGTTGTGCAGGAGAACGAGTAATAGTCTGCAAGCAAGTGTTGGGCAGGAGCAGTTTGAAGAAATGTTGTGTACAAAGAGTGTACATAGTTCTGTCCCAAATTGACTGTTCTATAATTCTACTGGGCATCCCATATGTTCCCATCCCTATTCAAGTTCAAATCCCTCATTATAAATACAAAAACAAGTATTTGGACTGATCATTGTCTCCAAGGTGATTGGGAATTGAATGCCGGGCTGGGCAGGGTGACAGGTGGGCCACAACTTTCAGCAGCACCTACGGGGGTACCGCTACATGCACTTTAAACATTCTCTCTCTAGAGCAATCTTTTTTGTTCAAATACACGTTAAAATCTGCATTTTTAGAAATAATAGAAAATTACTTAGAACCTCCAAACGTTATATATTTTCTGAAAGCAAAGGCCCTGGAGATTGAATGGTGGGTGTTGATTTTTTTTATGTTGCATGGCATTTGCACAGCCTTTTATCAAACGCAAGTTTTCAGGAAAAAATACACTTAAATTAGTTTTAGTGCACACAAACACAATATAATACGCAATTTTTGGTAAAATAGAAAAGATGTTGTGTTAAGTAAATAGATACAAAAAATGTCAAGATTCAAAATTGGGCACTCCTGTGAAATGGCAACAAGCTACGGTACCTAACAATGTTCATAGTCAAAGCTTTAAAAAGCTTTTACAGGTTACCAGTTTAGAGTTAAACATGAACTCTAGTGCTAGAATTATACTCTGATGTGTGGTGATATCTTATGTCTGTGATGCAATCACTGCATACATAAGCATGCAGGATCTACACTGCGTTTGCACTTGAACATGAGCATGGGGGGACAGGATGATTATTTATTTTATGTTTATACAAATGTTTTTTTTTTTTTACATTTTTTACATTTGTTTATTGTTCAACTTTATTGCTATCACAAGGGGTTAACACCACCCCTTATGATAGCTTAGGCATTGGAAGGTACTCTGTAAGACCCCTGATTCCGCTTTTGCATTACAAGGCAGCCGATCAAACAAATTATTTGATCGCCTGCTTCCCTAACAGTACTGGCCACCCGAAGCGACAAGTATTTCATCCGTGAGATGATTTGAGCTTTGTGACATGGTGCATTATCCTGCTGGAAGTAGCCATCAGAAGATGGGTACACTGTAGACATAAAGGGATGGACATGGTCAGCAACAATACTCAGGTAGGCCGTGGCATTTAAACCATGCTCAATTGGTACTAAGGGGCCCAAAGTGTGCCAAGAAAATATCCCCCACACCATTACACCACCACCACCACCAACCTAAACTGTTGATAGAAGGCAGGATGGATCATGTTGCTTATGCCAAATTCTGACCCTACCATCTGAATGTCGCAGCTAAAATCAAGACTCATCAGACCAGGCAACGTTTTTCCAATCTTCTTATGCCCATTTTTTGGTGAGCCTGTGTGAATTGTAGCCTCAGTTTCCAGTTTGTTAGAGAACCTTAGTGTTCAAACAGCATCATGGCCAAGGCCAATGAACACACCCACCAGACAGGTCAGGGATAAAGTTGTGGAGAATTTTAAAGCAGGGTTATATTATAAAAAATATCCCAAGCTTTGAACATCTCATGAAGCACTGTTCAAAATGGAATGAGTATGGCACAACTGCAAACCTACCAAGACATGGCCGTCCACCTAAACTGACAGGCCGGGCAAGGAGAGCATTAATCAGAGAAGAGGAGCTGAAGAGATCCACAGCTCAGGTGGGAGAATGCGCCACAGGACAACTATTAGTTGTGCACTCCACAAATCTGGCCTTTATGGAAGAGTGGCAAGAAGAAAGCTATTGTTGAAAGAAAGCCACAAGAAGTCCTCTTTTCAGTTTGCGAGAAGCCATGTGGGGGACACAGCAAACGTGGAAGAAGGTGGTCTGGTCAGATCAGACCAAAATTTAACCTTTTGGCCTAAAAACAAAACGCTATATGTGGCAGAAAACTAACACTACACATCACCCTGAACACACTGTCCCCACCATGAAACATGGCAGCATCATGTTGTGGGGATGCTTTTCTCCAGCAGGGACAGACCTGTTAGAGTTTGCAAAAGACTTGAGACTGGGGCGGAGGTTCACCTTCCAGCAGGACAATGACCCTAAATATACAGCCAGAGCTACGGAATGGTTTAGATCAAAGCACATTCACGTGTTAGAATGGCCTAGTCAAAGTCCAGACCTAAATTCAATTGAGAATCTGTGCCAAGACTTGAAAATTGATGTTCACAGATGCTCTCCATCTAATCTGACAGAGCTTGAGCTATTTTTGCAAAGAAGAATGGGCAAAAATGTCACTTTCTAGATGTGCAAAGCTGGTAGCGACATCCCCAAAAAGACTTGCAGCTGTAATTGCAGTGAAAGGTGGTTCTACAAACTATTAACTCAGGGGGGCTGAATACAAATGCACGCCACACTTTTCACATATTTATTTGAAAAAAACATTTTGAAAACCATTTATCATTTTCCTTCCAACTCACAATTATGTGCGACTTTGTGTTGGTCTATCAAATAAAATCCCAATAAAATACATTTACGTTTTTGGTTGTAACATGAAAAAATGTGGAAAACTTCAAGGGGTATGAATACTTTTTCAAGGCACTGTATATGTGTGTGTATATATATATATATATATATATATATATATATTGTAGCAGAGTGTCCCAGAGAGAGATGGGAAAAGTCCTGTTTGGGGTTTATACGTCTCCCAGGCTCCTCTCATACACATTCAGGAATCTCTGATCCATGGTCCAGTAAGTACGGATCTTGGTCCTCTCGCCCAGACCAATTTAAACTCCCCTGAGACAGACAGCCAGTGCTCTTGGCCTGGGAACCTCAGGCAACGTCTGTCTAGGAGATCATAAAGGTTGGTAAAAGCTATTACATAGTAGTATTAGTATTAAGCTGTGAATGTGGAAGCTGACAAGCTGTAGGCTTGCTCGACCTGGTAATTAGGACCTGTAAATATTGTATAGTTTGTGCCGAGACACAGCTAGGTTTTTGTTTGGCATTTTTGTTCCTATTTGCTTTCTGGAACACTGTACAGGACCTGTATATATCACAAATAAACGCTGCACTGTTTGTGACTACCTCACTGGATTTGGTATCTGTGCCTGAAAGACTGCTCATCCCAGAGGGAGCTTTGTACCTGCTACCTGCCCCCAGGTTACATATGATGGAGGCTGTGACCAGCAGTAGTAAGTTACTACTTAAAGGGCCAGTACCTAAAGTGATTAACATGGAGGAAATCCTCAAACAAATGGTGTTATCCAACGCTGCACAACAGCAAACTAACGCTATTATACAGGAGCAATCGCAGAGGCTGTTTGAACAGCTAGCCACTGAGGCAAAAGCGGATAGGAAAACCCTGACTAAGGTTGTGGAGACATTAGCACAGTGATCACCTGCTAAAATTGATGATGTTGGAGACAAGCCCTCAGTCATCCATGTGGGTCAATTTCTTTCCAAGATGACTGCAGATGATGATCCAGAGGCCTTTCTGCTAACGTTTGAACACACCGCTAAGAGGGAAAGTTGGCCTAAAACCCGGTGGGCAGGCTGGTCGCCCCCTTGCTTTCTGGAGAATCACAGAAGGCCTACTATGATTTGGAGTCGGCAGAAGCAGGAGACTATGAAAAGGTCAAGCAGGAAATCTTGGCGTGACTCGGTGTCACCTTGGCAGTTCGAGCACAGCGGGTCCACAGCTGGTTCTTCCAAGACAAGAGGCCCCCAAGATTGCAGATGTTCGACCTAATCCACCTGATATGGAAATGGCTACAGCCGGAGTCCCTGTCTGGGCCACAAATAGTGGAGCGTAGGGTCATAGACCGATTTCTGAGGTCACTACCAGTTCCCCTGCAGAAGTGGGTGAGTCAAGGAGACCCCAAGTTGGCGAACACCCTGGTGGAGCTCGTGGAGAGAGCCTGGTCACCACCCCTACAGCCGCATGGACTTTGCACCCAAAGCCACGGTCTCTCTAAGCAATCTGTAAGACTGTTCCAGGGGAAGTGGGTGGTAAGCATGGCAAGGAGATTTTTGGTGCCAGGACTGAAGTTTGGCGTCCCAAACAAGGGAAGCCACTGCCTGTCAGCAAATCAAACTGGGGCAACATCAGGTGTTTCCGTTGCCAAGAACTGGGACATATTGCAGCAAACTGTCCATTGACAGATGAACCCATGCAGTGTGATATATCTTATAGAAGGCAGTCTGTTTGCTGCTGTTTCATGCGCTGCAGTGCCAAGTGTAGGAAAACACATGTGCTGAATTACTGTTAATGATAGGCCTATTATGGCATTGCTGGACTCTGGAAGTCTAGTGACTTTGGTTAAAGCTGAGATTGTTGAAACTGTGAATTTTAATGCAAAAAAAGTTGCTGTGATCTGTGTACATGGGAATACCCGGGAGTATCCTATAGCCGCTGTTAACTTTAAAACTGACTTAGGTAAAGTGACCCATTAAGTCAGACTTGTGCCCCACTTGGTGCATGAAGCCATCATTGGTAGGGACTTCCTTGAGTTTTGGGAACTTTGGGATCGTCCCGACTCAGTCACAGTAATTGATTCAGTAGCAGAGCCTCAACTCTTGGTCAGCACTGACAATGTGGGTTCAGGAGACTTCTCTCAGTGTTCCCCAGGTCTTCCTTTCTCGGTTATGGCAGGAGAACTGAAGGAGCCTGAGGAAGTCCCCACAACTAGTAAAGATGGACAGCCATCTGACTGAGGCTACACTAGAGTTTTCTGACCTTAATGTGCACAAGGAAAACTTTGGTACCGAGCAAATACCCTACCCTTGCCAGGGCCTGGGAAAATGTAGTAGTGATTAATGATGTACCTGTCGAACCAGGGGACAAGCCCTGTTTTCCTTATTTCAGCAGCAATGAGGATTTACTGTATCGTGTATGTAAAAAGAATGGTGAAATTGTTTAACAGTTGGTGGTCCCTAAGCCATACAGATGGGTGGTGCCCTTTGAGAGGATCGCCATGGACCTTGTGGGCCCACTGCCCAAGTCTGCCTGGGGTCATCAGCATATCCTTGTGATTATGGATTGTTACCCCGAGGCAGTTCCCTTACGCACCACATCTGCTAAGAACATTGGCAAAAAGCTGTTCATGGTGTTCAGTCGTGTTGGGATCCCTAAGGAGGTCCTTACAAACATTTTTTTGTCATTTATGTCACAAATAACTCGGGAGCTGTGCCAGTTATTTAAAGGGGTTGTAAATCTTCATGGTTTTTCACCTTAATGCATTGTATTCATTAAGGTGAAAAACCTTCTGTGGTGCTGCAGCCCCCCCCCCCCCCGAGCCCCTGTTTTTCTTACCTGACCCCAATCCTTCTCCGGCCAGGAACAAACACACCAGCTCTACCTGGTGTCTCGTGTCCTGATTGGATAGATTGATAGCAGCACAGCCATTGGCTCCTGCTGCTGTCAATCAAATCCAATGACGCGGGGGCAGGGCAGAGTCCTGCATTCTTTGTGAATGGTCACAGATGCGGGACTCGGAAGCACGCCTGCATGGGTGTCCACCAAGGAGAGCGCTTCTCCAACATGGACACTTGATGCGGGGAGGAGCCACCAGCGCTGCTGAGGAACCCCAGAAGAGAATGATCGGGCCACTCTGTGTAAAATGAACTGCACAGTGGAGGTAAGTATGACATGTATAATTTTTTTTTTTTTAAACGAGGGTTTACAACCCCTTTAAGGTGATGCAGTTGCGAACCTCTGTGTACCACCCTCAAAATGATGGCTTGGTGAAACGCTTCAATAAAACATTAAAGAGCATGTTAAAAAAGGTTGTTGACAAGGATGGGAAAAACTGGGACTTCCTGATTCCATACTTGATGTTTGCCATCAGGGAGGTTAGGACCTGTAAATATTGTATAGTTAGTGCTGAGACACGCCTAGGTTTTTATTTGGCTATTTTTGTTCATATTTGTTTACTGGAACACTGTACGGCATCTGTTTGCAGGTGCTGTAGATTGCACTGTCACTACCTCACTGGATTTGGTATCTGTGCCTGAAAGACTGTTCATCCGAGGGAGCTTTGTACCTGCTACCTGTCCCCCAGGTTAATTTATATATATATATATATATATATATATATATATATATATATATAAAACCAAAAGTATTATGGCGCCTGGCCCGTAGGGTTCATTATTGAGTTGGCCCACCCTTTGCAGCTATAACAGCTTTAAGTTTTCTGGAAAGGCTGTCCACAAGGTTTAGGAGTGTCTATGGGAATGTTTGACCATTCTTCCAGAAGTGCATTTGTGAGGTCAGGCACTGATGCAGATGAGAAGGCCGTTCTAATTCATCCCAAACGTGTTCTATTGGGTTGAGGTCAGGCCAGTCAAGTTTCTCCATCCCAAACTCACTCATCCATGTCTTTATGGACCTTGCTTTGTACACTGGTCCAAATCATCTGCTGGAGGAGGGATTATTGTGTGTGTGTGTTCGTTTTTCAGGGGTTGGGCTTGGCCCCTTAGTTCCAGTCAAGGGAACTCTTAAGGCGTCAGCATACCAAGACATTTTGGACAATTTCATGCTCCCAACTTCTGTGGGAACAGTTTGGGGATGGCCCTTTCCTGTTCCAACATGACTGTGCACCAGTGCACAAAGCAAGGTCCATAAGGACATGGATGAGTGAGTTTGGGGTGCAGGAACTTGACTGGCCTGCACAGAGTCCTGACCTCAACCCAATAGAACACTTTTGGGATGAATTAAAGCAAATACTGCGAGCAGGCCTTCTCGTCCATCATCAGTGCCTAAACGCATTTTAGGGTGTGCCCCCCAAATATGTTTTTGTATATTGTAATAGACCCTCACCAGGTTTTTTTGGGCTGGGCACCCCTCCACCTCTTCATTACCTCTTATTTAGTGGCCACCAGTGCATAGGAGGAATCCCCTTCAGTTCTCCCACATAGAGGAGTTTAGCTCCCATGGTTGAGACACAGGATCTTCCATTCTATTACTAGGCTAGGACCCACTAATTCGGGGTACTTTGTCGCAGTAAGTGGGCTTAGCACTATATGACCATATAGTGTGACCAAACCCCTGTATTTTTTTAATATGTTCAGGTGTTTTTAACTAGCCTTGCAGGAAATGTCATTCTTGAATGTGTGCGCTGTAATATGTTTTGTACTGTTTGTAGGTCTTATAGCAGCACAATCTTGAATTTAAACGCATTTTAGGGTGTGCCCCTAAATATGTTTTTGTACATCATCAGTGCCTGACCTCACAAATGCACTTCTGGAAGAATGGTCAAACTTTCCTATAGACACACTATAGACACAGCAAGCCCAGAAGAGTTGAAGCTGTTATAGCTTCAATATTGAACCTTACGGATTAGGACTGGGATGCCATTAAAGTTTATGTAAAGGCAGGCGTCCCAATACTATTGACAATATAGTGTCTATCTATCTATCCTTGGTGTCACCAAATCTCTAATGAAGACAGTCAGCAATAAAAACTTACAAGAAGTTCCTACTCATCTACTGAAATTAAAAAAAAAATAAAAGTTTTGGCTGGAGTTCGGCTTTAAGTTAATTTGCTTGCCAAACACAACCTTCTGGGTACATGTAGCCATCTAGCTTCCTACATTGCTCCGGAGCGCTCAGCTGCAGTATGAATTATCGGCGTAGCTCCAGGGTGCTTTGCCCAGTCCATTATTGGTGAAATTGACATTTAAATTGCTGGAATTTCTCATGGGGTAAGAGGAACATAAATCATGAGCTGAATAAAAGTAGGAAAATAAGACAGAATATAAAAATGTAGTGTGTTACAAAAGCGCAGGGAAAGATTTATTTTCTTTTTTCTGTGACCCATTGGGGAGAATTTACTTTCGCTTCCTGTCCCATTGAAACTAAAGGAAGTTAAAGGATACAGTGGGGAGAACAAGTATTTGATACACTGCCGATTTTGCAGGTTTTCCTACATACAAAGCATGTAGAGGTCTGTAATTTTTATCATAGGTACTCTTCACCTGTGAGAGATTTTTTTTTAAAATGTATTTGCATTTTATTGCATGACATACGTATTTGATCACCTACCAACCAGTAAGAATTCCACCTCTCACAGACCTGTTATTTTTTTCTTTAAGAAGCCCTCCTGTTCTCCACTCATTACCTGTATTAGCTGCACTTGTTTGAACTCGCTACCTGTATAAAAGACACCTGTCCACACACTCAATCAAACAGACTCCAACCTCTCCACAATGGCCAAGACCAGAGAGCTGTGTAAGGATATCGGGGATAAAATTGTAGATCTGCACAAGGCTGGGATGGACTACAGGACAATAGGCAAGCAGCTTGGTGAGAAGGCAACAACTGTTGGCGCAATTATTAGAAAATGGATGAAGTTCAAGTCTCCCTCTGTCTGGGGCTCCATGCAGGATCTAACCTCGTGGGGGCATCAATGATCTTGAGGAAGGTGAGGGATCAGCCTAGAACTACACGGCAGGACCTGGTCAATGACCTGAAGAAAACTGGGACCACAGTCTCAAAGAAAACCATTAGTAACACACTACGCTGTCATGGATTAAAATCCTGCAGCGCACGCAAGGTCCCCCTGCTCAAGCCAGCCCATGTCCAGGCCTGTCTGAAGTTTGCCAATGACCATCTGGATGATCCAGAGGAGGAATGGGAGAAGGTCACGTGGTCTGATGAGACAAAAATAGAGCTTTTTGGTCTCCACTCGCCGTGTTTGGAGGAATAAGGATGAGTACAACCCCAAGAACACCATCCCAACCGTAAAGCATGGAGGTGGAAACATCATTCTTTGGGGCTGCTATTTGCAAAGGGGGCAGGACGACTGCACCGTATTGAGGGGAGGATGGATGGGGCCATGTATCGCAAGATCTTGGCCAACAACCTCCTTTCCTCAGTAAGAGCATTGAAGATGAGTCGTGGCTGGGTCTTCCAGCATGACAATGATCCAAAACACACAGCCAGGGCAACTAAGGAGTGGCTCCGTAAGAAGCATCTCAAGGTCCTGGAGTGGCCTAGCCAGTCTCCAGACCTGAGCCCAATAGAAAATCTTTGGAGGGAGCTGAAAGTCCGTATTGCCCAGCGACAGCCCTGAAACCTGAAGGATCTGGAGAAGGTCTGTATGGAGGAGTGGGTCAAAATCCCTGCTGCAGTGTGTACAAACCTGGTCAAGGACTACAGGAAACATATGATCTCTGTAATTGCAAACAAAGGTTTCTGTACCAAATATTAAGTTCTGCTTTTCTGATGTATCAAATACTTATGTCATGCAATAAAATGCAAATTAATTACTTAAAAATCAAACAATGAGATTTTCTGGATCTTTGTTATACATTCCGTCTCTCACAGTTGAAGAGTACCTATGATAAAAATGACAGACCTCTACATGTTTTGTAAGTATATATACTTGTTCTCGCCACTGTGTCTCTACAAAGTAAGGGAAATCTCCTTTTAGACAGTTGTCACCATTGGAAGATTTCCCTTCTATCCCTGTTCTGGTTGCAACTCAAAATTTTAGATTTGCCACCACTTTCTGTCCCTGGGACAATGGTCACCACAACACAAAAAGAGCTAAACATGTTTATTGGTTGAACTAGATGTCTTTTTTTTTTCAACCAGACTAACTATGTTCTGGTGATTAGCTCCACTTATCTACTTCTTTTATTGTAACACAATCCTTTCCTACATGTAGCGGTACCCCCGTGAGGGCTGCTGATTGACTCTATACCCCACTGGCTACCCCGACTCTGCAGATCCTCTTACCTCTGACACCTTGGGTTCCATCCTGCAATGTGGCATTAGGAATAAGAAACTTCACAATATTACTATACAACAGGGGTCCCCCACAAGAGGGTGGGATTTTAAAGGCAACTGAGTATAATTTAAAAACCAAAGTAAATGTAAATATAAACGTATTTTATTAATTGTTAACACATTAAAAAGTTGGTGCATATAATAAATGCAGCTGACTAATTAAGAACAAAACATGTGGTATGACATAAAAGTACAAACAGATACAGTCTCCTGCGTTGAAAGCTTGAGCCCAACGCGTTTCAGGAGCTTGTCCTTTCCTCAGGGGCTTATCATACATGGAGATCAATATACATCTATAAAAAAAGGCATCTGTTAAAAGTGGAAACACATAAAGACAGGGGCATGTGAGGAGCATCGTTAAGGACGGAAAGGCAAGTTAACCCAAAAATAGCCCACCCCAATATGATAAAAAAAAAAAAAAAGGGAGGTTAAGAGACAAAAGAATATAACCTGATGCCAGAAAAAAACGTGTATGCTGTTGGATGTCCGATGGAATGACCGGAGAATGGGTCCAAGCAGAAAATTGAAAAATCAAGTAAGGTGTGGCAGTGATTGGTTCACATGTGTTGTATAAGCTGTATAGTGTGAGAATAGACAACACACTATCGTACGAGTTTCAGCATACCACGTGGTAAACCTATTTGACCAAAAAAGTAAAAAAATATATATGTAATCAATGAATTGTCTAGAATTCAAATTGTTAATGTTAGAATTGATTGAGTATTATGTATAATTGTCATAATAAATAAATTAATAAATCATATGCAGACTAGAAAATTATTTTAATTAGTCAAAAAAGCTTTGATTTTTAGAGATTCTTGTATTTAATGTATCATGATTACAGTCCAAAAAAATTCATTATATGAAGATAATTAATACTTCAATATGTATACCAAAGCTTAAAAAAGGTCTAAGCAGCCGTAAAGTGGTGTACTAAATATGTATCTGTATAGATATATATGTCGATTTTGAAATGAATGTACAACATCTGAGAAAGCAACAGGATCAAAGCACATACCGTCAAAACTGCTCGATGCAGAGTATCAGGGGTATCACAGACCACATTAAAAAAAATGGTATCTCGTAACCGAACAGCGACAACAATGACCGTTTGGCAGAGGCTTTATAAAGGTGAAAACAGCCGACTACGTCTGTGTGGAGCTAGGGGAACAGCTGATATATATCAGCTGCAAAACCATGGCAACACGTTGGAACGTGCTTGATTGATGTAGGTGGGTCCAGAACGTGTGTGTCCACGCGTGCGGCAAACTCAGTAAGTGTTATTGGTGCGCATGCGCAGTCTGATTGTCGGTGCTGCTATAGACATCAATAGGAAGATAGAAGAACACCGTTGGAGGTTAAAGGTGCCTGCAATGCGGTTGCGCGGTGGCACCACATAGAGGATTGGCATCAATAAGGAAAAATCCTTGTCCTGCATGAGGAATCGGCATAAACAGGCCGACCTAAAAGGATGTACAGATCAGTGCAAAAGCATGCTGAAATGAACGTAAGAGTTGACAAGAACAAAAAAAAGGGTTATGGTTTTGACATGGGACCATAAGGGGCAAGTGGAGCGGCTGAGTTGCCTTCCCCTCCTCAACCATGATACAGCTATACAATAGGCCAGACCAAAACACGTCACATTATGAAGTCCCAATTGGTAGAAAAAAAGGGGGACAATGTTTCTGGCCAAAGCCCCAAAGCAGCAATGTTGTCTGATAATAATTAATGACATTGGTCAAGATATTACAAAAAATGATTTTGTACAAAAAGCAAACAACAAATCCAGGCAATTTGAACATAAAAGTTACATATCCTTTTTACATACACCAGAACTGAACCCCTCAAGAAAAGGTCTATAGCTAAGTATGCTATTGAGGCCAGGTGCGTTGGTCGCATCTAACTCCATAATCCAGTGAGATTCTCTTTGGAGAAGGAATTTGTTCCAATCTCCGCCTCTCGCATTAGGATGAATCCTATCGAGGATTACGAAGGAAATTTTGGGAAATTTCCCATTGTGTAGATCCCTCACGTGTCTCCCAAGGGGTAAGTCTGGATTGGCTGTTATCATGCTTTTTATGTGTCCCTGCCCTTTTCCGAAACTCAAGTTTAGTTTTGCCAATGTAAAAACTATGACATTGGCATTGTAGCATATAGATCACACCAGAGGTCTTGCAGTTTGCAAAGTGTTGAGGTTTGAATGCTCTACTATTAGGTAGGACAATATGAGATCTTGTGTCCATATACTGGCATATAGTACATCCACCACAGGTGAATGTACCAAGGCGTTTGCATGGATCTTTTCTGAATTCTCCTATGAATTCAGAACATACCAATTTGTCCATAAGAGAGCTGGCCTTACAAAATGTAATATTGGGGTGTGGTGATATATGCTGACAAAGAATAGGGTCAGCCTGTAAAATTTTCCAATGTTTTGTGAGGATCTTTTTAATATTTTGGTGTTGGTTGCTGAATTTTGTAATTAATCTAGTATGTTGTGATTTGGTAGATGTATGTTTTTCTTTTGGAAGGAGCAAGTCTGATCTAGATTTGTTACAAGCCCATCTATATGGCTTTTTGAGGCAGGTAGGGGAGTAGCCGCGTAGAAGCAGGCGATCTCTCAGACACGCTGCCTCGAGTTGAAAGGATTCAGCTGTAGAACAATTTCTTTTGAGCCTAAGATACTGGCTGTAAGGAATGGATTTGATGAGGGATTGTGGATGGGCGCTTGATGCGTGGAGGATAGTATTTCCCACAGTGGGCTTCCTGAATAGTCCACTGGAGAGACCACCATTGTCGTTTTTATAGACAGTTACGTCTAAAAAGGTAATCATAGTGTCGCTGAATGACATGGTGAATTGTAAGTTGAAGGTGTTTTTATTGAGGGTGGAAACAAATGCGTGTAGGGCATCAATGGGACCATCCCAAATCATAAAAACATCGTCAATATAACGATGCCACATTGTGATGTAGTTTGTAAAGGTAAAGGTAAAGTTTGTAAAGGTAATAGATCCTCGTCATCAAGAAAAGAGCGCTCCCACTCCCCCAGGTACAAGTTCGTGTAGGAGGGGGCACAAGAGGTTCTCATAGCGACACCCTGTACCTGGAGGTAGTGGGACCCATCAAAGGTGAAGATGTTATGTGTTAAGATGTATTCAAGGGCTGATATGATGAATAGGTGGAATTAATTATCTTTGCCATGCGAATAGAACAGTATGTGCTGTATAGCCGCCATTCCGAGGTGGTGCAGAATGGAGCTGTACAGTGTTTTCAACATCAATAGCCACTAGTAGACTGTCAGGATTTAACTGAATCTTTTCAAGAATCTGTAAAAAGTGTATGGTGTCTTTGATATGGGACAGAAGTTTTATCACATAGGGCCTTAAAAATGCATTAATACTCAAGTTATCACTAATACTTCCTCTACCGGGATATTACTGAACCACTCAAAAAGGTTAACTGAGATAAGTAATGGAACACAATAAAGAGCATGAATAAACAGTTATGCTTGACAATAGTTAACACTTTATGCACATATACAGAACATATAACCTTTTAATCACCTTAAGGGGTATATGTGAACAGATTCACAGAGAGATAGGTACCCAATATCTTCAAAACATATAATTAATACCTTCCCACTGAGGCCTCAACACACAGACCAAATTGCAGTCTATAAACTTTACATTCAATGACAGTGTAAAATTAAGCATCTACGCAAATGGCTCCTCCTAGGCCAGTGATGGCGAACCTTGGCCCCCGAAGGTTTTGGCACTACATTTCCCATGATGCTCAACTACACTGCAGAGTACACAAGCATCATGGGAAATGTAGTTTCAAAACATCTGGGGGGGGCCAAGGTTCGCCATCACTGCCCTAGGCAATAATTCAGAGATCAACTAGTGAGTAAAGCAGCAATGCTTGGTAAAAGAAGAAAATAGTGAAAGTTCTTTAACTCCCGATATCTTCAGATAGCCTGATGGTTAAACTGCAGTATGATGTTGTAATTTGTAATCCACAGAGACAAAGGGAAAGAAATGACTGTAGAATAAAAGCTGTGCTGATGATTGATTAACTGAAGAAATATCACCACTTGTAAATTCCTTTTTACATGTGAGTGCAATACAGTACTGACCTTACAGAGCAGGGAAGAAACAAGGACCCAAAGTCCAGCGGTAGGATGCCTGTGAAAAAGTAGATTCACCTCCGTGGAAGTACAAGTCTCACCAGCAGTCTTTAGAAAGAACTCACTCAGCAATACTGTAACCTCTACTGAAATGGGCAGGTGCCCTCTCACCACAACCGACTCCCAAGCTGTGAGGTTCTGTCCGGAATCCCCTCTTAGTGTCTCCATCTGGTGACAATGGGGACCCCACGCCATGCTGCAACTCCCGGTGGACTAAAATGCAGGTGGCTTCCAGTTGTTCTGAAGCGCAGGCCGGTCCACTTGCTTGCATAGCAGGGCTGTCCTCCAAGATCCTTCAGAGGCGGGCGATCTGGCTCTCCGCTGTATAGGCCGCAGTCTCTCACTCCTGGTCACACACAGACCTCCTGCTGGCAGGTGTTGAATGGCATCCAGAGAGGCTGTCCTTTTATCACTCCTCCCAGCAGGCAGTTCTGCGTGCTTTGCATTGTCTGTCCTGTAGTTCAGAGATGATCCAGCTAACAGAGTCACTTCCTCCTCCAAACTACATCTCCCACAATACTTTGCTGCAATCCTTCTCAAGGAGTAAAGAAAATCCTAACAGAGTCCAACAGCCACTAGAGAGAGCCAAACTCATTTGCAAACAACAACAAACTTTTCAACTATATTGTCTATAGTAGCGAACCCTTGGCTACATACATTACTGCGGATCTTTCAACCCTTAGTTCTATTGGTTATCTTAGTTCTTAAAATACACTTTTTTTTTAAATATATATTTATTGAATTTTTTTTTTGAGTTTACATAAAGACAAAATACCTTACAAGTGTACAAAAAAAAAAATTGTACAAAAAAAATAAGGTCAGTAGCAGAATATCTCACATGTCTCATGTTAGCACCAATGGTGTCACCCAGAAAATGCAATAATATCAAATGTAACATTTGCCATAACAAAGTACATAACAGTTGTAATTATAGAGGGGTTTTATTAGAATTATGACTGTACAGAAGCCAACTAGCAATCCGGTTGTCCCAAATTTTATGAAACACTTTAGGTTTCTTCCAGAGTTCAAAGGTGAGTTTATATAACAGTAGGGAGTCATTAACATGTTTCAGCCAATGTGTCAGAGTAGGTGATACTGATCCCTTCCAAGATAAGTGATTTTGTGCCATATGTAGCAGTCTCTTAGCATATGAAGGAAGCGTCAGGTCCCCAAATATACCAAATAGACAGTTTTTGGGGTTCAAAATATTCAGAAGAAACAATGCAGTGGAAGTAAAGGAACCTATGTCTGCCCAACATTTCTGAACTACTGGGCAGGACCAGAAGCAGTGTAGAAAGTCTGCAACCTGGCCGCAGACTCTGAAGCACTCTGCAATACCTTAGTTGTGATTTAGTGATGAGTGAATCTGCTCGGGTTTGATTCACGGGAGGTTTGGCAAATTCTTAAAAAAAAATGTTCTAATTGTGAATGTTAATGAAACCCTGTTGAAGTCAATGGAAGGTGAATCTTGAAAATCAATTCAGGCCATTTTCAAGGCTAATAAGGAAGGGATTGTCGAACAAAGGGCAATCAATACTGCTGTGTGGCCAGCTCAGCAAGAAGTTGTAATTTCATGGTGGTAGTAATACCGCCGCTAAACGAATGACTTCATGATGCAGCAGCAGCAAGAGATTTGCACAGGTGAACATGCCAAATTTGCCAATTTAGTTTACCCAATCTGCAAACCATGAACAGCGAGAGTTTAGGGCACACCCTGCATCGGCACAAACTCGAACCCAGTCATGATGTACAGCAATAGTTTTTTTAAAGTTAATGTTATTGTAAAGTCTCATGTTGTTTTTATAGGGGAAAAAATGTTATACTTACCTGCTCAGTTGCAGTGGATTTGCACAGAGCAGCCCAGATCCTCTTCTTCTCGCAGGAAACCCACTCAAATCCAGTAGCTAGCCAATGGCGCCACTGCTGTGTCTCAGCCAATCAGGAAGGAGAATCTCAGACGGCTGAGACACTCGTGGACATTGCTGGACAGAGGGACCTCAGGTAAGTGTTAGTGGGGCTGCTGCCCACAGAAGGCTTTTTATCTTAATGCATAGAATGCATTAAGATAAAAAAACCTACTGCCTTTGCAACTCCAACCACTTCCGGACCGGCTCACCTCGATATACATCAGCACTTTGAAGGGGGATAGCATTGTTTCCCTGGTATCCTCTTCTTCAGTGAGTGGTCCGGTTTCCGATAAAAGTGGTCTCTGCGGTGGATTCGGCACAAGATCACTTTTATCGGCGGCGGGAGAGGGGGACATCCACTGCTCTCAGGTGCCCTCCGCCGCTTACCAGAGCTGTCTGTAGCGGCGGAGGCGATCGGGGTCTGCTTCCTGGCTTGGTATGGAGACGAGTGATGGGAAGATGGCCCCCACCCATCTCCATACCATTGCAGGGCGGAAGTGATGTCAAAACGTCACTTCTGCCCATAGCTCTTAAAGGGCCTTTTTATTTATTTATTTATTTATTTTATTGCATTTTAGTGTAAATATGAGATCTGAGGTCTTTTTGACCCCGGATCTCATATTTAAGAGGTCCCGTCGTGTTTTTTTTCTATTACAAGGAATGTTTACATTCCTTGTAATAGGAATAAAAGTGACACAATTTGTTCTTTAAAAAAAATAAATACAATTTAAACACTCGCGTGCAGAAGCGAACGCACACGTGAGCAGCGCCCGCATATGAAAACGGTGTTCAAACCACGGAGCGAGAGCAACAATTCTCCTCCTAGACCTCCTCTGTTGCTCAAAACTTTCAACCTGTAGAATTGTTTTAAACGTCGCCTATGGAGATATTTAAGGGTAAAAGTTTGTCGCCATTCCACGAGCGGGCGCAAATTTTGAAGCGTGGCATGTTGGGTATCAATTTACTCAGCGTAACATTATCTTTCACAATATAAAAAAATTGGGCTAACTTTACTTCTGTCTTATTTTTTAGTTCAAAAAGTGTATTTTCTCCAAAAAAAGTGCACTTATAAGACCGCTGCGCAAAGAAAGTATTACAATGACTGCCATTTTATTCTCTAGGGTGTTAGAACCCCTAAACATTATATATATATATTTTCTAAGTAATTTTCTAGCAAAAAAAACCTGTTTTTAACTTGTAAACACCAAATCTCAGAGGCTCGGTCCTTAATTGGTTAAAGTGTATCTAAAATGGAAAATTTCCCATCAAATACTTACTATACCATAATTTTCCTTTCCTGATAGACTCCATGGCAGCAACGTGTGGGTAGGCCCGCCTCCATAACTTCCCTATAGGACACCTCTCCCATAAATCTTTGCTCTGGACTACTAACCGTGTTCCGTAACTAGCCTACTCCAGACATTTGGGAGGGAGCTCCCGCTGCCATGGAGTCTATAAGGAAAGGAAAATTATGGTAAGTATTTGATAGGAAATTTTCCATTTTTCTGACACACTCCATGGCAGCAATGTGTGGGAAATAACTCGCCTTACACAACCGGGTGGGCAAAATGTTGAGCAAAGAAAACAAAATGTATTTAAAACTCTCAACCCACAGTACTTGCAAGCCAAAATTAACGCATGACAAGGCAGCTGGTTCAACACAGTAGTGAGACACAAATGTGTTAATAGAGGACCAGGAAGCCACTCTGCAGATTATTTTGGGAGCGACATGTCAGGAAGCTGCCCAAGAGGTCGAGATACTCCGAGTTGAATGAGCTGTTACTGCCTCTGGAGGAGCCAAGCCCTTCGCCATATAAGCCCTTTGAATGGTCTATACAATCCAAGAAGCAATGGATCTAACTGAGGCCCGCATTCCTTTATTTTTTCCATGGAGAAGGAGGAAAAGAAACTCTGATTGTCTAAACGGAGCTGTGACTTCCAGGTATTGTTTCAGCGTGTTTCCCACATCAAGAGGATGGACAACCTGATTTTCCATTGACCTAAAGGTGGGAAGCACAATCTCTTGATTTTCATGGAAAATTGTGGTCACTTTAGGGTTTGACCCCCAACATGGGAATTAACACTGCTCTGTCTGGAAAAAAGTTAGAAAAGGTTCCTTCGAACCCAAGTTTCTGATTTCAGACACTCTTTTGGCTGAAGTAACAGCTACTAGGAAGGCTGTCTTAAGTGTGAGATCTTTCACTGAGAGAGGTTTGTCGGGATCTGATCCGAGATTGGAAAGGAGATCCAGAACAAGAGGGAGGTCCCATTTGGGGAACCTCGGCTTCCTCTGAGGTCTAAGCCTGATAGCACCTTTGAAAAACTGGCTAACAAGGGAATGATTCGCCCATGAAACTCCTGTGAATGCCCTGATGGCTGATACTTGCACCTGAAGTGAGCTTACTGCTAGGGACAGGTCAAGGCCTGTTTGTAGAAAACTAAGGATGTCCTGGACTGCCAGAGAGTTACAAGGATTAGGCCTGGAAGCCATGTGATCCGTGAACCTGGGCCATATACGTTCGTAGACCCTGTTGGTGCTTTTCCTTCTGGCATTAAGAAGGGTCGGAATGGCTTCTTCTGGACAACTTAGAGCCTCAAGCCTTCCCCTCTCCAGAACCAAGCCCTAAGGTGCAGGTGAGAAGGACAGGGGTGCAGAATTGTGCCTTGAGACTGAAGATCCAGCCTGAAAGGCAGGGTAACTGGGTCTTGATAACTGAGGAGTGTTAAAAGGGGAAACCAAGGCCTGTTGGGCCAAGAAGCAATCACCGCTATGACTTCCATCATCTCTGTTCTGAGCCTCCAAAGGAACTGGAGTATCACCGGCACTGGAGGAAAAGCGTAGGCCTTGCAGGACCTCCACTGGTCTGTGAGAGCATCTATTCCATACACTTGAGGATCTCAGAACCTCAAGTAGCACTTGGTCAGCTTGCAGTTGCATGGGGATGTGAAGAGGTCGACTTCTGGAGACACTCCCAGGGTCAAGAGCCAATCGAACACCTCTTTGTGGAGAAACTACTCGTTGTTGTTCATTTGAATACGAGAAAGGAAGTCTGCTTGTACATTCTGGATCCCAAGAATGTAGAACGCTGATATGTTGAACAAATACCTTTTGAGCCCAATTCATGATTGGTTCCACCTCCTGTAGCAGGGACCAGCTGCGAGTTCCACCCTGCTTCTTTATGTAGGCTACTGCGGTTGTATTGTCCAACCTGAGCATCACTGAAAAGTTCTCTGTTAGATGGCGGAATGAAAAGTGCCTGAAAGGCAGCTTGCAGTTCCAGGATGTTGGACACAATCCCCAGAGAAGGGGAGTTCCATCTGCCCTGAGCCACTTCCGATGAGCGCAATGAGTGCCCCAGCCCCGGTTGCTGGCATCTGAGGTTATCGTGACCCAAGAGATGGGAACGATCGAGTGGCAATTGCGGAGATTTTTCCCCTGGAGCCACCTAAGGAGAGACACTCTCATGGCTGGGGTAAGGTGAATGTGCTGGGTTTTGCTGGAGGAATTCCATTGTTGGAGAAACCCTTTTTGGAAGAGCCGTGTGTGCCATTGTGCCCACTTCACCATGGGAATGGTGGCTGCCATGGTGTCAATCACCTTCAGACACTGGAGAGCAGAGAGGTGAGACGAAGTGAGGGTTGAGTGAATTCTGTCTCAGACAACCACAATCTTCTCCTCGGGCAGAGAGATAGTGCCTTCCACAGTGTTGAAGAAAGCACCGAGAAACACGAGGGACTGTATTGGTTCCAGGTGGCTCTTCTCCAGATTCAGGAGCCACCCAAACTCTTAAAGGGTGAAGATGACCAGACTCCTGTGTTCTAAAAGTTGACCTTTGTCTTGAGCTAGGAGAAGTAGCTCGTCTAGGTAGTGATGAAGATGAACCCCTTTGACTCAGAGCAGAGCAACAACAGCCAACAAAACCTTGGAGAAGACATGAGGTGATGTTGTTAGACCGAAGGGGAGACAGGTGAACTGTAAGTGCTGTTCACCTACCGCAAAGCGGAGGAATTGCTGGAAGTCCACTGCCACTGGGACGTGGAAGTAGGCATCTTTCAGATCGATTGACACCAAACAGTCTCCTGGATTAACCGACTGCTGAATTGTAATTTAAGGACTCCATCTTGAATTTTTCTTTCCGGATGAAGTGGTTGAGATGGAGGCCAGTCATAGTGCCATTCTTTTTCTGTACCGGGGAGAATACATGCCTTTGCCTTGCTCGCTATCTGGAACAGGAATGGCTGCGCCTTGTTCCAATAAACAGTTTACATAGGCTAATAGGATCTGCTTTTTTTTCTTCTGAACATGGAAGAGTCATAAGAATGAATCGGAGTTTTGGGACACTGTTGAAGACCCAGGTGTGACCTGAAGAGACCGTTTTGACGGTCCAGAAGTCCTGGATTGAGGCCGCCCAGACATGATGAAAGTGGAGAAGATGAGCCCCCATCTGGCATGCCTGAGCGGGCACAACCTCAAAAGGACTTACTGGAATCCTGGTTCCCAGAAGAACCACTTTTTGTGGATTTTTTTAAATGAGGACTGCCTGGCTTTCCAGGATCTTGAAAACTCCCGGCCAGGCCTATAACTGCGTGCCCCTCTGGTTCGGTCAGTATTCTGTCTTCTCGGAAAGGTGCGTCTCTGGTTCTGTAAGCGCCAATCCTGAGGGAGGAAGCCCGACTTACCACCCGTAGCCCGACTTATGGCGCTATCAAGCTTCTTGCCGAAAAGAGATGTTCCCTCAAAGGGAATTCGGCACCAAGCTTCGGTACCCAACTCAAGGCTTCCCTTTCAGCTTTCACCAGAGAGGGAACCCAGGCATATTCAAAGCCTATTCCCGGATCTTCTGCTTCTGACTCACTTTCTGAGGGAGGAGCAGATGGGCGGCTCGGCTGGGAGGATTCCCATGTTTCATGGACCTGCCGTTCTCCCGATGGAGAGCATAGTGGCTCCGGGGGGGGGTCATGAGGCTGATGAGATTACCTCACGACCTGCTTCACCAACGATTCCAGATGCTGGTCTGCACCCTCCCTTTCATCTGCTGCTTTAGAGAAACAGTGGTCACAGAGGGATTTGCCAACAGGGACAGGAGTCCTGCACCCCCAGCATGATTTTTCTGGTCCTTTGCTAGAGCGTGATGAGTGGGTGTAAGGAAGATCTTTACTATGGTGTCTGGATCTGGAGGGAGATCCGCAGTACCTGGACTAAGAGTGCAGGTGGTGTGACTTTGAGGACCAACTACTCTTGCGGGAATTGCGTGGATCGGACCCAGAAGGGCTGTGAAAGAAAAGAAACCGAGCAGAAAGAAAGACAGGTGTTTTAGCTAGTGCCCTAATAACCTTACTCTCTCCCCTCCCCAGCATGCAGAACACAGGAAAAACCTTTATACATACATGCTATGAGAGGGCTGGCCACCAGGAGGCAGTGAAGGATCCATGGCATCGGAGCAGGATACTGCAGGGAGAAATACTGATCAGCTGCCAGGCAAGAAACCCACTCAAATCCAGTAGAGCAGTGCTTACCCGGAAGAGCCAAACCAGAGCCCAGGGAAGCCGCCGCAAAGCCCATGATCATTCCTGGGCTCTGCAAGCTCTCTCCTGGATTTAAAAGTGGTGCCGTATGACGTCACTGACAGCGTCAGGTACGAGACGCATGCGCGAACCAAGCCTTGCTATCATTCTGAGACCACACATGGAGAGAGAGAGGTGGAGAGAGAGAACACTACACCTACGATCATCCAGGCCGAGGTAAACTTACACACACCGGATTTCAAAGCAGAAAATGGCCACCTACTCACAGCTAGGCAAACAGGCAGTGCGCACTAGCCTGCCGATGTCCAGGCTACCCGCTCTTCAGTGCTACTCCTGC
Organism: Aquarana catesbeiana; assembly: GCF_042186555.1. Lineage (NCBI taxonomy): Eukaryota > Metazoa > Chordata > Amphibia > Anura > Ranidae > Aquarana > Aquarana catesbeiana. Next base: position 81,560,878 of record NC_133327.1, on the reverse strand, counting down.
ATATACACTCCATACCCTGCTTAACAGACAAGGCCTATCGGAGGGACGTGCCATATGGCGCTCGGCCGATCCTGATCGTAGGGGGAATCATCTTCAGGTAAGAGAACCAAACACTTGGTCCTATGGAAGAGGACAAAAAAGGAACACGGTTAGTAGTCCAGAGCAAAGTTTTATAGGAGGTGCCCTATAGGGTAGTTATGGAGGTGGGGCCTACCCACACGTTGCTGCAATGGAGTCTGACAGGAAAGCCATTTTTTTGTTTGATAGAGCAGAGGGGTAAATCCCATCAGGTTTTTATTGTTATGTCTTTATGAAATTCATCTCCCTATTTGTCCTGGTGATTAGTGTCTCCAAGACATGAAGTTAGGTAAAGTCCAAAATGTTGATTTGTACAAGGAAACATGTATCTTCCTTTCACCTCCAGTTGCCTTTATGAGACTTTCCAATTCTATCCAAAACTTTTTAAAAGGTTTGACTTTAGATATACTTTAACTTATAAATACTGTAGGAAATGATCAGGTCTTTTTTTTTTTTTTTTTTTTTGCACCAGCAAAATTAGATGTATTCTGATTGGTTCAACAAGTATACACTTTGCCTGCCATTCTTATAAATCATTTCCAATAATAACAGCTCTCCTTTCTGTGTCATCTCAGTGGCTGTCCTTGTCAAACATGCCCATTTCCAGGATGATTATAATATTAAAATGCTATAATTAACTCAGATGTATTTTAGACAACCTTTGAAGGCCGATAAATGTCTTTAATTGCAGGCAGATGTTTCATTTGTGTGTGCTATTTAAGGAAGGTCTCAGTTGGACAAGACAGGTTCTTCAACTGTAATAGGAATCTAACAATATAATTCGTTCCTGAAACTTGTGATAGATTGGGATAATTATGAATAAATATACTGTGGAATGAAGAACAATCCTATACTGTTGCTGTTGCTATATAGCAGGGACGCACCTCTAAGAAAATATCCTTTCTTTTATAAAAACACAAGTCCAGTATCTCTTTTTTGCAATTAAATTCATCCTAAAGTATCTGCAAGCCGGTCTTCCTCCCCTCTTTTCTCTTTTTTTTTTTTGCCCCCTCCCTCAGCCTTAAGCCTCATACACACGATGCGATTGTTGGCAGGGGGTTGTCTGACAGACTGTTGTCCTAAAATCTTACCGTTAGTACGCTCCTTTTTACAATTGTTGTCCAACTTTTGGTGAACAAATGTTTGATGGCAGGCTAGTAAATTTTCGGTGGACAATGGTTTGACGTCAGACTTTCGTATGGTCAGTACACTAATCCGTCATACAAAAGTCAAAAGTACAAACACGCATGCTCAGAATCAGTGCTCACCAAACACGAAATTAGCAGAAGGGGTCCAAAGGGTGGCACTCAAAGAGCTGAAAATCCTCGTAGTACGTCACTACATTCATGTTTGTTGCACGACCATTGTGTACCATTAGTATGCGAGACAAGATCCTGGCACACACCCTTAAGACAAAAATCAGAGGTTTAACTCTGTCAAACAATCTACAATAGTATAAATGAGAACTGAGGCAAATAAATTAGCAACAAATAAAGGTAATCAGCCAACCTTATACGCAAATCAAGAAAGTGACAGTGCAGCGCTGTCAGGTCACCTTGAGGCTAGGTGACAGATGCACACCGTTGGGATCAGGAGTGCACCGCAAGGTAGTGGACCCTATTACTGACTGCTGCGGATGGGAGTCAGGTTGGTAAGGAAGGCAGGGCTGCTGGAACACCAACACGGATCCCACCGTGGTTAGAACATAAGATTCCCTGGGGCGCGGAGTCTAAGAGCCAGCAGGTGTTCACCAGAGCCTCTAGTGGTGAGGATGGACTGGGCTGTAACTGACTCTAGGTCGTGACCCCCAGGGTCCCCCAGCTCACACCCACAGTAGGCAACAGGAGGATAGGGATAGTAAGGGAATAAGCCAAGGTCGGGGCCACAAGCAGACAAGGACAACAGAGTTCACGCCAAGGTTCAGGGTCACAGACAAACAGGGATAGTCGGGGACACGCCAAAGGTCAGGGTCACGAGCAGACAGGAATAGTTGAGAACATGCCAAGGTAACACAAACAAATGTAGAGCAAACGGCAGGAAACAGGAAGCCAGAACACACAAAGGCTAACACACAATAGTTGATCAGCACTGCTGGCTTGCAGTGCACAGGTTAATATAGGGTTCCCTATTAGGGCATGGGGTGGGGCTATGCTTAGAGGAGAGGTTATAAAACCAGCCAGGTGTGAGTGGCTGGCCTCTTAGTCTGAACATATGAGGAGAAGGTAAGCTGACAGAGAAAGATTACTGCATAACCATGACAGTACCCCCCCCTCTTATGAGGCCTCCCCCTCCCCCGCCTGGGCCCTGGCTTAAAGGGAAACTCCAGATGAAACCTCCTCAACAGACGAGGTGCAAAGATCTCAGATGCAGTGATCCAAGACCTCTCCTCAGGACCAAACCCTTCCCAATGTACGAGGTACTGAAGATTGCCTCTACGGCGCCGGGAATCCAGAACTTGACTAACCTCGTACTTAAGATTATCTTCAGAGACCGAAACCGAGGTAGGGAGAGGACGAGAGGACTTATTGAGGGCTAAAGGCTTCTTAGGAATGGGTAAAGGCATAAGAAGACCATCAGGAGTCTGAGCAGGGTCCCCCAGACCCTTAAAGATGAGCTGGACATCCAGCACAGGATCATCAGACTGGGCAGAAGTTAGTGGATCCCTGAGACCAGGTTGGTTAGAAAGTGATGTGTCACAGAAATCAAGCTGGATAGCTTCACTGGACATAGGCTGAACTGATGCAGAGGCCGACTGAACAGCATTGCCAGGTGCAGCGACCACCAGAATCGCATCACAGGGCGTAGCGACTGTGGAACTGGTGGACGAGTCAGCCTGGGTGTGCGTCCAAGGGAGTCCAGGAACAGGCAAAGGTAAATGACCATGCAAACTGGAGTGAATGATCGTTTCAAGTTCACAGGTGGGCTCCTCATCCAGAGTGCCACATGACCCAGAGAGTGCCTCAGCCCGACTATTGCATGAGACATTCCAGAAATCGCTATATGCAGCGGTAAGAGCAGAAGATACAGGGATGGTGGCAACAGGAAGTTTCTCTTTTGGAGTAACCTTGAGTAGGCAGGAAGAGGAACAGGAGGAACCCCAAGCCAGGATCCGTCCAGCAGTCCAGTCAATGTGTGGAGAATGGAACCATAACCAAGGAAGACCTGATATGATAGGAGATGAAGCCTTAGGTAAGACAAGGCAGGATATCCACTCCTGGTGTAGTGTCCCTACCGACATCTTAACAGGGAGGATCTGGAAGCGGATAGGACCCCCTGGGAGAACAGTGCCATCAATCACCAAGACCACCAATGGTGTTGAAAGGGGCAAAAGGGTAAGTCTCATGGAGGATGATCCATGAAAATCCCAATCCATGAAATTGCCAGCGGCTCCGGAATCCAGATGTGCCGAGACCGAACGAGAGAAAGCGCCGACATGAAGGAACACAGAAAGAAGAAGACGAGAAGGTGAAGGTGATATTTCAGGGTCTAATACTCCACCTTCCAGATGTATTAGCCCCGATCGTTTTTCCAGACAAAGAGAACAAGTGTCACGAAAATGACCTTTGGCCCACAATAGAGGCACAGGCCCAGAGTTCTGCGCCTAGCGCGTTCTTCAGGAGACAACTTGGTCCAGCCCAGCTGCATAGGTTTCTCAGTGGGCAGGGGGTGCTCCTCGGACCGAAGAGAAGGGACTGGGAGCTCAGGCTGCCTAAGGAACGGGGAGTGCTGGCGTCTTTTTTCCAGGGCCCTCACCTGAAAGCGAATATCGATCAGGTTACATAAGGTGATGACGCCGTCCAGATCAGCAGGAAGGGATCTTCCTGCTAATTCATTCCTCAGAGAGGCCGTGTAAAAAGGTTGCAACTAGGGCCTCATTATTCCAGCTCAATTCAGCTGTGAGGATACGGAACTGAAGAGCATACTGTCCCACAGAAGCGGACACTTGATGGAGACGTAAAAGAGCACTAGCCGCTGAGGAGACACGACCCGGTTCCTCGAAGATATTCCGAAAAAGTTTCAAGAAATCAGACAGGCTAGAAACCACTGGATCATTCAGTTCCCACAGAGGGGCAGCCCAAGCTAGCACCTCGCCGGACAGGAGGGATATAATATAAGCTACTTTCGCCCGATCGGACAGGAAGTTTTGGGGCTGAAGTTCAAAATAAATTGTGCACTGGCTAAGGAACCCCCTGAAAGCCTTGGAGTCCCCAGAGAAACGGGCCGGAGCTGGCAGTTGTAATGAATGTGTGGCTGTGACTGGTGCGATAGGTGCAGATAGCTGTTGAGGTTGTTGAACCGGGGGTCCTAATGAGGCCTGAACCTGTTCAAAACGGGATGCCAAATCCTGAATGAATCGCATCACTTGGGTCTGATGTGATTCCTGGGTCTCAATTCTACGAACGAAGCCCTGCAATGGATCGGCTGCAGGAAGCGGCACGTCAGCCGGGTCCATGGCTGATCAAACTGTCAGGTCACCTTGAGGCTAGGTGACAGATGCACACCGTTGGGATCAGGAGTACACTGCAAGGTAGTGAACCCTACGGCTGACTGCGGCGGATGGGAGTCAGGTTGGTAAGGAAGGAAGGGCCGCTGGAACACCAACACAGATCCCACCGTGGATAGAACATAAGATTCCCTGGGGCGAACAAATGTAGAGCACACGGCAGGAAACAGGAAGCCAGAACACACAAAGGCTAACACATTATGGTTGATCAGCACTGCTGGCTTGCAGTGCACAGGTTAATATAGGATTCCCTGATAGGGCCTGGGGTGGGGCCATGTTTAGAGGAGAGGTTATAAAACCAGCCAGGTGTGAGTGGCTGGCCTCTTAGCCTCGGTTCACAACAGAGGCGGCACGACTTGCAGGTCGCCTCACCGAGGTGACCTGCACACGACTGCCCGGGCGACTTACAAAACGACTTCTGTATAGAAGTCTATGCAAGTCGCCCCCAAAGTCGTACAGGAACCTTTTTCTAAGTCGGAGCGACTTGCGTCGCTCCCCTTAGAACGGTTCCATAGCACAGAACGGGAGCCGACTTGTCAGGCGACCAGGTCGCCTGACAAGTCGTCCCTGTGTGAACCGAGCCTTAGTCTGAACACATGAGGAGAAGGTAAGCTGACAGAGAAAGATTACTGCATAACCATGACAAGCGCTTATAATAGTGTAAACAAACACAACAACATTTGTGCATATATAAAGTGCTAAAATTAATTATATTCAAAAGTGACTTAAAAAAACCCAAAACTATAAATAAATAAACAATTCATGTGTTAAAGGGTTATCCCCACTGAAATTACAACAATCCTTATAGAAAGTGCTTGTAGTGCAAAACAGTCCCAAAAATGGTATATAGAAGATCTTCTTCCTCAGTAAATGCATGCAAAAGTCCCAAAGTGCACTCTGTCACCAGCATTGTGCCAAACCTCCACCTCCTAAATGCACTCACCAGATATTAAGGCAGATACACATCCAATCTTTATCACCAGGTATTCCTCAGAATGCAAAGCCCAGATGGAGATGATCACTCCTCTGCATATAAAGCTCACACCATGGAGCCCACACCAGAGTATATAGTGTTGTAATTTTATTTAAAATTGGGCAATAACATATAACTCCCTCAATTGAAGTTGTAAGTAACGAAACCCGCCAGGGGTGATCTTTACGATGACAGTAAGTGACTTGTGCGTGTCAGTCAGCTGGAGATCACCAGGAAGGAATAACGTGGCTGTTTGCAATACACCGGCGTCTTCCTTGACACCGGACTGGTGACTATGCTTTGGTTTACATGTTTATGCTCATATTTTACTAACAGCTAGTACGTATATCTTGTATGGGGGGGGGGGGGTTGGCTACAATAAAATTTAAGCAGAATTACGCTATGTGGTATCTTGTTTCTTCTATGACCCTGTGATATTAGAGCCACCTATATCTCTAACCCGACAGATATTGTGGATGACTTTCTTTTAAAAGTGATTAAAAAGGATCACCTTAAGACATGTGAATTATGGATATCTGGTGAGTTTGTACCCTAAGGGGAGTGTGATTCACATGGTGGTTTGCTGGGTATGTGGTGCACGTTTGCCAACTACTAGGATCACTGTTCTTTTCCCAGAACTTTATTCCACTAAAAGTCATCACACCATTGCTTTTTAATATATTATATTTAATCATATAAATGCTTGTCACATTCGGATGGACTGACATGAGCGCTGCTACGGCATTGGATGTACACAGTAGTTCACTGGACTTTTAAATGCTATTTTTTATTTATTTTGAACCCTTTTTTAGCAGCTGCTAATGTGCATAACGTTTATAATCTGTATAGAGTGACTATAGTACAGCTCTGTTCAGTTGACTTTCAATTTATTGCTTTACATTGTAAGTAACTTAGCGCTGAGTGGTGTTAGGTCCTTATTCTGCACTTAGTTTAACCACCTCAATATAGGGCACATACACCCCCTTCCTGCCCAGACCAATTTTCAGCTTTCAGCACTCTCACACTTTGAATGACAATTACTCAGAAATGCAACACTGTACCCATATGAAATTTGCGTCCTTTTTTTCACACAAATAGAGCTTTCTTTTGGTGGTATTTAAGCACTAGTGGGTATTTTATTTTTTTGTGCTATGAATAAAAAAAGACCATAAATTTAGTGAAAAAATGCCTTTTTCTTTGTTTCTGTCATAACATTTTGCAAATTAGTCATTTTTATTCATAAATTTTGGCCAAAATTTATACTGCTACATAGCTTTGGTAAAAATAACCCAAATTAGCTTATATTAGTTGGTCTTTGAAAGTTATAGAGTCTACAAACTATGGTGCCAATCACTGAAAATTGATCACATCTGATCAGACCTTCAGTACATCAGGTGTATCTCATTGAGACACTAACAAGTCAAGAAAGTACAAATGACCCCTTTTTAGAAAGTAGACATTCCAAGGTATTAAGTAAGTAGCATGGTGAGTTTTTTTAAGTTGTAAGTGTAGCAATAACTCTCGGTGGAGCTGCTGGTTTAAGAGGGGTTGTTACTCTCGACACCCCTGCTTCACCAGCACCGGGTCTAGGGTTCCGTTGAGTTTACCTCTGGACGATATAAGCACCAACACTTGAATATGTTTTCAATGCTTTATTGAACCAAGTAACGAAGGAAGTAGCAGGAAAGAGGCAGGAAGGAAGCTACAGGGAAGCTCAAATACCTTTCTTTAGGATTCTTGAGAATGTCCTTTAAAGTTGAATATTGTAATCAGATGCACTCCCCTTGTGGGACACAATCTTTGCTCGCCTGGATAGGCCTCTCTCACTTTCCTAGCAGCCAGTACGCAGCACGAACAAAAGTCTCTGCCACAGACTTGCTTGAAATAAATCCGTACAATCCTCTGCCACAGGATGTATTAAACTTTACGGTGAATGTCAGACACAGTACTTGGACCTTTAAGCCAACCCGGCAGTACTATGCTGTAAAACTACTTTAGGATACGTCCTCCAACCGAGTCAAAAGGCCCCTCTCCAGACCAGCACTCTGCGTGATCCTTCCATGACGGGTCCTCCCCTGGGGTCTTCTCAGTTGTTCAGCTTCTTCACTCTGGATAGACAGCTCAGGACCATTCCTCGGCTGCTGTGGTAGGCTCCAGACATGCTTCTGGGCCCACCCACGCACCGCAGCGGCGCGGGCCTCCGGAACGGAGGACCACGAGGTAGCACCCTAAGGCATACCTGTCGGCCAGGAGGGCCAGCAGGTGGCTGAAAACGAACCCCAAAACATGGCGTCTGTCCCATAAATACCCTCTCCCAGAATGCAACTCGGAGGACCACCTCCACCGAGTTGTCTCCGGGACAGAGGAGCACCCATACGCTTCAACACATTGCCTTTCCAACACTAGCCAATGGTAACAGTGACACCCACCGGCTCAGTGTGGAACCACATGCAACGTCAGCCAAGCTGGAACAGAGGCAAATCTAACTCCCCTAATGAGCAATTTACTAAATGTACCTATGAGTTGGTAGATCATAAATCTACCAGCGCTACATAAGTTTTTCCCACAATTCTTTGAAAAATGTAGATTTGTAAAAAAAAAAAAAAAAGGTTATTTCTCACACACACAGCATATGCATACAACAAATTACACCCCAAAATACATTCCGCTACTCCTCCTGAGTATGGCAATACCACATGTGTGAGACTTTTACACAGCCTGGCCACATACAAAGGCCCAACATTGAAGTAGCACCTTCAGGCGTTCTACGAGCATAAATGACACATCTCATTTCTCAACCACCTATTACACTTTTGAAGGCCCTGGAGCACCAGGACAATGGAAACGCCCACAAAATGACCCCATTTTGGAAAGCAAACACCCCAACGTATAATCTATGAGGCATAATGAGTCTTTTGAATGGTTCATTTTTTTTCCAGAAGTTTTTGGAAAATGTGTAAAAAATAATGTTCAGGTGTTTTTAACTTGCCTTGCAGGATAAATGTCATTTTTGTGTGTGTGCACTGTAATCTGTTTCACCCAGAACAAGAGCCGCGCCGCCTGGCCACCATATGGCGGGCGGCTAGCGGTTAATAATAACATATACACTAAATAATTCACGTGGATTGTAAAAAAAATAAACAGGGAAAACTCACTCCAATGGCTGACGATCTGACTCATGGACTCACAAACGTAACCTCAGCATGTAAAGTTCCCTTCTGTGTTTCATGTACATGCATGTCCTCAGGGGATCCGCGTGGCACACTACTAGTGCCAGAGTGGATCTATTTGCACTTTGGGACTTTTGCATGCATTTACTGAGGAAGAAGATTAACGTTCATCTATATATAATTTTTGCACTTTGTTTAAAGATTGTTGTAGTTTGGGGGGTGTGGCCAGGATGTAAAGCAGGACGAACATGTTACTCCAGAGCTCGGTACAGTTGCTCCCCCAAGCATCCAGGCCCCCCCCCCCCCCTCCTGGAAGCGGTGATTATGTTGGCAAAAGGCAGAGGAAAAAGCTCCAGGGACCCGAAATTCCAGCTCCCAGGGAAGGGGTGGGGCGCAAGCTCACCAGGCGCCATCTCAGCCTCTGCTTCCAGGGCATAGAGGGGGCAGGGGAAGGCGCAGAGCCTGGGAATGTCAGCGCCACCTTCGGTCATGGTGTCATCCTCTGCTGCACAGGAGACTGCTCTCTCACCTACATTACTGGAAGCGGCTCCGGACACAATCCGCTGCAATCGCTGGTGCGTTCCCTTGTGAATAAAGTGGATGATGCAGAAAACAGGCAGAGGCGGAATAATATTCACGTAGTGGGCCTGCCGGAAGGAGAGGAGGGCTGGCGTCCTGCTATATTTGCTGAAACCCTGTTGAAACAACTGCTGAACCTGCCTGATATGCTGCCCACGTACGTTGTTGAAAGGGTGCCTACTGGTAAACGCCCAGAGGGTGCACCTCCTAGACCAGTGATGGTGAACCTTGACATCCCAGATGTTTTGGAACTACATTTCCCATGAAGCTCATGCACTATGCAGTGTAGTTGAGCATCATGGAAAATGTAGTTCCAAAACATCTGGGGTCCCAGGGTTCGCCATCACTGTCCTAGACCATTCCTGGTCTGGCTCTTGAATTTCCGGGATAGGGATATGATTTTGGCAGAGGCACGAAAGCATTCTGAATTGCCATATAAAAACACCAAGTTGGTGCTATTCCCAGATTTCTCTGCAGATGTTCAAAAGCGGTGCAGATCCTTCAATGAGGTGAGACGCCAACTTGGGGACAAAAACATCAAGTATAGCATGCTTTATCCCAGCCGGCTGCGGATCCCCCACAGGTGCACAGTCCGATTCTAGGATCGATAGCCTGTGAGCCAGAGGCTGGGGTCTCGCTTGTCTAGGAGATTTGGGGGATCCTGATATCTGCGGGGTTGATGATGGCGTTCCATTTGGGGACTAACAGTGCACTTTGACTCCCCACCTTTAGAATCCTCCTTGACTGTGTTGCTTGCAGGACCAGAACTTCCTGGAGAGCCCCTGTTATGTAATTTTCCTGCTGAAGTTATTTTATTATGGAGTACGGAGAAACCATCACTCCTGGAAATATGTGGAGGGGGGTTTGCTATTATTCCTCTCTTACACGGGAACATATATTATTTTTTTTTTTTTTTTTCCTTTTGAACCGTCTATCACCAGGGGACTTCTTTTTTGTTTTTCATTTCTCTAATGTGTTAGACCTATTTTTTCGGTCACGTTTTTGTGCAAATTTTTTTTTTTCGGAACTGCGCTGCGTGTATTTGTTCCAATGTTTTACACAGCAGCAGGGAGTTACATGGGACTGGGAATAATTGTGAGTTGCCTGTGCAATGTTTCATACTATACCCTTGGCCACATGTGAGCTGTAAATTACCTGAGGCCCTAAGGGGTCATTGGTCACTTGAATCTCCTAGTAATGTTATGTTGTTCGATGTGTATATCTCAATAATGTATACCTATGTCAGGAACCACGTTTAATTTGATGTCTTGGAATGTTATAGGCTTAAACGATAAATTCGGCCGAGCCCTGATGTTCCAATATCTAAAGCCTATTAAGCCCCATATAGTCTTCTTACAGGAGACACATTTAGATGGCAATAGGGTTTTGACTTTACGGCTCTCCTGGTTCCAACGTGCCATGCATGCTACGTATTTCACGTATGCCAGGGGAGTGGCTATTTTGATCAGTAAAGCTGTCCCCTGTACCATTCATCAGGTCATAACAGATCCCGGGGGCCATTATGTGATTATTGTAGCTGATATATATATATGTGTATAAAATGGTGCTGGTTAATGTTTATGTGCCTCCCCGATTTCAGATACAGGTGCTGTATGACTTATTAGGTAAGTTGGCTCCCCTCATGCATTTGCCTCTCATTGTAGCGGGCGATTTTAATGCCATTTTGAGCGCCACCCTATACTCCTCTAATTCAAAGAGAGCTGCGTCTGTGGAAGACAGCTTCTTTGACGGAGTTTTGGCGATGGAAGAATCCTACCACCTGGAGTTTTTCACATTTTATCTAAAACTCATAGGTCTTTCTCACGGCTTGATCTAGTTTTCGCAAATACTTCAATGATGCAGTTGGTGAGAGGAGCTAATTATCTTGCAGGGGGCTTATCAGATCACACACCTCTGTCGGTACATATTGGTCTACCTTTACAGATCAGAGGGGTTGCATGGTGGTTAAAACCAGGTTGGTTAGAGGTGGAATCGGTGGCTTCCCAGGTGGCACCAGTCTTTTCTGGCTACTGGGAGGGCAACATACAATCGGCTCCCTTGCCTAAAGTTTGGGATGCCTTTAAGGCGTGTATGCGAGATCAGTATATATCAGCTATCAAGCGAGCATGTAAAGAATTTAATGTCTTGTCACAGGGACTTCAGGATAAAGAGAGAGTGTGTGAGCTGGCTCATGCAACCAATCAGTTAGATGTTACATATGTCGAACTACTGGAAGCACGCCGTCTTTTGGCGTTGCATTACACTGAGCTAACACACACCTCTTGGACGAGGAAGGCAGAATCCCTTTTTGAACAAGGAGATATAAAATGGAAAATTGCTGGCTATTCTGGTTGCAGAACTGAGTTCAGACTAATATCTCTTGCATTACCAGTTCCCAGGGAACCTTGCTCACTGACCCGAATGACATTCTAGACACCTTTGTAGATCATTATAGAGCACTTTATGCGCCTATCCCAGCTTATAATGAACAGGACTTGGAGTCCCTACTTTCCTCCCTAAGCAATCCAGTGCTCTCTGAGATGGACAAAAACAGCTTAGATCTAGAGATCACAGAGAAGGAAATTGAAACTGCCTTTAGATCATTCCCTCCCCACAAATCCCCAGGTCCAGATGGGTTCTGCATAGAGTGGTATAGGCTGCTTCTAGAAGCTCTTGTCCAGAGACTTAGGACTCTGTTTCACTTCTGCTTAGAAAATAAGATTCTTCTGGATTCTCTCATGGTGGCTCAGGTGGTTCTGCTGCCTAAACCGGGCAAGGACCCCTTGAGCTGCTCCTTTTATAGAACAATAGTTCTTCTCAAACAAGGTCTCAAGATCCTAATGAAAATGCTGGCCACAAGACTATTGAAGGTAATCACCATGCTGGTGGACATAGATCAAACGGGCTTCATTCCCCAGAAATCTACAGACACCAATCTTCGCAGACTATTTGCACACTTACAAATTGATCATACCATCCCTAGGGCTAGGGTGATAGTGTCCCTTGATATGGCTAAGGCCTTCGATTCTGTGGACTGGCATTATATGTCCCCATAGCTTGGGTATTCGTTTATCTCCCAAAGTAGGCGATTATCCATCACTTAATTTAATGTTGCTCCTCACCAAAGTTAAGACTTAGCTGGACTCCTGGAGGCATTTACCACTTTCATTGATTGGTAGGGTGAACCTCCTTTAAGATGAAGATTTTACCAGTTTTGTTTTGTATTTTCTGCGCAATGCTCCACTTTGGATCCCATGCTCATTCTTTAAGCGTGCAAATAGTCTGTTTAGTTCCTTCCTATGGTCTTCAGGTCACCCCAGAATAGGTCTTCGTACACTACAGGAACCCCTTGGACAGGGAGGATTAACTCGACCAGACCTAAGTATTTTCTAGTAGGACAGTTGGTGGTTGCCAGGCACTGGCTGTTGCGAGATGATGAAGATGCAGCAACAGTACTTGAGGCTGCACTTATAGGATCCTATGAGATTCTGTATTACTGGGTATATAGGGGTCCACAGGTGTCGTTGCCTTTGACTAGCTCAATGCGCACTACTATCCACGCATGGGACAGGGCAAGGGTGCTAATGAGCTCTGAGACTGAGGTATGGTCACCAGACACTCCCTTATGGTTTAATCCAAGATTATCCCATTTTGGTGCGATTCCGGACCCAATAATATAGGCCCGGGTTGGCATGAAACAACTGAACATAGTGTGTGTGGGGGGGGGGGACACCGCACACCTTTGACCAACTGAAAGATAGCCTCCCGAACTGGTACCTTTTCCATTATCTTCAGCTGAGGCATGCATTTGTAACAGTTTTGTGCTGACACATTGGAACTTCAGTCTTCTCCTCTGGAACAGTTGCTGTACAATGATTCCATGCAGAAGACACTGTCAGAAGTGTATAAAGAGCTGTTTGTTGAAAGAACAAAGGCACTCAGCAAGTGCATGGATATTCTATTTTCTCATCTGGTTTACACTGTTCTAGTTACTGAAATTTTGCTGCAAGAGTGATTAATCCTGCTTGGCTACCTGTAATTCCTGGAACATTGCACTAGAGGGAGGGGGGGGGGGGGTATTGTGTTTTTATCTTGTGTAATGTTTATAAAAATGTGGAATACAAATTTTCCAAAAAAAAAGATTGTTGTAGTTTTCAGTTGGGATAACCCCCTAACACATGAATTGTTTTTGTTATTAATTTTTAGTTACTCGCTATGTAATTATATAACAAGCTCAAATGTCATTCCTCACAAGGCATACTATGGCAGGTTCAGTGAATTTTAAAGTTTGTCCTCTCTGTGTAAGACTCAGTTCACCTGGGAACAATAACAAGAAGAATGGGGCAACGTGTCATCCTTTTCTGATAGCAGTTCTCATCTAGGTGATGTACCTATCAGGATTTATAGTCTATACTATGCAGAGAAATGATCCTGGTTAGGCAACCATTTAACATAAATTCTGAAACTGTACCTTTGTTGAAGTCCAGGGGTAACTATAAGACAAGCAACATAAGCCCTGATAAACAGGTAACGTAAAAATAACTCTGATATAGGTTTGATTCTTAACCATAGATTTTCAGTACAAAATTAAAACAAATTCTGGACTCCTACCATTGGGTGTGCTGTTCTCCTTAATCCAAATCCCTAGATTGCACTGAAAGGCAGGGGAGCAGTCTGGTACCCATTTGCCACTCTGTCACACTGACTTTTGGTGGAGACTACAAGTGACCACTTTAACTGAAATTAAGCAGCATACGGATGTGAAACTGCAAAGAAGCTGCAGGAGGTCAGGACCCCTGGGATATAACAGTCTTTCTATTTTTTTGTATTGGTTTGTTTACAGGAAATCTATGTGCACAGTATACGCATACAGGCTCTGTTCACACCTGAGCTCAGCGAAGGAAACCGTTCCGTGCGCGTTTCCTGCATCGCATTTAAAATGCACTGCAATTGCGATCTTCAGCGTATGTCAATGTTAAGATAACACCCCAAACGCAGGTCACAAACGCTGTGTGTTTGCTGCACTGGATTGCATGGTACAGTAGTACAGGTATAGTTATTTTTGGCAATCCAATATAAGATTACTTGAAAAATCTCCTTTCATGTTGTGAGTACTGTCCGCTGGCCATCTCTCACCACAACTTCCTGGATTCCCTGCATGCTTTGCAGCTTTTCCTTTGCTGTTTACTTTCAATTGTTAAGAACTGCATGTCCCATGGTACCTTGCTGCCTGCAAGCAGTGATTCCTGTACTGACTGCTCCTCTCAGCACCTTTGTAGTTCAAAAGGCAGGCTCTTTGAAATGTGTGACACAGCAGTGCCTACTCACAGCACATAGTGACTACATGCCACAGAATTCAAGGAAATAAATGTGTGGGAATCTTCATAGCATAAGATTACAAAATTCAAGATCATTCAGATTAAGAGGAGTTGGCTTAGAAATAATTGAAGTACAGAAATGAATATATACAGTATCTCACAAAAGTGAGTAAACTCCTCACATTTTTGTAAATTCCAGTGACCAGTATGAGAGAGTGAGAGTGATAACACCAAATTTAACACACCTTCTCCCCATTCAAATCTGAAACCTTGTAACACTAATGAGTCACATGACACCGGGGAGGGAAAATGGCTAATTGTGCCCAGTTTGGACATTTTCACTTAGGGGTGTACTCATTTTTGTTGCCAGTGGTTTAGACATTAATGGCTATGTATTGAGTTTTTTTGAGGGGACAGCAAATTTACACTGTTATACAAGCTGTACACTCACTACTTTATATTGTAGCAAAGTGTCATTTCTTCAGTGTTGTCACATTCAAAGATATAATAAAATATTGTAAAAAATGTGAGGAGTGTACTCACTTTTGTGAGATACTGTATGATTTTACATTTTGACCATATGTAGGCAGGTGGTAGAGCAGGTCTCCTTTAAGGTGGAGTTAAAGTTTGGGAGTTTATGCAGGGCTAGGTAGGGAGGTGGGTCAGACTGGAGAGAAAGGAGAAGGGGCATCATCTAGTAGCTGTGCTCCTGCTTTCCCCCAATGGAGGGAGGGCAGGGTGCCCCAGGGCTCCCCACCATTTCTCCTGAGAGAGGAGGAGAGCTCCAGCGGGTCAGTTCTGGTCCAGAGGAAGACCTTGGAAGTTGGTCCATTCTTTGGTTCCTCCCTTCCTAGCTGAGGCAGAGAAGACAGGGAGTGAGTGCCCTTTTGCAAAAGTTGCAAGCAGCAGGGCTTAATGTCGACTGTTCCTCAGATTTTTTTTTAGAACTGTGTTGGGATCTGCGACCCAGGAGGAGCCAAGTATTGATTGAGGCTTTTCAGTGAAAGAATGTTACCACATCCATCACTTGTGGGGAGGTGCAACGTAGCATTAAACATTCAGAGTCCAGTCTCTCTCTCTCGCTCTCTCTTTCTCTCGTTACATACGCCGCGATCGTTAGAGCGAGAGCAATAATACTAGTGCTAGACCTCCTCTGTAATTCTAAACATGTAACCTGTAACAAAATTTTAAGCGTTGCCTTTGGAGATTAAGTACCGAAGTTTGGCACCATTTCACGAGTGTGCGCAATTTTAAAGCATGACATGTTAGGTATCTATTTACTTGGCAAAATATCATCTTTCATAGTATGCAAAAAATCGGGCTAACTATGTTTTTTTGGGGGTTTTTTTTATTCACGATACAGTTTTTTTTACTAAAAAAGCATTTGAAAAATTGCTGTGCAATTACCGTGTAACATAAAAAGTTGCAACAACCACCATTTTATTCCCTAGAGTGTCTGCTAAAATATATATATATATATATTAAAAAAATGGAGAGTGGAGGCGGGACTTTGTGTGAGGCATGTTGGTGAATAAGTCCACATTACAAAAATTGTTATGATGGGATGTCTAAGGTGGATCTTGTATCGAGTGATGATACCCGCAACATATATTGCAAGAAAAAGGTATATACTTTAATACAAAAAAATCATAAAACCAAGTACATAATAAAAGGAATACATTTGGGCTACAATGAAGCATGTTAACATACGTAAGTTTACAAACATGATTCGAATAGTGATTATACATGTACAAGACATGATAAAATGGTATAATACATGGTACAGTGGATAGATGTATGCATCAATAGATGTTAACTCTACGCGTTTCTTGGCTTGAAACCAATCGTCAGGAGTCTGATGCAGTGTAGCTGCATTGAAAAAATAACTATGTGTCAGTAGAAGTATGGGGAAAATGGACGCATAAACATGCAAATTTATTTTAATATACTCACAAAGGATGCATGGGTGGATGATAGCCCATACATTGTGGTGCAATGTTGGTCCGGGTACACTGAATCTCCCCCGGGGTTGAGGCAGAGAGCACGCTCCAAAAAACCGTCGGCCCCGACCGACAGAGTGGCCGGAGCACCTACAAGGGCCACCAAGCAGGGACAGGTGACGAGGCCCAGGGATTGGGAAAGACACTGGGAATGAAAAGAGGAGATGTGAGTGTGAGTGACTTGAGTAAAGGTGGGGAGTGAATGTGGAAGAAAGGACAAGAGATAAGGCCCAAGGTGTGCATAGGTGTGGAAATGTGAAGTAGCCCATCACAAAAGGAAGAGGTGTGTGAGACAAAATGTGAGTGTGCAAAGCGGGAAGCCACTGCAGGAGTCAGTGGAGAAGTGTGGAGCTGTACAGGGAGATTACCTGTGGTGAGACTGCCGGGCCAGGTGACGTGCCCCGAGGAGACATGGTGAGCACTCGAGGTGCCCGGCCAGTGACGGCCGTAATAAAGCCAAGGGCCAGGGGCGCGCTCACGCCAACGTCATGGGCAGGCATGGTGACGCGACGGGGGGCGGGCAGCCAGGATCATCGTGCGGCCACCTCCCAACCCTGCAGCGTCAAGGCCCTGGTTGGTAAATCACCAAAGAAGCTCCGCCTACGGCAGCCAGAGGCGCCAGAGGCGGGACATGGGAGTCATGACGCCGATGCGTCGAGGCCAGGGCCCGCCCCCGTCAATGGTGGGACGGGTTTTGGTGGGTCATGGACTGGGCGCATCGCAACCCCGGGAAAGGACCAGATAGGTCCCGGCACCAACTGCATCAAGAGAGTGGTAGAAAGATAATGTAAATGATCGAGGAGGATAAGATGTAAATATTATGGAAAAAGGAGAATGAAAGGAAAAAGAAAAGTAAACAAAATAAACAAGCCTTATGAAGGCTGATAATTTCTGCCCTGATTAACAGCAAAGGTTGGCAGAAAAAGTAATATAATAGCCACAGAATCTTGCAATGAATAAAATCATTAAGCAAGAGAGTGTGGAGGTAATTGGCTATAGCCCTGAATGATTATATGGTATAACTGGGGGGAAAAAGCAGAAAATAAAAAGTAAGAAATGGGAGACAGATTATGAGAGTAAAATAAAGACAAAAACAAAGAACAGCTTTAGCCCTGAATTGAATCAGTTTATATTGTCTGACTAAAGGGGAAACAAATAAACCCAATAAAACAAAGAAAGAAAAGAAAGAAAAACAGAAAAACAAAAAACAAAGAGGAACAACTTTAGCCCTGAATTAAATCAGTATTTGCCTGACTAAAGGAAGAACAATGACGACACAGATTTTCAGCCCTGAATTGAATCAGTGTTAATTTAGCTAAAAAAAGGGAAATGACAGAAGCAAAGGAAACAAATTAAATATGCTAACGGTATCAATAGCTGTGTTAGTATAACTCTTGCACTGAAATAAGTCAGTAAGCGAGAGGGGGACCATAGGTCTCTATAGCATGAAAGATACCAAGGAGAAGAGGAAGACGACAAAGACAAAACAAAAATGAGGGATAAATAATGAGACAGAGTGAAGAGTAGGTAGGATGGGAATTGGGTAGGTATGGCATAAGAAAAGTAAATGGGGTTGGAAGGTATGAACTGGATAGGTGGATTGTCAGGTCACAGGGAACAGGTGTCTGCCACCCTGGTATTTATATGTCAAAATTGGGGTTGTGACCTGTCCACTTATTTTTGTATGAATGCACCAACATGCCTCCATCCCATAAGGTACAGAAAAAATGGAGAGTGGAGGCGGGACTTTGTGTGAGGCATGTTGGTGAATAAGTCCACATTACAAAAATTGTTATGATGGGATGTCTAAGGTGGATCTTGTATCGAGTGATGATACCCGCAACATATATTGCAAGAAAAAGGTATATACTTTAATACAAAAAAATCATAAAACCAAGTACATAATAAAAGGAATACATTTGGGCTACAATGAAGCATGTTAACATACGTAAGTTTACAAACATGATTCGAATAGTGATTATACATGTACAAGACATGATAAAATGGTATAATACATGGTACAGTGGATAGATGTATGCATCAATAGATGTTAACTCTACGCGTTTCTTGGCTTGAAACCAATCGTCAGGAGTCTGATGCAGTGTAGCTGCATTGAAAAAATAATTTCAATTATTAAAGCATGACATGTTAGGTATCTATTTACTTGGCAAAATATCATCTTTCATAGTATCCAAAAAATCGGGCTAACTATGTTTTTTTGGGGGTTTTTTTTATTCACGATACAGTTTTTTTTACCAAAAAAGCATTTGAAAAATTGCTGTGCAATTACCGTGTAACATAAAAAGTTGCAACAACCACCATTTTATTCCCTAGAGTGTCTGCTAAAATATATATATATATATATATATATATATATATATATAATATATTTACAGTTGTGCTCATAAGTTTATATACCCTAGCAGTATTTATGATTTCTTGGCCATTTTTCTGAGATTATGAATGATAACACAAACTTTTCTTTTCTTTCACTCATGGTTAGTGTTTGGCTGAAGCCATTTATTATCAATCAGCTATGTTTACTCTTTTTAAATTATAATGGCAACAGAAACTAGCCAAATGACCCTGATCAAACATTTACATACCCCAGTTCTTAATACCGTGTATTGCCCCCTTTAACATCAATGACAGCTTGACGTTTTTTGTGGTATTTGTGGATGAGGCTCTTTATCTTCTCAGATGGTAAAGTTGCCCATTCCTCTTGGCAAAAAGCCTCCAGTTCCTGTAAATTCTTGTGCTGTCTTGCATGAACTGCACGTTTGAGATCTCTCCAGAGTGGCTCAATGATAGGAGACTGAGATGGCCACTCCAGAACCTTCACTTTATTCTGCTGTAAGGCCAAGTAGACTTGGCCTTGTGTTTTGGATCGTTGTCATGTTGGAATGTCCAAGTACGTCCCATGCGCAGCTTTCTGGCTGATGAATGCAAATGTATTTTTTGATAACATACTGCATTCATCTTGCCAACAATTTTGACCAAATTTCCTGTGCCTTTGTAGCTCACACATCCCCAAAACATCAGCAATCCACATTTCATCATAGGCCTTGTTGACTCCTCTCCAATTGTAGCATTTATGGTTGTGGCCAAAAAGCTCAATTTTGGTCTCATCACTCCAAATGACTTTGTGCCAGAAGGTTTGAGGCTTGTCACTGTGCTGTTTGGCATACTGTAAGTGGGATACTTTGTGGCATTTGCATAGTAATGGCTTTCTTCTGGCGTCTCGACCATGAAGCCCATCTTTCTTCAAGTGCCTCCTTATTGTGCATCTTGAAACAACCACACCACATGTTTTCAGAGTCCTCTATTTCACCTGAAGTTATTTGTGGGTTTTTCTTTGCATCCTGAACAATTTTGCTGGCAGTTGTGGCTGAAATTTCAGTTGGTCTACCTGACCGTGGTTTGGTTTCAACAGAACCCCTCATTTTCCACTTCTTGATTAGAGTTTGAACACTGCTGATTGGCATTCTCAATTCCTTGGATATCTTGTTATATCCCTTTCCTCTTTTATACAGTTCAACTACCTTTTCCTGCAGATCCTTTGACAATTCTTTTTGCTTTCCCTATGATTGGGAATCCAGAAACATCAGTTCATCACTGGATGAAAGATGCAAGGGTCTGTCAGGAGTCCAGAAACTCACTGACCTTTTATACACACACACTAATTAATTACAGGCAAACAGATCACAGGTGAGGATGGTTACCTCTAATAACCATTCAAACCCCTTTGTGTCAACTTGTGTGCTTGTTATCAGGCCAAAATCACCAGGGTATTTAAACTTTTGATCAGGGTCATTTGGGTAGTTTCTGTTGCCATTATGATTTAAAAAGAGTAAACACATGGCTTCAGCTAAACACTAACCATGAGTGAAAGAAATGTTTTTGTGTTATCATTCATATTCTCTGAAAAATGGCCAAGATATCATAACTTATGAGCACAACTGTGTGTGTGTATGTATGTATGTGTGTGTGTGTGTATATATACTATATATATATATATATATATATATATATATATATATATATATATATATAATGGGGATTACCTTGCGGGCGCGCTCCCGAGTCCAGCATTTGCGTCCATAGACACGAATGCCTATCCAATTGAGAGCCGGGACCACATGCAGAGAGGGACAGCGCGTCTCCGGCGTGGGAATTATGGGGCTCAGGTAAATAAAATGGGAGGGGGGGGGGGGGGGGCGGCTGGGGGGCTGGTGACTGTCAGAAGTTTTTTCACCTTAATGCATAGGATGCATTAAGGTGAAAAAACATGAGGGTTTACAACCCCTTTTAACTGTGTGAGAAAAACATGTGATTGTGGGTAAATCTTTTATACCTATAAACCCTTGCTTTTTCCTTCTAGTTAAGAGGGCTGGGCTGGAAGGGAGCATGTGTCTTTTAGACACATGCCCCCCTTCTGTGACACAGCAGTGAGAGGACAGCCTCCACTGCCGAATTTTTTTGGACAGCTTGTTCCAATGGAGGTTGTTTACTATTGGCCCAAGCTGTCCTTTGAGCTCAGTGCCTCTGACAAGAAGTGAGGAGAGGCACTGTGAGCTCATCCTCTTAGTCTGCTGCAAACAGAGCGTGCCAGCTTGTATGTAAACTGGCTGCGCTGTATGTAGCTTCTGACAGGCTGCACAAGAAGCACCATATCTCCGGAACTATAGGTGGCATGAGCCCCAAATTATGACCAGTTGTGAGGTAGGACTTCAGCTACCTACCCCTACAACCCTCGAAGCTTGATCATTTTCTTTTGTTTGTTTTTCTTGTTTATGGCTCTGCCTCACCTGCCTCCCCTGACTGCAAGTCCCTGCTGAATAGAAAATATATTCTTTTAAACCAGAGCTTAGTGTCACTTTAATGATGAACTGGAGGCAGGCAACAGTCACAAATATAGATATACATTGTATGTATTCCTTGAAAAGGTGGAATTCCAGTCAAGAAAAAACATAAGTAGCCTTAAAATGGTTCCATCCCCGCCCAACATCTATGCTTATGCCGTGTACACACGGGCAGATTTTCGACCGGACTGGTCTGACGGAACAAATCCATCGGACAATCTGACCATGTGTGAGCTTCATCGGACCTTCAGCGGACTTTTTCTGTCGAAAATCAGACGGACTTTATATTTGGAACTCGAGTCCGGTCGAAAAATCCGTTTATCTGTATGCTAGTCTGATGGACAAAAAAGGACGCAAGGGCAGCTATTGGCTACTGGCTATGAACTTCCTTATTCTAGTCCCTTCGTACGTCATCACGTTCATACCAACGGACTTTCGAACGGACTTTAGTCCGTTCGTGTGTGGGCAAGTCCGGTCATCTGAAAGTCCGTCATAACTCTGTCGAAAGTCCATCGGAAAGACCGTCGGACGTTTGATGCTGAAAAGTCCGCCCGTGTGTACACGGCTTTAGTATTGTGGTGATGTAAATATCTGCCTTTTTTCAGGCCGCTGCTGTCCAGTCATGTGATCATGCTCCCTTGTGTCAGCCAGCGCAGCTGCAGGGAGAAGAGGTAGTACCAACCACCCTTTGGGTGACGTCATGCTTCTAAGCATTCCAGCCATCGTTGGAGCGTTCTCTCCTCTCCCCTGTAGTCGGTAGACACAGGGAAGATCACGTGACCAGACTGAAGCAGCCGAAAAATAGGTAAGTATTCAGATATTTCTTACCCCGATTAGTCAGAATAGGTATTAGAAATTATGAGGGGACAGTTTTAAGCTCAGATAGGCTTTGGCCAAAACTCTTCTTTAACCACTTAAAGACCGCCCACCGCATATATTCTGCGGCAGGGCGGCTTTATTGCTCGAAATTACATCATTTTGTGCAATAGATACTGTGGGCACGGAGCGGGAGCCAATCAGCGGGTCCAGTGGACTGGATGTCTGCCAGACACCCGCGATCACTCCACAGAGAGGCAGGACGGTGATCTGCCTATGTAAACAAGTACACAGAGATCTTCTGTTCCTTGTAAGCAGGGACAAGGATCTCTGTGTTCTTCCTGTCAGTCCATCCCCCACATAGTTAGAAAACACACCCAGGGAGCACAGTTAACCCTTTGATTGCCCCCGGTGTTAACCCCTTCCCTGCCAGTGTCATTTATACAGTGTCAGTGCATTTTTTTTTTAGCACTGATCACTGTATTGGTGTCACTGGTCCCCAGAAAGTAACACTTGGGGTCAGATTTGTCCACCGCAATTTCGCAGTCCTGCTAATGATCGCTGCCATTACCAGTA
Organism: Aquarana catesbeiana; assembly: GCF_042186555.1. NCBI lineage: Eukaryota > Metazoa > Chordata > Amphibia > Anura > Ranidae > Aquarana > Aquarana catesbeiana. Next base: position 81,538,002 of record NC_133327.1, on the reverse strand, counting down.
AAAACAATAACATAATAACGTCCATAAATCTATCCCATAGTTTGTAGATGCTATAACTTTTGCGCAAACCAATCTATATACACCTATTGTTTTTTTTTGTTTTTTTTTACCAAAAATATGTAGCAGAATACATATTGTGCTAAATTGATGAATAAATTTAGATTTTTTTTTTAAATGTTTGGATATGTATTATAGCAAAAAGTATATATATATTTTTTTTTTCAAAATTGTCGGTCTTTTTTTGTTTATAGTGCAAAAAATAAAAACTGCAGAGGTGATCAAATACCCCCAAAATAAAGCTCTGTTTGTTTTCAATTTGATTTGGGTACAGCGTTCCACGACTATGCAATTGTCAGTTAAAATAATGCAGTGCCGTATCGCAAAAAATGGCCTGGTCATTAACCCCTTAAGGACCAAGCCTCTTTCTGAGATTTGTTTACGTTAAAAACATTTTTTTTCTTTTGCTGGAAAATTACTTAGAACCCCTCAAAAAATACACTTTTCTGAATTAAAAAATAAGACAACAGTAAAGTTAGCCCAATTTTTTTTTTATATTGTGAAAGATAATGTTACACTGAGTAAATTGATACCCAATATGTCACGCTTCAAAATTGCGCCCGCTCGTGGAATGGCGACAAACTTTTACCCTATAAAATCTCCATAGGCGACGTTTAAAACATTCTACAGGTTGCATGCTTTGAGTTACAGAGGAAGTCTAGGACTAGAATTACTGCTCTTGCTCTACCGATCGTGGCGATATCTCACATGTGTGGTTTGAACACCGTTTTCATATGTGGGCGCTACTCACGTATGCATTCACTTCTGCATGTGAGCTCTGCGGGACGGGGCATGCTTAAAAAAAAAAATTCTTATTTATTTTAACTTTTTATTTTTACACTGTTCTTTAAAAAAAAATTAAAAATGTGTCACTTTTATTCCTATTACAAGGGATGTAAACATCCCTTGTAATAGAATAAAAGCATGACAGGACCTCTTAAATTTGAGATCTGGGGTCAAAAAGACCTCAGATCTCATATTTACACTAAAATGCAATAAAATGTTGTCATTTGAAAAAAAAAAAAAAAAAACAGCCCTTTAAGAGCTATGGGTGGAAGTGACGTTTTTACGTCGCTTCCACCCTGCAATGGTATGGAGACGGGTGGGGTCCATCTTCCCCTCACTCGTCTCCATACAACACACGGAAGAGGACCCGATCACCTCCGCCGCTGCAGACGGCTCCGGTAAGTGGCAGAGAGTGGCGGGAGGGGGGGCCCTCTCCTGCCGCAGATAAAAAAATGATCTTGCGGTGAATCCACCGCAGAGACCACTATCAGAAACCAGACCGCCCTCTGAAGAAGAGGATACCAGGATTATGGCAGCTAGCTGCTGCCATAACAAAGATATTCCTCTTCATCTCAACGTATATTGGCATGCGGCGGTCCGGAAGTGGTTAAGGGGGTAAAAAATTCCGGGGCTGAGGTGGTTAAAGCGGTTGTAAACCCCCCCAAAAAAAAACCCTGCAAGACAAAGGCATAATAATAAGCTAGTATGCATCACATACTAGCTCATTATGAAATACTTACCTTAGAACGAAGCTCTCTCAGCGGTGGCCGCACGCCACTCACATTTTCCCCAGACTTTCGAGTTCATGGGCTCCGGAGCTTTGATTGGCCGGAGTTGCGATGACATCACTCCGCTGGTCACAGCACAGGGTCCTGAAACGGCACCAGCGGCCGTTTCTTCAGAGCGCATGTGCCGATGAGGAGGCGTATATAGTAAATATCTCCAAAACGGTGCAAGTTTAGGAGATATTTACAGTACCTACAGGTAAGCCTTATTATAGGCTTACCTGTAGGTGCTATTAAAAAGGAAGACTTTACTTCCTCTTTAAGTATCTGAAGCTGCCTTTATATTAGCCTTTTCTAATATCCCATGCAACAGAATTCTAAGGGCTTGCTCACACCATAATGTGTTATATAGAGCTCCAGGGTTAAATCAACAATAGTCAAGGCAGGAGCTGTGTTATTCTCCATTCATTTCAAATGGGCTGCCCAATGCAATGTGCCTCAACACACAAATGCGTGCATCGTAACACACTGGATTATGGTGTAAATGGGCCCTTAAACTAACAGGAAGGACAGTACTATGAATCATTAATGTTTTAGTGCATTACACATGGCTGCCAAAGTATTGATGATGATGATTATTATTAATGCAGAAACACACTATTCAAATTTACTGGCACAATGTGGACATCTATTTGTTAGTCCTGTTTCTTGATGGGCATTTCAGTGTCTCGTTTAACAGTAATCAAACAAATTAGTCATACCTTGAATAATGTAATGTGTGAGTGTTTAACTGCAGAACAGATTATACCTAATAGAGTCTTTAGGATGTTCTAAAGTGCTTTATTTTATATTCATCAGGTTTCATTAACTGAAAGGTTTTGCAAAGTTACAGCACCTCTAAAGGGATATAAAATGTCTTCTATTGTTTGGTTCTTTAATTGCTTGAAGTCTTCGGATGTTTAACTATCTATAAGAACTTTTAAACAGAATCTAAACTGATATTTCAGCATTGGATAGATGTTGGGGCTTTAAATCATCCACTGGCTTCTCTTGTGTCCCCACCACCTATGGTCTCTGTACAAAGATGTCCAACACTGCCCAGTTGCTGCAACCATTATATGGAATTCTGGTTCTTACTTATCATCATATATTGTATATTATAGGTGAATGCAGCAGCAGAAATGAGGAATGAGCACATAGCTAGAAGTGGAAGGTTTAGCATCTCTAATAAGATTTTATTGCCTTTCTGTGTTCCCACTGGGAAGACTGCTGTATGCATCCTGTGCCAGAGACACAGCTGGAAGTAAGAGGAAAGAGGTAAAATAGCAACACTGACAGCTGTTACCAGGTGCCCCATTGGGAGATTTTCCCTCTACTCTTTTTTGACCACTGAACCATTTTAGATTCCTCCTCACTTTCTTTTCTTTCCTGAGAAAAGAGGCACAAAGACAGCAAATAATAATCAAAATCAGCAAAGAACATTTGGACTGGAGTTTCTCATCAGAACAAGCTTACTTTAAAGGAAAACTATAGTTGTTAGAACGGAATCGTCTGCTTGTGGCACTAAGGTTCTTAGATCTAAAAGCTATAGTCCACCAGCAGATGTTTCCTCGTAGTCTTCAATTAGCTCCCATCTGATGCTGGCTACTGGGAGGGTATTAAACCCCATCCACTAGCATCCCACAGTGCCTCAGTGTTTTGCTTGTGTGCCCCATGTGCTTTGTTCTTTGTAACTTGTAACAGTGATCCTACATCTGCCCCTGCTACCACCTGCTTGTTCCTGTTCCGATGTACTTTCCCCCATTCTGGCTGATTCCTTGCTCCTCTGGCTGATTCTGCTCTGTCCTATTTATCATGCTATCTGTTCAATAAGGGAGGATATTCCTCTGATTCATTTGTGTGCATAAATTTCAGCTTTGGCTAATGAGCTTTGTAGGGAACAGGTTTTTTCAACAAAGCTCCACCAGATGCCTCAAAAAGGGAAATGCAAATGTTAACATGCTATGTTTTCATAATTGCCAAATGGAAAAATATCTGCACAACCACTACACATACACATTAAAGCTAAACTCTGGGGGGGGGGGGGGGTATCCATAACAAGCACAATTTTTATCTTATCTATGCGATTCCTCACTATCCTCCAGCCAGGGGTTCCTTGGCTTCCTCACGTGTGACGAATGGCTACCTAGAGATGTAAAATGTCCGTAAATTTTGAAGCCATGGGGAAACTTTTTTTCCCTGTTGCTTTTTTTTTTTTTTTTTTTCTGGAAAAAATAATTTTTTGAAAAATTTAAAACAAATTTCAGTGTGGAGTACTTTTACAAATTTGAAGTTGTTTTTTTACACTGGGAACATGAAATGCAGTGTACATAAATGTGTAATCCTTGAAATAAAAGTACAACCTATTCAGTAAATAAACTAAACTTCTTTAAATAAAAAAAAATTATTACCAATGGAATAACTAAATATATTAAGAACACTTCAACTATACATGAGAACAGGTAACCACTTCCCTTTCACTCATAATAATTTAAAAACTTCCTGCCAATATGCATTTTCCGTTCTTGACAGTGCTGATCCAGAATCATCTATTGCTCTTGCAAGAGCTTCATCTATTTTCTCCTGAATTTCAGGTGTCATTTTCTCTATAAATTTTTAGGAGGTCGTGGTTTATAACAATTCTATAGTACAGAAAGTGTTGCTGGAATAAGAACTCTGGACTGAAAAGCTACTTACATTTTCATTCTGGTTCTCATTTCATTCCATAAAATATTTTTAATATTTTTAAGGCACCGCTGGCATGCCAGGATGTGTGTTGTCATGCTTGTAGTATTTAAAAGAATACTTTCAAATAAATAAATGTTTAAAAAAAAAAAAAAAAAAAGCTTTTTTTTCCAGGCCTTCCCATCCCATTGGGAGGCATGTCTGAGAGGAGTGGGATGGAGCAGACTGGGATGGGTGCAGAGCCAGTACGGAGGACTGTGGTGGCACAGGCAGTGGAAAGCGGCAGCTGCAGACAGGAGGGCTGGCAGTGCCTGAAGAGGTGTTACTGGGAGCAGTAGCCACATGTAGGACAGCTAGCACCAAGGACTACCATATTTTTGCTACACCATAGGGGCCCGCGGTCCCTGCCTGCAATGGGCATTTGCTTTGGGCCTGACAGAGTCAGTGTCAGGTTCCCACATCAGTGCTAGCTGGTCCTGGGAGAGATAGTCTGCAAGCAAGTGTATGTGCTGGTGGTTGAGCAGAAGAGGTTGTATATACCGAAGTGTATATAGTTCAGTCCCTATGTATATTTCTTCAATCAATCAAATCCCATATGTACCCCATCACCATCCAAGTTTAATTCCCCTAATAAAACAAAAAAAAAAACAAAGTGCAAGGACTTGACTTGACTGGGTGTGTTTGGAAATTCGTGTGACTGGTTGTGCAAGGTGGGAGATGATTCACATTCACCAGCGGTCCCTATGGGAGTAGGACTACATGTAAAATGCAAACAGTTTTAACAAATTACAAAAATATATATATTTACATTACAAGCTTATAGGAAAGGTCTGAGTTTTTTAGTTTTTTTTTTTTTTTTTTTTTTTTTTTTTTCAACAAAGTGGCCAAGCAGTTCAAGGAAGCACTTCAAATGGAGCCTAAAGCTCCACCAGATGCCTCAAAAAGGGAAATGCAAATGTTAACATGCTATGTTTTCATAATTGCCAATGGAAAAATATCTGCACAACCACTACACATACACATTAAAGCTAAACTCTGGGGGGGGGGGTATCCATAACAAGCACAATTTTTATCTTATCTATGCGATTCCTCACTATCCACCAGCCAGGGGTTCCTTGGCTTCCTCACGTGTGATGAATGGCTACCTAGAGATGTAAAATGTCCGTAAATTTTGAAGCCATGGGGAAACTTTTTTTCCCTGTTGCTTTTTTTTTTTTTTTTTTTCTGGAAAAAATAATTTTTTGAAAAATTTAAAACAAATTTCAGTGTGGAGTACTTTTACAAATTTGAAGTTGTTTTTTTACACTGGGAACATGAAATGCAGTGTACATAAATGTGTAATCCTTGAAATAAAAGTACAACCTATTCAGTAAATAAACTAAACTTCTTTAAATAAAAAAAAATTATTACCAATGGAATAACTAAATATATTAAGAACACTTCAACTATACATGAGAACAGGTAACCACTTCCCTTTCACTCATAATAATTTAAAAACTTCCTGCCAATATGCATTTTCCGTTCTTGACAGTGCTGATCCAGAATCATCTATTGCTCTTGCAAGAGCTTCATCTATTTTCTCCTGAATTTCAGGTGTCATTTTCTCTATAAATTTTTAGGAGGTCGTGGTTTATAACAATTCTATAGTACAGAAAGTGTTGCTGGAATAAGAACTCTGGACTGAAAAGCTACTTACATTTTCATTCTGGTTCTCATTTCATTCCATAAAATATTTTTAATATTTTTAAGGCACCTCTGGCATGCCAGGATGTGTGTTGTCATGCTTGTAGTATTTAAAAGAATACTTTCAAATAAATAAATGTTTAAAAAAAAAAAAAAAAAGCTTTTTTTTCCAGGCCTTCCCATCCCATTGGGAGGCATGTCTGAGAGGAGTGGGATGGAGCAGACTGGGATGGGTGCAGAGCCAGTACGGAGGACTGTGGTGGCACAGGCAGTGGAAAGCGGCAGCTGCAGACAGGAGGGCTGGCAGTGCCTGAAGAGGTGTTACTGGGAGCAGTAGCCACATGTAGGACAGCTAGCACCAAGGACTACCATATTTTTGCTACACCATAGGGGCCCGCGGTCCCTGCCTGCAATGGGCATTTGCTTTGGGCCTGACAGAGTCAGTGTCAGGTTCCCACATCAGTGCTAGCTGGTCCTGGGAGAGATAGTCTGCAAGCAAGTGTATGTGCTGGTGGTTGAGCAGAAGAGGTTGTATATACCGAAGTGTATATAGTTCAGTCCCTATGTATATTTCTTCAATCAATCAAATCCCATATGTACCCCATCACCATCCAAGTTTAATTCCCCTAATAAAACAAAAAAAAAAACAAAGTGCAAGGACTTGACTTGACTGGGTGTGTTTGGAAATTTGTGTGACTGGTTGTGCAAGGTGGGAGATGATTCACATTCACCAGCGGTCCCTATGGGAGTAGGACTACATGTAAAATGCAAACAGTTTTAACAAATTACAAAAATATATATATTTACATTACAAGCTTATAGGAAAGGTCTGAGTTTTTTAGTTTTTTTTTTTTTTTTTTTTTTTTTTCAACAAAGTGGCCAAGCAGTTCAAGGAAGCACTTCAAATGGAGCCTAAAGCTCCACCAGATGCCTCAAAAAGGGAAATGCAAATGTTAACATGCTATGTTTTCATAATTGCCAATGGAAAAATATCTGCACAACCACTACACATACACATTAAAGCTAAACTCTGGGGGGGGGGGGGGTATCCATAACAAGCACAATTTTTATCTTATCTATGCGATTCCTCACTATCCACCAGCCAGGGGTTCCTTGGCTTCCTCACGTGTGATGAATGGCTACCTAGAGATGTAAAATGTCCGTAAATTTTGAAGCCATGGGGAAACTTTTTTTCCCTGTTGCTTTTTTTTTTTTTTTTTTCTGGAAAAAATAATTTTTTGAAAAATTTAAAACAAATTTCAGTGTGGAGTACTTTTACAAATTTGAAGTTGTTTTTTTACACTGGGAACATGAAATGCAGTGTACATAAATGTGTAATCCTTGAAATAAAAGTACAACCTATTCAGTAAATAAACTAAACTTCTTTAAATAAAAAAAAAATTATTACCAATGGAATAACTAAATATATTAAGAACACTTCAACTATACATGAGAACAGGTAACCACTTCCCTTTCACTCATAATAATTTAAAAACTTCCTGCCAATATGCATTTTCCGTTCTTGACAGTGCTGATCCAGAATCATCTATTGCTCTTGCAAGAGCTTCATCTATTTTCTCCTGAATTTCAGGTGTCATTTTCTCTATAAATTTTTAGGAGGTCGTGGTTTATAACAATTCTATAGTACAGAAAGTGTTGCTGGAATAAGAACTCTGGACTGAAAAGCTACTTACATTTTCATTCTGGTTCTCATTTCATTCCATAAAATATTTTTAATATTTTTAAGGCACCTCTGGCATGCCAGAATGTGTGTTGTCATGCTTGTAGTATTTAAAAGAATACTTTCAAATAAATAAATGTTTAAAAAAAAAAAAAAAGCTTTTTTTTCCAGGCCTTCCCATCCCATTGGGAGGCATGTCTGAGAGGAGTGGGATGGAGCAGACTGGGATGGGTGCAGAGCCAGTACGGAGGACTGTGGTGGCACAGGCAGTGGAAAGCGGCAGCTGCAGACAGGAGGGCTGGCAGTGCCTGAAGAGGTGTTACTGGGAGCAGTAGCCACATGTAGGACAGCTAGCACCAAGGACTACCATATTTTTGCTACACCATAGGGGCCCGCGGTCCCTGCCTGCAATGGGCATTTGCTTTGGGCCTGGCAGAGTCAGTGTCAGGTTCCCACATCAGTGCTAGCTGGTCCTGGGAGAGATAGTCTGCAAGCAAGTGTATGTGCTGGTGGTTGAGCAGAAGAGGTTGTATATACCGAAGTGTATATAGTTCAGTCCCTATGTATATTTCTTCAATCAATCAAATCCCATATGTACCCCATCACCATCCAAGTTTAATTCCCCTAATAAAACAAAAAAAAACAAAGTGCAAGGACTTGACTTGACTGGGTGTGTTTGGAAATTTGTGTGACTGGTTGTGCAAGGTGGGAGATGATTCACATTCACCAACGGTCCCTATGGGAGTAGGACTACATGTAAAATGCAAACAGTTTTAACAAATTAGAAAAATATATATATTTAAATTACAAGCTTATAGGAAAGGTCTGAGTTTTTTTTTTTTTTTTTATGGTTTTACCTAAAGTCCATTTTTATAAAGCAGAACACATGTATCATTCCAGTTTCCTATGTACCCTTTGTCATCTTCAATCCATCAGCCACCTTCATTTACACTTTAGATCTGTGTTTGAACCTTTTGAATTAACCTTGGGAATGGGAGACCCTCTGTAATTTGATTTAACAGAATTATAATGCACCAGTCCCTCGCCAGCTCCCCTTTGACAAACCAAGGCAAGCTTCCTTATAGCTGAATCATTTGCTTGTCGCTGGTCTAACTTCATCAGACAGCTAGAGTGGTGGTGGCCACTAGGGAGGACAGGAGAAAAACAACTTTAAATTAATGGCTGATGAAAGGAAGAAAAAGGAGGAAGAATGCAATGCCTGGAGCTGAATAAAAAAATTAGCACAAAAGAAAATTAAAGTATAACTAAAGGCAAAGCTTTTTTCAGTTTTGGATAGAATGGAGAGGGATTAGAATGCTTGTCAGCTTTTATTGCTGTCTGTGCCCCTGGTATGGAGATTCACCCTCTCTATTTGTCCTGTTTAATATTATCATTAAAAGAGAAAGTAAAAATAAATCATACATTTTGGGTTGTCCCCAAAAAAGTAATAGAGAGGGAATTTTCCAATGAGAACACTAGTTTTGGTGACCCTTCCGTACTCTATCCAAGATTGAAAAAAAAAAATGTTTTACCTATAGTTCTACTTTAAACAAAAGTGGAGCTTAGTTTTGTAGCATCTAATCAAGTTCCGTGTTTGTAAAATAAGTCAGCTGCTAGGTTCTTAGGTCCTTTTCAGTTTGTTTAAATCGCATTGTATGACAACGCATTGTCCCTCTCGCCCTATGGCTCTCTTGCATTGTGCTGATGCTCACTGCATAGGCATGTTCTGCTGTTCTCACCAGCAAGAAGCCCACCCTAAGTAGTGATATGCAGCAGCTGAAGAAGAGCATGCATGGTGACAGGAAGTGACTGCAAAGAGGGTGAAGAAGATCAGCAGCACTGAAGTTTCAAAAAAGATGAAAGAGAGGTAAAAACAGTATTTTTCTAAAGTTTTTTTTTTTTTTTTTCTATGCTACACAGTGCCTTAGCAAGCTAAATGTCATCAAGCTAGGATTTACATATGTACATTCAATTATTTACATATTCTTGAATCCTTAATCCTTAACGGATGAGACTCTTTCCATGAGACATAGATAAAATGTCCTCTCACTGGATTGAACTGTTAATTATTCAAAGAACTGTACAATGGATTATGAAAAAGTATTAAGGTGCATAATACCAACTATCTGCGTATATTACCTATGGTCACTGGTCGGTTGGGGGGGGGGGGGAGGGGGGAATTGGGGAAGTGATAGTTGAACTATGTTAGTTCTGGTTGATGGCTATGTGTGGCCAACCCAAGAGGCATGTTGCCTACCGGGTCTGTTTTTATTTTATGTTTTATGTTTATTTGTGAAAAAAAAACTCAATAAAAAAGAATTAAAAAAAAAAATTATTTACATATTCTTAACAATCACTAAGATTTCAGTGCCTCTGTTGTAAACTTGGAAGACAAATTTCTCCACAATGCCTATAGCTACAGAGGTAAATGAGAGCTTGTATTATAGTGCTTTTCCTGCTTGTTTAAAATATGTAAATACTTTAGTATGCATAGTCTGGGTACTTGTTTGCTTTAAGGTACACTGGCTCCTGTCACAAACCAGCATTCTCTGCATTAAGGTAAAAAAAATAACTCTCTCAAATTAGAGCTGTGCCTCTCTGCAGCAGCAGTGCACTTCTCTAGTGAATAAAATGAAGCTCTGTTGACTTCCATGATCCACACACGTGCAAGTAAATATACAGTTTTTTATTTTCATTACACATGATAGGGTATTCCTTGCAAAGTGAAAGTTCACCATGTTCAGTAAAGGGAAAATGCACTTTCAAAGGGCAACTTCTCTTGCAATGTTTACAGCCTATTTGCTTTTAGTAAATCAACATCTGTGTGTTGTCCTTGGTGTCCATACCTTCTTGAATTTGGCAACCTTGTCATGGAGAATGGCCACAAGTTTCTCACTGACCAAGTACTAAGCCACAAAAGGCAGCCATACACTAGTAGAATTTCTTTCAAAAACCCTTCATTTTAAAGAGATTCTAAAGGCTCAGAGTTTTTTTACTGCATTCATCGGAACACTGCAGACTCTCATCACCCGGGGGGGGGGGGGGGGGGGGGGGCTCCACCTCACACAGATTAGTCTGCATCTGGCAGATACATCATTTAAACTTTTCACTCATCCACTTGTCAGATCTTCAATGCCAAGGACTGAATGTATCTGTAGTGTGGGTGATCCCTTGCTGCTAGCCTGCTCTAACGAGTGTGGATTTGTTTGGGGTTTATCCCTACAGTGCGTTTGGCTTTTTATTCCCTTGAAAGCCCACACTTCTTCTTACCTTCACTTCACTGGACATCTTGGGAGCCTTTGGGCCTGCATGTCTTCTTTACTGGAACCATTTTGGGAAGCATCATTGCACATTTTTTAACTTTTTTTTTTTATTTATTTTTTGTCAACTTGTATGTACACTTTATTATTTATGGGTTGTTTTTGAGGACTATTGTTTATCACCTGTTTTTACATACTGTTTTGTATTTTTTCTCACTCATTTATGATAAGCATTGCACTTTGTTTTGTAATATATTAATATAACAAGAAATTCCATTTTGCCCACGTAAAAAGAGGCAAACTGCAACAAATAAATAACGCCTTGTGTTTGGCAATTAGCATAATGCCTGGGTGTGAATTTAACCTGATTGGGTAAATCTGGGTGCGTGGAGGTGTTCATATATTGACAATACCCACACCCCCCACATCGAAAGCTACCCAGCCTTTTGCATGGATCCCTACTGCCACCTTTAAACTCACTTGAGAGACCAGTTTGTCTCTCAAAGACCTAGCTCTCCAAAATGTAAAAGCCCGACGTTCAGGAACAAATAAATCAAACTATCAAGTTTTTTAAATATTCCTGCTGGTTAGAAAACAAAGTGATAATCCTCAGAGGGTTATATAGTTACATAGTTACATAGCAGGTGATGGGGTAGGTTAGTGTCAAGTTTCTTGGTTTTGTTTTTATAGAGCAACTCAGTCTAGTTTTTAAAGTAGCTTTTTTAAAAGCTTGCTTTAGACACTTATTAGAGTAGCCACGGGCTAGCAATCTTGCCCGCAGTTTGTTTGCTTCCTCTTTGAATGTATTTTCATTTGAACAGTTTCATCAGATCCGAAGATACTGGCCAAAAGGAATGGATTTAACCAAACTGCTAGAATGGAAACTAGTGGCATGTAAAATGTCATTACCGGCAGTTGCGTTACTGTAAGGACTACTAGACAAAAAGCCGTCTTTATCAATGTGAATATACACATCTAGAAACGTAATTTTAGCTGGATCACAGGACAGGGTGAAACTCAAATTGAAAGTATTAGTGTTCAGACTGCACAAAAGTATGTAGCAGCTCATCAGGGCCACTGCAAACCATGAAATGTAATGAAACCAAAGAACGACGTGATCAAGGAAAGGAGTCAAGTCATCAGAGGTATTGATCATACGTTCCCACTCCCCCAAGTACAGATTGGCATAAGATGGGGCACAACAAGTCCCCATCCCTACGCCCTGTACCTGGAGGAAGTGGGAACCATTAAAAGTAAAATAATTGTGGCATAAGGTAAATTCAAGTACATCAATAATGAAGTCATTAAACTTACGCTCAAAATGACTCTTCTCTGATAACACTCGTCGAATGCAAGCCAAACCCTTGTTCGGAATAGAACTATATAGCGCTTCCACATCGATGGCTGCAAGAATTGCACCACTTGGGATCCGCAAACCATCGATGTTTTGAAGAAGATGACTCGTGTCCTGGATGTAACTGGGGATACTTAGAACATGGGGGTGTAAATAGCCATCAACGAGCTTGCTCAGGTTCTTGGTTAGAGACCCATTACCCGATATAATGGGCCGGCCCGATGGATGCAACATACTCTTGTGCAGTTTAGGGAGTGAATAGAAGGTAGGTGTGCATGGGAAAGGAGTGCGAATGAATTCCCATTCATCTTTAGAAATCAACGTATGATAGAAAGCTGAATCTACAAGTTGGTAACATTCCTGCTGGAACCTATTAATTTTAGATGTAGTGACATGGGAGTACCAGGATTTGTTATTCAGAATTTTGTTACACATATGGGTATATAGGTCATTATCGAGAATCACTATATTGCCCCCCTTATCGGAGGGCTTTATAGTGATTGTAGGATTAATGGACAGATTATGTAACATCTGTTGTTCTTCTGCCGAAAGGTTAGAGGCCCGATCATGCTTAATTTTGATATTCTTAATTTCATTGGTTGTGAGCTTAGCAAATGCTAAAACATTCGAGTTCAGCCCAAAATTCATCTGACTTTTTTTTAAGATTGGGCATACTACTAGAGCTGGTTGAAGAGCTGGTTTAATCGAGTTTATGCAAAAAATGTTCCAAATCTATAAAAATCAATAAGATCAGGATTGGAATCATTTTCCTCTAGAAGTTCAATAAGATTATCAATTGCTTGCATTTCTTGTGGTTTTAATTGTGTTCCCTCTTTAATAGTTTTGGAGTAAAGCTGTTTAAGAATTATTTTTCTTGCAAAAAGCTGAACATCCTTTATCGCTTCAAACTTATCAATGTCCTCATTTGAACAGAAACTGAGGCCCTTGGTGAGTAAGTTTTTAATGCAATGTCATTAAACAGATATGATAGATTAATGACATTATATGAAATATACTGTTCCGATAATGACCTAGATATGCTTAAATTGGTGCAGGAGCGCTCAATGCTATGGGCGATTGCTCCTGACCTGGCACTAAAAAAATACCAGGAGTGGAAATAGAGGGTGATAGTTTCCGTTAAATACCTGGGATATTGGAACATGAGGCTGTCACCGTGCTGGAAATAGAGGTAAGAGAACCATCACCTAAAGCAGTGGTTCTCAACCTGGGGGTCGGGACCCCCTCGGGGATCAAATGACAATTTGTCAGGGGTCACCGAATCCTGGGCTGTTCCTGAAGCCCACACTGCTCTCCCAGTCTTTTCACGGCCGCCCAGCAGGGCTGTTCCTGGAGCCTGTGGCCGCCCAGCTTGGCTGTTCCTGGAGGCCGCCCACTCAGCCTCTTCATAGCCGTCCATTCAGTTCATGGCATGGCTGGGGGGCAGAGACTAGAGGTCAGTTGACTGGTGAGGAATGTGAAGTGGGAGGGGCTGAAGGAGACCCTATCTCCTGATGTTGGCATAGGTGTCACTGCTGCAAGACACCACAAAGTCGGAGACATAGTGAGTAACACTACCGGTGATTATAGTTGCCATTAAAAGTCCCCATTACAGTTCTCAGATCAGCAGATGACCTTGATCAAGAGCACCTAAGTTGGCTGATCAGAACTCACCCCAGCACTGCCACTCATCCCATCCCCCCTCCCCACCAAGGAGTAAGAGAAGGAATAAAAATAGAGAATACATGGAAGGGAAAGGAAAAGAGGGGGAGGAACAAAGAAAAAGAGAGAGAAAGAATAAGAGAAAGAACAAGAAAGATGGCTAGAGAGAGGGATGGGGGGGGGACAAGAAATTAGGATAGAGAGAGATAAAAGGGAAAGAAAGCAGAACAAAGAGAAAGAGTGGTACATCCAAAAATGTACCATAAGGGGTTTTAATACTGTGTGGAAGGGACTCAGGGAGCGCTAAATATCCGGGGGTTAGGGGCACAAATTACTTGTCTTGCCTTGGGTGCTGACAACCCACGCTACAAAAATAATTTTACTGTTAGGGGTCCCCACAACTTGGGAAATTATATCAAGGGGTCATGGCACTATAAGGGTTAAGAACCACTGACCTAAAGGGTCAGCTGACACCACGTGCACACCAAGATCACCAACATGTCCTGGTTCCATAATTCCATAATTCTTCTCATGGAAACCACCACCCTGTGAGTTCCTTTTCATTTTGTTCTTTTTTTTTTTTTAAACCTAGAGGAGTTGTAGGAAGAAATGAAAAGTGATGAAGCAGAAGAGGCATCCGAAAAGTGGGAATCAACATTTTTGGATTTAATGGAGTTATTAGGTGGAAATGTTTTCTTAGACTGCATTGGAGTGGAGTCCAAATAAAGGCTTTCCCTTCCCTAAAGGCCAGTATATCCCTTTGCATTTTTTAATCAAAATTTGACAATTACATTTTTCTAGGTGTTCACTTAATTCTTTGTCAAATTGTACATAAGGTGAATGGTCCTTATATTGGGAGAGCGAGTTATAGATTCCAGATCCCTATCAATAGCTTTGGATCTAATGGCATATTCATCCATGAGAAGTAGCATCGTGCCTTTTAGAGCAAGTCAGTAAATTCTCATCCCAGGCCTTCTTGAAAGAAGGACTGATGTTTTTCATCGTAGGGAAAATCTGAGGACGTAGTCCAAGAGGAGCAGTGTTAGTCTCTATATATTGCTCAAAGGAATGAATATGCCAGTGAAGAGAAGATTTTTTCTCCAATAGTTTCCTAAGGCTGAAAAAGATGGTAGACAAATCTGTGTCCCTTTTCTCCTTGAGTGAGAAATCATTGAAAAACCCAGACATCAGGGTTTCCCAATTTTGACCGTCATAATTAGCCATAATTGAATACAATTTTGAGATTAATTTATCAAATGAAAAAAAATCTTTGGTAGAAAAGTATATTAATACATAGAACCAAAAAGTTGGACAAAAATATGAGAAATGGGTATTTGCTACCCTGTAGAATCGTATAACAAGAAAGGGGGGTTATTGCCAACTGATTGGGAAAGAGCTAGTTCAGGTTCACATCCCTAATACCAGGGCCATCTTAAGAGCATTAAAGGCTCCCGGGCAATACAGTGCACTGGGGCCCTGTCTACACAATCACGCACGAGAATAAAATTGCAAATTATCAATAAGGCTATATTTATTGGTACTTCCAACAAAATCAGTGTTTAAACATTAACACAATGTTTGGACAATATAACTTTTGATGGGCACAGTGGCAGCGTTTGATGGGTACAGTGGCAGCGTTTGATGGGCACAGTGGCCGCGTTTGATGGGCACAGTGGCAGCTTTGATGGGCACAGTGGCAGCTTTGATGGGCACAGTGGTAGCTTTGATGGTCACAGTGGCAGCTTTGATGGGCACATGGCAGCTTTGATGGGCACAGTGGCTGTGTTTGGGCACAGTGGCAGCTTTGATGGGCACAGTGGCTGTGTTTGATGGGCACAGTGGCAGCTTTTAAAGGGCACAGACTGTGGCTGTGTTTGATGCACAACTTGAACTTATTTAAGTAGACAGAGTTAGACTTACTTGAGGCTGCCGGCCTGGTGCAGTACATTGTGTCACTCACAGCAGCAAGACAGCGCCAGCTATTAATCAGGGCTGTCTTTCCACTCTGCTCCCTCTCCACGCTGTCTGAAGAACATGGCAGAGGTGGGTGAAGCTTGTTCACTAGGCGCTAGGGGCGGCCGCAGCTTGCTATGAATGCTGGGGCAGCCGCAGCCTCTGACTGACGTCACTGGTTGCTAGCTAGACACCGGGTGGCCAGCGATTCTAGCAAGTGAGCAACCAGTGCAGTCAGTCAACTTAAGCAGCAGATTGCAGCGCTGAGGATTGGCCCTGAATGGGGCCCTCCAGGCAAGTGGGGCCCCCGGGCAACTGCCCAGCGTGCCCAATGGAAAAAACTGCCCTGCCTAATACAACATGTAACAGCAAAATTCCTCAAAAAATGGGACTTTATTGGACCAGAAATGCTCAAGGAGTAGGGAATTTTATAAAACGATAAATTTTATTACAACATGTCAGCAAAATGTATACAGTTGACACACATGATAGTAATGAGAATACACATGAAAAACAAACAATACAAATAATACAAAAAAGGAAGACGAGAGCCAAGATCAACTGTCAGAGAGATAGAAGAAATGTGTTTCGACAATTAAGGTAGAGATCTTCTTCAGGGTAAGTGGGCTGACATTTTCCAGATCAATACATACAATCTATAATATCAATAGATACAAAATTACAAACGCATGTCAAAGTTCATAATATGACATAACTTATGTTATGAAGAACAGAATGTGCATGCAGGTACCCATACTACCTCATGTGTATTATGTGTCAATCAAAATAGATTCCTAGCTCAACAGATAGAAGGAGACTAGAACACCAGTAGAATGCCATGTAGCCAAAACAGGAGGAAAAGCTGAGCCATGGCTGCATGACAGATTCCCCCCTCCCCCCCCGTGTTCGCCTGAACCTGCTTCCCAAAAGGGGGCCTGAGCAGCATCAAAAGAAGATCCAACAAAAGTCTAGGTATATGCAAAAGCAAAAAGTATAGAAAAGAAATAAACCAATAATGAATAGATTATACTATAAAAGATCATACTATAAAACAAAGACTTTAATACACCAAAACAATGGACGCTCGGTAAAGTCGTCCAAACAGGTGATAATGGTATCATTATCACTATCATTTAGAGGTTTGTAAGATGAATCTATCACCATGGAAGTTGCTCCATAGCGCAAAGACAGATCCCACTGTAGAAGGCCACTGGTAGTCAAACAAGGCTGTGACGCATGTGGGGTTTGATAAAGATCTATATGTAATTATAGTATAATGGCAATTGACATGTATGGTCCATATGGAAACCCAACCACATTGATGACAATATAATTTGTCAGATAATTGAGTAACTACACATCATACAACACAATTGATAGACCAACAAACCAATATCGTATATATTGTCAAAGATGGTGCAGATCACTATTACAAAACTTACACACATGGGGGACTAGTGTAGTAACAAATAAATCTGAAACAGAATGGTTAAGGGAGTTAATCATTTTCTGGACCACCCGAGACGAATCCCTCCAAAAAGGGCTTAAATGATATCGTCTCGGTTAGGCCAGGAAATGTGGTAGCATTGAGTTTAAAGATCCAGAGTTGTTCACGTTGCAACACTGTCTTATTCCAGTCCCCGCCTCTAAGGTCTGGATGTACTCTATCAAGTATTAAAAATTGGATCCGTGGGAAAGAACCTCCATGGAATTGAGTCCCATGTCGACTAAGTGGCAGATCCGGATTGCATGATTGCATGCTACGAATATGACGATATGCTCTCTGCCAGAATTCCATTTTGGTTTTGCCCATGTAAAAACAGGAACAGACTTGTCTAGTTAATGTAGCTTTTTTAAAGGCTCACTTTAGAAACTTATTAGTGTAGCCACGGGCTAGCAATCTTGCCCGTAGTTTGTCTATTTCCTCTTTGAATGTATTTTCATTTGAACAGTTTAATCAGATCCGAATATACTGGCCAAAAGGGATGGATTTAACCAAACTGCTAGGATGGAAACTAGTGGCATGTAAAATGCCATTACCGGCAGTTGGTTTACGGTAAGGACTACTAGACAAAAAGCCGTCTTGATCAATGTGAATATACACACCTAGAAACTCAATTTTAGCTGGATCACAGGACAGGGTGAAACTCAAATTGAAAGTATTAGTGTTCAGACACTGCACAAAAGTATGTAGCAACTCATCAGGGCCACTCCAAACCATGAAAACGTCAATAAAACAAAACCAAAGAACTACATGATCAAGGAATGGAGCCAAGTCATCAGAGGTATTGATCATACGTTCCCACTCCCCCAGGTACAGATTGGCGTAGGATGGGGCTTAACAAGCATACACATTCTGTTCTTCTGTTGTAACTTTTATGCTATAAGTTATGTCATATTATGAACTTTGACATGCGTTTGTAATTTTGTATCTAATGATATTATAGATCTGGAAAATGTCAGCCCACCTACCCTGAAGAAGACTTATTTGTCGAAATGGGTTAGATTTCTTCTGTCTCTCTCTGACAGTTGATCTGGGATCTCCTCTTCCTTTTTTGTATTATTTGTATTGTTTGTTTCTCATGTGTATTCTCATTACTATCATGTGTGCAACTGTATAATTTTGCTGACATGTTGTAATAAATTTTTATTTTTATAAAATTCCCTACTCCTTGAGCATTTCTGGTCCAATAAAGTCCCATTTTTTGAGGAACTTAGTTGTTACATGTTGTAATATATTAAGTTAAAAAAACCTTCTGGGTGTAGCTCCCACCCTAGCCCCCCTTATACTTTCCTGAGCCCGATCTCGATCCAGTGATGTACATGAGAGCAGCGGATATCCTGGGTCTCTCCTCATTGGCTCACACTTCAGCAGGAGTCATTGGCTCCTGCTTCTGTTAATCAGCCAATGGGGAGTGAGCGGGGGCGGCCTGTGCCATGCTGTGTGTGTGAATGGACACGCAGAGTGCGGCTCAGGAGCAAGCCTGCTCAAGTGCCCCCATAGCAAAAAGGCTTGCTACTGGGGGCACTCAGCAGGGGGAGGAGCCAGGACCGCCAGCGGGGGACCCAAAAAGAATAGGATCAGGGCTGGTTTATGCAAAACCATTACACAGAACAGGTCAGAATAACATGTTTGTTATTACTTTTTTAATTCTTTAGAATCGCTTTAAGAAAGTTTGTTTGGTTTCCTAATTGTTAGTGGGGTCTCAACGATGTTAGTTTTTGACAGCAGTGATGAGAAGATTCGAAAGAGTATTATGCAAATTTTTTCTCGAACAAACATTTCTAACAGTGTATGTAGATTTCGTTCAGAAAATTACATTCATTCCAAAATCGAATGTTATACGCAAACAACATTTTGAACTACTTTTGCATTACACTTGCCAAGCCATCGAATGTACTGATAATTTTCGTACAAATTCTTGTACCAATTAAAATATCTACTAGTGTATAGCCAGCTTTACTGTTTTTGTTTTTAAAGAATATATTTTATCAAAGCGGAGTTCCACCCAACTTTACTACTTGGTCTTAAACGAAAGACCACCCCTCCACCCTTCGTTTTTGGATATCCATTTTATTTTTCTTACCTTAGTAGTAAATAGGTAAACTTCCGTCCCCGCCTCGCGGCAAGGTACGTAATTTCCTCTTCTGGCTCTGCCCCTCCCCCCCCCCCTCGTCGCTGCCTTCTGGGACCTGTGTGTCCCAGAAGACGACGGGGCCATTCAGAAAGCGCCACGTGACTCGTGCAAGCGCAGTAGGAAACCGGTTGTGAAGTCTGAAGGCTCCACTGCCGGTTTCCCTGAATTAAAATGACAGCACCTACACCCGATCTGATGGATGGATCAGCCTTATCATGGGCTCCCTGGACAGGTAAGTGTCCTTATTAAAAGTCAGCAACTACACTGTTTGTAGCTGCTGTCTTTTAACAAAAAGAGGGTGGAACTCCGCTTTTTTTTTTTTTTTTTACAGGAGTGAATAAAAGACCAAACATGTCCTTCCACAGTGCAATATTGCCCCTTAGGTGCACCTTTACTATTTTATGTGTGCTATCATGGAATTGCCTGTCCACCTTGCCCTGGCCAAGATTTGTCTAACGATGGTAAATATTATTTGATTTTTTTATTTTGGGGGTTTGGATACAATTTAAATCTTGTTGGTTGTTAAAAATTCTTTATTTGCATTAAAATAGTAAACTTGATCATCCACTTTTATTCCAGCTTCCTCTTTCCAGGTATCATAAATCACTCTTATTGTTTGTATTCGGACTTCTTGGCATCACACATCATGTACTCTTGGCTGAACTATGAAGGCAGTAAAGTATTTATAACTTTATTGATTTCTGGGAGGTTTACGCAGGTCACGGGTTGTAACACACAAGAGAGTTTATGCAGCCAAATGGATATTCCTAGTAAATCAGATTATATCAAGTACCGTATATACTCGTGTATAAGCCAAGTTTTTCAGCACATTTTTTATGCTGCAAAATCCCCCCTCGGCTTATACTCAAGTGAGGCAGAAGGGCCCAGATGTCTGGTGGGGATGGGAGAAGGCAGGGGCGGGTGCAGGAGAGCTCCGTGGCTGTGCTGGCTTTTGGAATGTGTGTAAGTGTCATTGAGCTGACATCGGGCTCTTTGCTACCCCCTCTGGTAAATTCCTGCATGTGCACCCCTCGTGTGTCCTGCACAAGAGCTGGGAGTGGGACATGGAACACCACCTAACAAGTAAGGGCTGTTCTACAAGTAAGGGGGGGGGGTGTGTCTGTGTACGTGTGTCTGTGTACATGTGTGTGGGTGTGTCTGTGTACATCCGTGCGTGTGTGTCTGTGTACATGTGTGTGCCTGTGTATGTGTGTGTGTGTGTGCGTGTGTGTGTGCGTGTGCGTGTGTGTCTGTGTACATGTGTGTGCCTGTGTAATTTACCAGTAGCTGCTGCATTTCCCAACCTAGGCTTATACTCGAGTCAGTACGTTTTTTTCCCAGTTTTTTGTGGTAAAATTAGGTGATTCGGGTTATATTCGGGTCGGCTTATACTCGAGTATATACTGTAAATAGCTTTTCATTTCACTTCTAAATTGGATGACTGAACAAAGCAATGGCACCTTTATGAGGGGCTGCAAAATCTTCACCACTATTTCCATTTGCTATGTATGATTGTCTACCGCAGTGAGGCTAACAATGCCAATAGGGGGAAACGGGTGATTGGGATGGGAAGAGAAATTGTAAGAAAGTAAGCAAATCTCTTCCACCCCAGATCATGTACAGTTGGATTGGGTGGGAATAGATAGAGAATTTAAGCCCTCAATTTGCGGACTGGCTGTCTCTATGTACTGCGGAAGGGCGGCCTGTGCAGGCAAAGTGACGTACCCATATGTTGCTGCCTGCTTCCGGGTTTAGGGCGCACACGCGCTCGTCTGGACACCCGCTGTGATTGTACATAGCGGGACTCTGTCAGCAAGTCTCGGCAATGATTCATGTCCAGGACCTGCTGATCAGTTGTGTCCAATCACAGTACAGAGCCCTGTGTTGAAAATTAAAACCGGGCACTGTTACATAGTTACATAGTAGGTGAGGTTGAAAAAAGACACAAGTTCATCAAGTCCAACCTATGTGTGTGATTATATGTCAGTATTGCATTGTATATCCCTGTATGTTGCGGTCGTTCAGATGCTTATCTAATAGTTTCTTGAAACTACCGTTGCTCCCCGTTGAGACCACCGCCTGTGGAAGGGAATTCCACATCCTTGCCGCTCTTACAGTAAAGAACCTTCTACGCAGTTTAAGGTTAAACCTCTTTTCTTCTATTTTTAATGAGTGGCCATGATTCTTATTAAACTCCCTTCCGCGGAAAAGTTTTATCCCTATTGTGGGGTCACCAGTATGGTATTTGTGAATTGAAATCATATCCCCTCCCAAGCGTCTCTTCTCCAGAGAGAATAAGTTCAGTGCTCGTTACCTTTCCTCAAAACTAATATCCTCCAGACCCTTTATTAGTTTTGTTGCTCTTCTCTGTACTCCATTTCCAGCACATCCTTCCTGAGGACTGGTGCCCAGAACTGGACAGGCATACTCCAGGTGCAGCCGGACCAGAGTCTTGTAGAGAGTGAGAATTACCGCTTTATCTCTGGAGTTAATCCCCTTTTTAATGCATGCCAGTATTCTATTTGCTTTGTTAGCAGCAGCTTGGCATTGCATGCTATTGCTGAGCATGCAATGCTGTACAGGGGGAATAATCTCTGTTTCTACTCGCTGCAAAGCAGGGATGAGAAACAAAGAGATATGTTAGTAAAAGCAGCACACATTTAACCCCTTGATCATCCTAGATGTTAACCCCTTCCCAGCCAGTGTCATTAGTACAGTGACAGTGTATAATAGTAGCACTGATCCCCAGTCCATTACCAGTCCCTTGGCCCTTTGAATATTAAGGAGAACCCCAAACCAAAATTAAAAAAAAAAAAGAATTGCATGGGGGTCCCCCCAAATTCCATACCAGACCCTTCAGGTCTGGTATGGATTTTAAGGGGTACCCCGCGCCAAAATAAAAAAAAAGGCATGGGGGTCCCCCAAAAATCCATACCAGACCCTTATCCGAGCACGCAACCTGGCAGGCCGCAGGAGAAGATGGGGGGGCGAGAGAGCGCCCCCCCTCCTGAACCGTACCAGGCCTGAAGGGCCTGGTATGGAATTTGGGGGACCCCCACGCAATTTTTTTAAAAAATTTTGGTTCGGGGTTCCCCTTAATATTCATACCAGACCCAAAGGGACTGGTAATGGACTGGGGGGATCCCATGCCATTTTTTTCAATGACTTCTTTTATCTGTATTGCCGGGACCGACAATTCATTATAGCCACGAGTAGTTTTGAAAGATTTCTTTTTGCTTTAGAAATGTCATTTTGATCTCGGACTGTTCTAAACACGGGAAACACTTTACAGGCATACTATAGACACCCCCCAGGTACGAAATTTAAAGGAATATTTCACTTTTATTGTTTCAATTTAAGCATTATTAAAATCACTGCTCCTGAAAAAACGTCCGTTTTTAAAACGTTTTTTTGCATTGATACATGTCCCCTGGGGCAGGACCCAGGTCCCCAAACACTTTTTATGACAATACCATGCATATAAGCCCTTAAAATTAGCACTTTTAATTTCTCCCATAGACTCTTAAAGGGTGTTCCGCGGCTTTTGAATTTGCCGCGAACACCCCAAATTGTTCGCTATTCGGCGAACAGGCGAACACCCTTACGTTCGGCTCAAACATCGGGCTCATCCCTAATCTGGAGGAATAATTTTGCACCTGTACCTGGCTTTCAGCCTCCACAAGCCGCAACAGATACAAACTTGTAAATTGAAGAGCTAGCAAATCGATGACTCTGCAGAAAACAGCAATCTTTATAACTTCTCTAAAGGGGTGTGCAAACCAGCATACAAAAGTACCAATGCGTTTCAGCCCACAAGGGCCTTAGTCATAGCTGATGCATTAGCACTTTTTGTATGCTTGTTTGCACACCCCTTTATAGAAGATAATAAAGATTGCTGTTTTCTGCGGAGTCAGCGAGTTGCCGACTCTTCTATTTACCTGTATAAAATATCCATGCCTAGAACTGTTTCAAAGAGAAGTATGGGGTTTGGGGTTTTTGCAGATTTATACTTACCTAGGTGGGTGCAGCATTGGTCTGATGCTGCATCTGTCCCTTGCCAGCTCTAACACTGAGAATCGAGTGATCTAACACAGCAGATCACTCGGTTCTCACAGCTCCCCAAGCAGAGAGCTGGTGACGGTCAGTCACAGCTCTCTTCTCTGCCCCCCCGACACACACTCACTGGAGTGCTAGGCTGTGGAGGGGCGGGAGTGCCCGGCTCAGGGGCGTGCTGGGAGGCTGAGCTGGGTGCCGGCCAAGACATATGAGCAGATCCTGACTCCAGTGTCGCAATCTTTTCCAAGTCACTATATCCAAAGCTGAAGAACAATTTAGCTGGACATACACATTATTGTTCCTTTTTTTGGTTCATCTTTTATATGTTTTTCTTTTTTCTTTTTTTTTTTTTGATCATCTCTTATTTGGAATACCCTAATGTGAGATGTTCCATTAGGCGGTAAAATTCAAGGTTAGGATACTCTTCATTTTTACTTTAGAGCTCCCTCCGCTGCCAACCACCAGAGTCACAAGAACCTGGCTCAGTGCTATTGGTAAATATACAGTATATGCTGCAAAACAATTGTTAAAACACAGCTTGTCTTTCTTTTTTTTCATTAGGTCAGCTGAGTGAGGCACGTATCTTTCCCCAAACGAATAATTACACCATCACAAAGTACACAATTTTGTTAAAATGAAAAAGTAACTTTAATGTAGATGCAAACTGTATCTCTAAGCATTCATATAACCATACCTCCCAGCATTTTGAGATGGAAATGAGGGACACCTACTAACAAATGTATGTAGGCATAGGACACACTCCTGCCACACCTCCTGAAAGGAGAATTAACCAAAAAAAAAGGTTAATTAAATCCACAAGGACTTTTTTTTACCACTACTATTCCTTTATACTGGCTTTTAAAATGTACAAATGCAGCAATTTAGAAATTGGATGAAAGGTTTAGCACTGGGAAACGCTTTTTGAAACATAAAAAGTGTATTTTATATACAACTTTACTGTTCAGACCAAAATGAGGGACAAATGAGGTGGGAAGAGGGACAGAGGGACATTGCTCCAAATCAGGGACAGTCCCTCCAAATCAGGGGCAGTTGGGAGCTATGATATAACCTTTTAAGTATAACAAAAGGCAAAACTTGTATTTTTTTAGTTTTGGATAGATGGGAGAGGGATTAGAACACCTGTCAGTCTTTATTGCTGTATGTGCCCCCATTAAGGAGATTCACCCTCTCTATTTTTCCTGTTAACCATTATCATTGAAAGTGAAAGTAAAATAAAATCCCAAATTTTGGGTTGTCCCCAGAAAAGTAATAGAGGGGAAATCTTTCAATGGTAACACTAGCTCTGGTGATCTGGGGGTCCCCAAGGAATTCCCTTAATTTACAGGGATTTCCTCTCACTTCCTGTTTGGCTATGGGACAGGAAGTAAAGGGAAATCTCTGCAATACAGACACAAATGGTGAGAAAAAAATCTGAAAAAGGGTTATAACCCTCGCTTGCTCTATCAAAAATGAAAAAAAAAAGTTTTGCCTATAGTTCTACTTTAACATGTTAATGTTATTTAGAATTATTTTACATCTTCAGCTTTTATTAAAATAATATATAGTGATCCTGCTATAAAATACTCTACTTGGCCCTGTTTCCCAATTCTTCTTTTGCATTGTCACCTTTTCACGTGACCTTCTGATGAAGATCTCAAGTGACCATTTCAACACACATCACACAGACATGATCCAATGTAGTCACCATTGGGAAACATGCCCTTAGAAATGCCATTGCACAATTGCTATTGTACATGGATATAAACAGAAAGTGCCTACAGAAAGGCTGCAGGGGATCAGCAGCATTGAGATGCAAAAATGGATTTAAAAAGGTGAAAGCAGTATTTTTTTTAGATGTTTATATACTGCTCTAGCAAATAAAATATAATTCAGTCAGGGTTTACATCTACTTTAATTGATTTTGCTTACAATGTGCAGTATATTTATGGCATATGAACCTGTGGCCTACAATTATACTATACATGGCACCATTCGTCATAAGGGTGTATATGATCATCATTCTACTTTATTGTATATCATTTTTCTTTTTAAGGTTATTTGGATGCCAAAGCAAAACATTGAGCTTTTAAAAGACCCTGTCAAGAATATAGTTTGTTAAAATGAATGAATACTGCAGTAACCCCTTGGTGCCGGCCATACGCAAATATGGCGCCTGGTCCTTTCCCCCGAGGGGCCGCATATTTGCATGAATTGCCCCCAATACACCTGTGCCAAGAGCGCGTGCGCTGCGTGCTCCCGGGACAGTTACCTTTGCCTAACCAAATTTTTGGACCATGTGACCGCCATCACAGCTAATCACGGCGGTCACATCATCTTAAGTCACAACCCGCCTCCCGGCATTACAAACCTCTTAAAGGGCCGGGAGGCGCCGGCACCAAGAGGTTAATGAAGAATGAAAATACTTATGGTGCCCATACACTAGACGAAAAATCTCTAGAAAATCTTTCATTTGGACAGTTCATTGTTTTTTTTTCATCCAGTTAATGGGCAAAAATTAACAATCGGTTTTGATGTTTTTGAGACAAAAAATTGAAGGAAAAGTTTGGAAAACTTCTCCTGGTTAGATGAATAATTGTAAGGTACTGTATTTCTCATCCATTAAAAAAAGAACTGTTGGTACTGCTTATGTGTGAAGAAAACAGAAGATAAACGTTCATGTCGAAGAACAGTCATGTCTAAAATAAAGAGCATCATTACACACAGGAATCATACAACCATCAAGATAGGCAATTTTTTGATACCCATTTTTTTCTGTGAAAAAATGAAATTAAGAAAAGTAGGGACAAACATAATGCAATAATAAAAATGGCAATATTGTTTGCTCTCACAATTGGGTGTTAGTTTTTCGAAAACAGGTTTGAATGATTTTTCAACTAGTATCTATGGCTAGTATTACCTTTTTTTCTCTGCTGAAAGTTACTCCATATAAGAGAAAACATCTGTTGAAGTTTGTTGCAGAAGCCAACACTTCTGGGAGTGTCCATCTCCTGGTTGCCCACTGCACTCACTGGTTCTTCCCACCAACCTCCATGTCACTACTATGTCCTGTGATGGTGAAGGTAAGTATTTACATTTTTATTTGCATGGCTTCTTTTTGGCTGTTTTGATATTCCTGACAGCGTCTCTTAAAATAAAGTTGCATCACAGTCTTATGAAAGATCTAAGTGTGTTTTGGTCTGCATCTGGAAAGACAGATGTGTGTTTTATACATACTTACAAATATACATAGTATACATTAGCAAAATGACCACATTCTATTTAGTTGCTCTTGGGAGCATAAACACTTTCTTTTCTGTTTTTTCAATTTATTTTCTTATTTAGCAACATTTTACAAAGACAATAAACCTTTCTGTAGTCTGTATAGAGAAAGGTTTTTGGAAAGCCCATGCAATATAAAGCTGCCCACGCAAATTACACAGTGGGCAGCCATGCATACACTACCCAACTGCTGAGTAAACTATCTTAGAAATGATCATTATACAAAAATGCAAGTTTAGAGGAGTTTACATAGTCGTGCCTATTGAGGGGGGTGAGGTAGGTCTCTGAAAGCCAGCTATCCTACTGGAGATCGGTCAGAATCTGATTGATCCTGTCTCTTGAAAGTCAAAAGATGAAAGACCTGCAGGAAAGTGAAAGTTCCTTGAGCCTACTGTAAATGAATGGATGTAAATATATGTATATCTAGATAGATAGATAGATAGATAGATAGATAGATAGAAAGATAGATAGATAGATAGATAGATAGATAGATAGATAGATAGATAGATAGATAGATAGATAGATAGATAGATAGATAGATAGATAGATAGATAGATAGATAGATAGATAGATAGATAGATAGATAGATAGATAGATAGATAGATAGATAGATAGAAAGATAGATAGCTAAAGGTAAAAAAAAATTTTTTGCAGTTTTTGGGTTGCGTTGAGGCTAAAACCCTTGTCTGTTTTTCTGGCCATCTGTTTATGATGAGGAGAGTTCCCTTCACTTCCTGTCTCATAGACACATCAACAAATGAGAGGAAAGCTCTACAAAGTGAGTGGTTTCTTGCCACCAAAAAAAATGTGCACAAAAACCTTTCCCTAGCCTTTCCAAAAAGTACCAGCTTTAGATGCATTATAAGGTCTGCCATACTAAATTGTTGGGTCAGGGGAGGTTTCACACGAAAGGTGCAGGATACGTCAGGTAAAATAAATTGTATTTCCATTTTTTTTAAAGCTAAATTGCATTGCATCTGAGCAGCACAAAACAAACATTTCATTATTAACCACTTCAGCCCCGGAAGGATTTACCCCCTTCCTGACCAGAGCCCTTTTTGCGATACGGCACTGCGTTGCTTTAACTGACAACTGCGTGGTCATGCGACGTTGCACCAAACAAAATTGACGCCTTTTTTTTCCCACAAATAGAGCTTTTTTTTTTGGTGGTATTTGATCACCTCTGCGTTTTTTTATTTTTTGCGCTATAAACAAAAAAAGATCGACAATTTAAAAAAAAAAAAGCAATTTTTTTTACTTTTTGCTATAATAAATAACCCCCAAAAATATATTAAAAAAAAATAATTTCTTTCTCAGTTTAGGCCGATATCTATTCTTCTCCTACATAATTTGGTAAAAAAAAATGTAATAAGCGTATATTGATTGGTTTGCGCAAAAATGATATAGCGTCTGCAAAATAGGGGATAAATTTATGGCCTTTTTATTAATGGCGGCGATCTGTGATTTTTATCGTGACTGCGACATTATGGCGGACACATCGGACACTTTTGACACTATTTTGGGACCGTTGTCATTTATACAGCGATCAGTGCTAAAAAATGCACTGATTACTATGTAAATTACACTGGCAGAGAAGGGGTTAAACACTAGGGGGCGATCAAGGGGTTAAGTGTGTCCTAGGGAGTGATTCTAACTTAGGGGGGATTGTCTCACTAGAACATGACAGAGATGACTGCTCCCGATGACAGGGAGCAGTAGATCTCTGTCATGTTGCTAGGCAGAACATGGAAATGCCTTGTTTACATAGGAATCCCTCCGTTCTGCTGCTCCGTGACACAATCGTTCTGCCGCTCCATGACTCATGAACGGAGTATGTGGGAGGCGTGCGCCCACAATGCCGTGATTTAAAGGGGACGTACCTGTATGCCCATTTGCCCAGCCGTGCCATTGTGTCGACATACATCGTCGTGCGTTGGTCGGCAAGGGGTTAATAGTCAAAGCAAACTCAATATTCCATCCATGTCTACATGTTTTATTTTGCTGAGAAATCGCTTTGAAAAACACCCCACTAGCATTTCTGGCTGTGGCCATCTTGAGTAAGGGCAAATTATTTATGTAGCATTTATCCCTGAAATCCATCTGCTCTTAGCTCAGGCATGCAGGCAGGAGACTGTGCTTAGCTAAAAAAAAAAAAAACACCTCCTCCCCCCTGAAAACTCAGGGGATGTATAGCAGGGCCGGACTGGCCTACCGGGATGCCGGGACATTTCCCGGTAGGCTGCCTGCCCTGGGCCGCTTTGGGCTAAGCTGTGGCTGCTCTCCCTCCTCCCCCTCTACATGTCACACATAGCAGACAACTTCTGCTGTGTGTCTCGGAGCTGAGTGTGAAAAGTCCCGCCCTCCTCCTAGAGCAGCTCGTGTGATAGGCAGAACAATGCGTCTATCACACGAGCTGGTCTGGGAGGAGGGCGGGACTTTTCACACTCAGCTCAGCCACTGTGCTGTCACGTGCTGCTATCCTGACGAGACGATATGGGATCGGCATTATGTGTGTTGTTAGTGCTTGCTACCAAGAATATTGTCTGTAAGTTTTCTACCTACATTAAAGTCTGTGCTTTTACAATAATAGAGAGCACTTAGATTTGTTTTATTTATTCATGACCGGGATACATGTGAGATTGGGATCTCTCGCACTTCAAAGTGTTTCCCTCTGAAGTGGGAAAAAGTGTTTAGTGATCTTCCTTTTGGTTCAGGGGTCATTCCTATGAAGCGAGGGGAGGGGAGGGGAGCATTTTGCCTGTTGGTTGGTGGGACAAATGGATCTGTTAAAACTTGTGGATTCTTCTGTCTTTTATTGGGCTCTGGACTGCTCTTAATGATTAATATCATATTGGACTTTGTATAATAAATTTGCATTTGGGGCTATGGGACATTAACCCTTGGTGTTCAGCTTGCAATAGTTTTTATTTCAGTTATTTGTTTGCGCTGATTAGTATTATTTTCTATTTATCTGGAGGCTGCGATTATGGGCATGGTGAGGTTGCATGGACTGGCACACAGGCTGAATTGATGGGCACTGGTGAGGCTGCATTGATCTCCTGTACCATGCCCACAGCCTCTGACATCTCCTGTACCATGCCCACAGCCTCTGACATCGTCTGTACCATGCCCACAGCCTCTGACATCGTCTGTACCATGCCCACAGCCTCTGACATCTCCTGTACCATGCCCACAGCCTCTGACATCTCCTGTACCATGCCCACAGCCTCTGACATCTCCTGTACCATGCCCACAGCCTCTGACATCTCCTGTACCATGCCCACAGCCTCTGACATCTCCTGTACCATGCCCACAGCCTCTGACATTGTCTGTATCATGCCCACAGCCTCTGACATCGTCTGTACCATGCCCACAGCCTCTGACATGTCCTGTACCATGCCCACAGCTTCTGACATCTCCTGTACCATGCCCACAGCCTCTGACATCGTCTGTATCATGCTCACAGCCTCTGACATCGTCTGTACCATGCCCACAGCCTCTGACATCTCCTGTACCATGCCCACAGCTTCTGACATCTCCTGTACCATGCCCACAGCCTCTGACATCTCCTGTACCATGCTCACAGCCTCTGACATCGTCTGTACCATGCCCACAGCCTCTGACATCGCCTGTACCATGCCCACAGCCTCTGACATCACCTGTACCATGCCCACAGCCCCTGACATCTCCTGTACCATGCCCACAGCCTCTGACATCTCCTGTACCATGCCCTCAGCCTCTGACAACTCCTGTACCATGTCCACAGCCTCTGACATCTCCTGTACCATGCCCACAGCCTCTGACATCTCCTGTACCATGCCCACAGCCTCTGACATCTCCTGTACCACGCCCACAGCCTCTGACATCGTCTGTACCATGCCCACAGCCTCTGACATCTCCTGTACCACGCCCACAGCCTCTGACATCTCCTGTACCACGCCCACAGCCTCTGACATCGCCTGTACCATGCCCACAGCCTCTGACATCTCCTGTATCATGCCCACAGCCTCTGACAACTCCTGTACCATGTCCACAGCCTCTGACATCTCCTGTACCATGCCCACAGCCTCTGACATCTCCTGTACCACGCCCACAGCCTCTGACATCGTCTGTATCATGCCCACAGCCTCTGACATCTCCTGTACCACGCCCACAGCCTCTGACATCTCCTGTACCACGCCCACAGCCTCTGACATCTCCTGTACCACGCCCACAGCCTCTGACATCTCCTGTACCACGCCCACAGCCTCTGACATCTCCTGTACCACGCCCACAGCCTCTGACATCGCCTGTACCATGCCCACAGCCTCTGACATCTCCTGTATCATGCCCACAGCCTCTGACAACTCCTGTACCATGTCCACAGCCTCTGACATCTCCTGTACCACGCCCACAGCCTCTGACATCGTCTGTACCATGCCCACAGCCTCTGACATCTCCTGTACCACGCCCACAGCCTCTGACATCTCCTTTACCACGCCCACAGCCTCTGACATCGTCTGTACCATGCCCACAGCCTCTGACATCTCCTGTACCACGCCCACAGCCTCTGACATCTCCTGTACCATGCCCACAGCCTCTGACATCTCCTGTATCATGTCTGCAGTCTCTGAGGTAGTCTGGAGAGGAGTCAAGAGTGGGAGTGCGCTGGGATGGGGGTCACGGGAGAAGTCAGACGTGTGTGGACTGTGCAGAGGAGACTATAGGAAAACCAGAGCCACCAAGCTGGGGCCAACTGACTGAGCCCTGCATAGTGTACATGAGAGGAGGTCAGTGACAGCACTCCTAGGCCACTCTGAGGGGGGGGGTCCATTGATGTAAGGGGGGAGTGAATACAATAATGTAAGGGGGCACTGATATAAAGGTTTCCCCCTTATATCAGTAACCCCCCCCTACCTTAGTGTATTTTCTGTGGAAGGTGGTCTCCCCCTTCCCCCCCTCACATTCCCAGAGTCCCAGGTGTCCCCCTTGATTGCTCCACCACTTTTACAACTTTTAACTGGAATTTGCTGTTTTTTATATACATATATATACATATATATATATCCCTAGCTCTATGTGCTTTCATATATGTCTTATCTATATATAATACGCTCTTTAAACGTGCTTTAAAATACATAGTTTTTTCTTTTATGAACAAGAAAATAATGACGTTATGCTGTTGGGCTGGTATAATAATGCTATGGGGCTGGTATGACATTTTTTCCAGGGCTGGATTTTATTCCCAGTCAGGCCCTGATGTATAGCATTGTTTGCCTCCATCAGTCTCCTAAAAAGCATTCGGAGGTTGGCACCTAAGGTTCTGGTGGTGGTATCACTGTGGTAGAAGTTGTTAGTTGGCGATCCCTGGAAGTGAAGACTGATGCAGTAGAACTTTCTGAATGGCTAGGAGCTGTTTAGGCAGAAGAGACAGTCAAGTTCTGAAGTCAGTCTTCCAACTGGAAGTAACCATCCTGCAGGTTCTTCCCGGCTTGTGTAAGGGTGACAATCTGCTGATATAGAGTCTTTAATACAGAAGCTCCTCTTTCGACATAGCCGGATAATACTGTCAAATACTGTCACATACCTGGTTAGAGGCCAATATGACAAGAGGGCTTCCCTTGCTGCTCTGGTTTCAACACATCTGAGTATGGAAACAGGTGTGCAAGGCTCAGGGTAGCACATGGGGGCTGGAGTTCAGCATGGTTGGTAGTTGTCTGTGCAGCTGGTCCACAGGGACAGTGCCCTGGGCTGCAGATAAAGGTCTTGGGAACACCAATGAAAGGCATTGTGGTAGGCAGTTCATGCACTTGTGGTATGGTGGTGCAAGGTAGGACTCAGAGGGTAGACCTGGATGGCAAGGTTGCTAGGACCTGATGCATGTAGGTGGAGAAGATGTCAGAAGTCATACACAGGTAGAAGGTAGACAGGTCATACACAGGTAGAAGACTGGAACAGGAGACATGGTCTGGAGCCAAGCCAGGGTCATACACGGGAGATCAGACAGAAGCGTGGTCCATCAACAAGCCAAGGTCATTATCAGGAGATAAGCAAGGCAAAATCCAGGGACAAGATGAGTCAGCAATGGGTAATCAAATAGCAGGAGACTACAAAACACAGGGACAAGGATCCATTCCTTCCTTTAACCATTTCAATACCAGACACTTTCACCTCTTTCCTGCCCAGGCCAATTTTCAATTACAATTACAATTACTCAGTCATGCAACATTGCACCCAAAAGAAATGTTTTTTTTTTTTTTTTTTTTTTTAGACAAATAGTTTTCTTTTGGTGGTATTTAATCATCACTGGGTTTTTTATTTTTTTGTATATAACTAAAAAAATGCCAACTATTTTGAAAAAAAATACATTTGTTTTGTTTCTGTTATACAGTTTTGCAATTAAAAAAATCTGTCTTCATAAATTTAGGCCAAAATGTATTCTGCTACATTTCTTTCGTAAAAATAACCTAAATCAATGTATAATGTTTAGTCTGAGGAAAAGTTATAGAGCAAACGTTTGACCTTCCTGGGCCACATTGGAAGAAGAGAAATTGTCTAGGGCCTCTATAAATGAGGAGAGCTGATGAGCAGTTCCTCCTGCGGCTCTCTGCGGGTAGGCACGGCTGCTGGGTCCATTTACTATAACAGGTTGCAGACAGCCACACCTATTTTCGTCTCTCTACAAAGGCAGCGATCACCTGCTGAACTTAGCTGCTGAGAGCCATAAAAGAAACTGCTGCTACACTTTCCATGGGCCCTAATTGCCAAAGTGAATGTAGCCTATCTATGTGCTGTGGGGGGGGGGGGGGTTTGTGGGCGGGGGGGCACAATTGAAATCTGGAGAGGCCACCCCAGCACCCCCCTAAATCCAGCCATGCAGCATTTACTTGGCGCCCCTGCATTCCCTGCTGCCGGTGCTACTGCAAACATGGCAGCCCCAGCATCCCTCCAGGCGTGCATTTGCCTGGCTGAACAATGTAGGCTGCCATGACTGCTATGTTTGCATGGCATCTCCGGCGTCCCTACAAATGTGCATGGGCCAGGCTTGTCTGTGTTAGCCGCCATGGCTACTGTGCTTGCACAGCATCCCCAGCATCCCTGCAGATGGGCCTGGGCCACATGTTAAATTCTCTGGGGCCACAGGTTGGACACCCCTGTTATAGACTCTACAAACTATTATATACAGTATATAGTTGAAAGTTAATCAATCCTGATGTACTGATGGCCTATCTAATTTCTTGAGTCCCTAAAATGCCAGGACAGTGGAAATACCCCCCAAATTATCCCACAGTCCGTGGTATTTAGTAGGAGGCATGGTGAGTTTTTGAAGTTGTGATTTTTTTTTTCCCTATTATTTGGAAAATGAAGAAATTAAATAAAATTAGGGTTTTTTTCACAATTTTTTTTTTTTACACTGTCACCAGAGCAGTACAGCATCATCATATGAGTGGTGCGGCAGTGATCAGGGATACTAAATAGTGACAGTATGTACAAAAATAAATAAATAATAATAATTAATACTTTTTTTCAATGTTTTAACATTATATTTCTTTTTACCCACAGTTATCACATGGTACAGATGCACTATGATTGACCCTGTCTGTACCATGTAATCACTGTGACCAATCAGAGAAATCATCACAATAGTACACAATAGTACACAATAAATTACTATGAATGAAAACCTTTCATTGTGTACAACTGTCATGTGATTGTTGTGATTGGTCAGGTGGACATAGCACGTGACAGATCGCGCTGCAGCATGGCCTCTAGGGTGCATGCGAGGCACGTGACTGGGAGGGCATCATATGACATCCACCCGGAACAGTAATAATCCCACTCAGCCATCACTTGCTTATAAACTGGGGAGGAATTTGCTGTGTGCTCTGGAAGCTGAGCCTAAAAACAATTAGGGCAGATGACTAATCAACAGTATTGCCTTTAGGCTCTCTGCAGCTAATAGTGTCCCCCATTACTAACTTAAAGCCCCACTCGGAGTAGAAACTGTTTTTCCTCACAGCTCCCTTCTACCCCTCTAACCTATTCTGGGAGGCATATTTGTAACTCTTACCTGAGGAGGCCAGATACTGTATATTCAGATTTAGTGTCCACATCATTCAGGGGATGATATGGATCACCCAAAAATGTACCCTTCCAGGAAGTAAACAGAAGAGGAGAAGCTTGGGCTGGTGACGTCACATGACCGCGTCTTCGGGTCTGTAAAAAAGGCATTTAGAGATTTACATTTTTTTTTTGTTTTTTCTATATGCTAAAGCAACCATTTAGAGGGGGTGGGGGGGAGGAATGTGAGGGAGAAACGTTTTACCCCAGAGAGGGGCTTGGAGCTTCCCATAAACCAGTAAAATTGAAGCTTTACATTTTGAGTATTCATTTGATTCTCTAATGGTTACTGGGGTGAAATCAATGAAGGTTTTCAACAGCAGTGACAAGAAAATTCAAAGGAGCAGGATGGAATATGTTTCTCGCATTAACGGATCTAGCTGTGAATGTGTTTTTTGTTCAGGAAAAAGCATACATATTGAAATGTGAATATTCTAGGCAC
This sequence comes from Aquarana catesbeiana, assembly GCF_042186555.1. NCBI lineage: Eukaryota > Metazoa > Chordata > Amphibia > Anura > Ranidae > Aquarana > Aquarana catesbeiana. Next base: position 81,502,605 of record NC_133327.1, on the reverse strand, counting down.
AAAAGAAACTAGGATTGAAGTAGCAAGTCTGGACAAACGTTTAAGGGCTTTTAAAACAAATTTTAATAATGGCAAAATTGAATGGTCTTATGAACAGTTTTTTTTAGAATTTTCATATGAGTGTTCAAAAAAAATTCTAAGGATGTATGGCCAGCTTTACTTTTCCAACTTGGCAACCAACTTGGTAGAGTACCAGGGCTTTGTTTCCACAGGTCAGAGCCGCCTCCCGATGACTGGTGACCTGAAGACCGGTGAGGAGATATACAGGAATTAACAGGAGAGATGAATTAAAGTGGAAGTAAACTCCCACATATGATTTTTACCTATGCGTAAGCCTATAATAAGGTTTACCTATAGATACTATAAATATCTCCTAAACGTGCATTGTTTAGGAGATGATTACTCTAGATGCAGCTGGTGACGTCACCAGCGCATGCGCTCTGAAGGAATGGCATGTCTGTGCCGTTCCTTCAGAGCCATGCAGCAAATAACAGTAAACAGCCACTCCCACGTGCATGCGCGGGAGTGACGTCATCGCGGGCTCAGCCATTCATATCGCTGAAGCCCGCAAACCCGGAAAGAAGACCAGGTGAAGATGGAAGCACTTTCAGCGGTGACGCTGTAGGGCTTTGTTTTCAGGCCAGATTTTTTTACATTTTTTTTTAATTTGACTTGGTTCACTACCGCTTTACGCACAAATCCACAAAATAAATGAAGCAGAAAAATCCATGCACTGCAGCTTCACAGGTACAACTTCCACTCCAGCAAGGAGAACCGTGAGCAGCAAAGTAGTGACTTCAACAAATCTCACTCAAAAGTCAGTGCCTTAGACAAACTTACACTGAAGATACAGTGTACAGCTATTAAAGCGATATTAAACCCAAAACCAAATATTTAACATATTGCAGCTTACTAATCCTTAGATGTGGTGGCTGCATTCATTTTTCATTTTTTTTTTAGGCTGTTTTCCCCTGTTTTCACCTGGTGATCTGGCCAGTAACACAGCTACTGTATGAGAGTGCCTACACTCTGGATGAAGGAGTACAGAGGCACCTTTGGACAGCAGCACTATCAGTTTGGGGGATGGGAGAGTATTAGATGTACTAGCAGATTTAGATACACTAAGAAATTTAAGCCAAGCTCCAGCTCACACTGCAGTTACACAAGCTTGTTACAGCTAGTTTTTTTTTTTCTTTTGGGATAGAGGTTTTACATGAATAAATAAAAGGTGATCGTTGTAAGCACCCCTGTTAGTGGTAAATAGTGGAATAGTGGTAAATATCAACCCTTTAACTGCTACATTTTCAGGAGAGCTTGTTCTTTTGAAAAAAAAACAAACTTACTGAATGGATCACCAGAAAAAAAGAAAGAAAAGAAAGCCTGAAAAAGAAACCTAATGCAGACATCACATCTAAGAATTGGTAAGCTACAATGCAAAAAAAAAGTTTGCTTTTAGGTTTAATACAACTTTAAGTGTGCCTAGGCACACTCACATACCAGGAAGTGAACTGCTATTTTTCAGGAGTAATTCAAGAAAATTTTTATTTTTCACAGTACTGTTTAGGCACAACTAACATTTCTAGATGGCCCCCATAAGGCATGTAATAACATGGCAGGAATTAAAAGAAAGGCACCTTCAGGTTCTAGTACATGGCTATTAATGGCTTTTTGAGTGCCCCAGGATCCCTGAAACCTAGGGGAACTGTAAAATACCAATGCTAACTGAAGGCATGCACTCTACTGTCTTCAGCATTTTATTATGTACTTTGGGGGCTGTCCAATTATGTTTAAAGACCAATGAATGAGGAAGACCAAGACCGTCATTTGACTTTACTTTCTCAAGTCTGTATGTGCAGATCAGAACACCCTGTGTTTAGGGGTTCGCAGGACTCTCAAAACATTAACACAAAAGGTACAACATTTTCATTCCCGGTGTGAATTTTCCACTTTTTTGAATAGAAGCTTTAGTTTAAATAAACACCAACTGATGGAGTAACTTTGCAGACAGCCTGACAAACATAGTAAGAAGCCTTGGCCATCTCTGTCAGATGAATTTCTCTCTCAGCTGCTTCCATCCTCCGTATGTTATGAGGTTATCGTTATTCTTAAAGCATATTTCTTTCCCTGAGCTTTTAGAAAAAAGTATGCAACTCTATTTGAGGCATCATGTCTTTCCAAAGAGCCCATCTTTCAGGTTATATGACATAGCCCTACTCAGTGGATGCAATTACAGAACATAACGCTCCTCTTTCTGTCGAGAGCACTGACTTCTAAAAGTGACAGGTTCTACAGATAATACATGCCGTGCGTAACTGAGTGACATTGGGCTATTTAATTGCCAGTAGTCAAATAAAATTGATAAAAGTTTAAATAGTTTTGTGGTTTTGGGTTGTCAGATTTCAGCATCTTTATTGTCGAATTTCTCCACACAATAGATTTACTTAGGACAGGAAATATTGCTATTATTTTAAAGGGGCCTTTTCTTCTTAAAGGAACATCTCACACTCAGCAAGAAATGTAGCTGTGAACTCAAACATGTATTGCTTTATGAATTTCCAATAATTGCACCTAACAGCTCCAAGTGCACCAGCACACTCACAGAAGGATCTCAATCAGATCCTGCTTTTAGATTTAAGGGCTTTTCCAATTTCATCAGAAAAGTGGGAAACCTCTTCATTTAAGTCATCAAACAAAAAGTCAAGGATCTTCACCCTGCTGTGCCTAAAGCTGCTTCTTAGCTTCCTTACTTACATCCCTAGCTTAAAGTGGAGTATAAGTCCACTATTTAACTTGTATCTACAGGTAAGCCTATAATAACGCTTATCTGTAGGTACAGTAAATATCTCCTGAACTTGCACTGTTTAGGTGATATTCACACAGCATGCAGCCGGAGACATCACCGCGTGCATGCCCCAGCCATTTATACAACAGGAGTCTGTGAGACCAGAAGGAAGACCAGGTGAAGATGGAAGCACCGGGGAGCCATGACAGTGCTGTGCTGAAGGGCTCCGTGTCCAGGTAAGTCTGTCATAATATGCTAGTATATGGGGCATACTAGTGCATTATGACTTAAACCTACAGAGGGACACAATTTTTAAAAAATTTTCTGGCAGTTTACTACTGCTTTAAAGCGATTGTAAATCCTTAACTTGTAAAACAACCCATTCAATTTAAAATAGAAATGAAAGGCAAAACATCTGTGTATAGATATTAAAAACATCATAATTAGCCTTTTTTTCATTTTGTTATACGTGATCACATCCCTTCTGTTCTCAGCTACATAAGAAGAGCTGGGTGAGGAGAAACAACATCACACTGATCTTCCTATTGAAAAGCTGTACGGGGGGGGGGGGGTTCAGGACATGTCTGATCATTGGTGGAGAGCAGGCTAAGTTCCCAGCACAGCTAGGGAACTGTCCACACTGTTCTCTCCTGCTTAGTGTGGTCAAAGCAGAGGGACTGGCAGAAACGCCAGGGATTTCACACAAAGGAAGCAATACAAAGAGAACAGGATACTTTTTCATACAAGTACATGGTACAGCAGGCACATATCAGGAATGTGAAATGTTGGGTTTATAATGGTCTTTAATTTTAAAGAGACACAATTTTAGCGCTAAAACCCCTAAAATAATAAGAGGATAATCTTATAGTGTTTTTTATATTCGCTTCTTTCCGGTGTCATTCATGGCATTAAACCCATATGATCTTCAGATTCCCCTGCTTTTAATGTTTAATACATTTATGCAAAGTAAAACAGAGAATGAGCTGTGTACAAGGAGCCATAGAAAGGATTTCTAAACAGGCTAAGGGCATGCCAAAACCAAAAGATGATCATCAAATAACAGATAATGTACATCGTACAGATTCAGGCTGAATATATATATATATTGGTGTTTCCCCGAAAATAAGACCTACCCTGAAAAAGATCTACTGTGATTTTCGGGGATGGCTGCAGTATAAGCCCTACCCCGAAAATAATCCCTGGTTTAAAGTGGTTGTAAAATCCTAGAATCCACTCTAGTACAGTATTATATGTTAAATGTGTGTGTTTCTGTAATATAATTGTGCCAAATAACCTTGGTAAAGCGGCGCTCAGCTGACCTCCCGCTGCTCTCCTCCTCTTCTCCCAGCTGTCAGCGGGAGATCATGCTCCCTCCCCCCCTCAGCAGTGCTCAGATTGGGGAAGAGAGCTCCGGCGGGTCATGGAATCGCCGAGCGGCGCTATAACAAAGGTATTTGGCACAATTACCGTATATTACAGAAACACACACATTTAACATTATATAATACTGTAATAGAGTGGATTCTTGGATTTTACAACCACTTTTACTCGGTTCACACTGGGGACTCCTGACAGGCAAGGAGGGAGAGGGGGAGAGAAGACAGCACATTATATGATAAGACCTACCCCGAAAATAAACCCTACTGTGTCTTTTGTTGCCAAAATTAATATAACACCCGGTCTTATTTACGGGGAAACATGGTATATACATACACTGTACTATATATATGCTTTAATGCATAGTTGAGTTGTTTAGCCTTGTTTCCATGTCCTATACATGAAAAAATATTAACTGGGGTACAGAAAAATGGCAGCAGGTACTCTGGACTGATGAATCAAAATGTGAAATATGTGGTTGTAGCAGGAGGCAGTTTGTTCACCGAAAGGTTGGACAGTGGTACAATAATGAGTCTCTACAGGCAACAGTGAAGCATGGTGGAGGTTCCTTGCAAGTTTAGGGCTATATTTCTGGAAATGGAGTTGGATATTTGGTCAGGATCAATGGTGTCCTCAAAGCTGAGAAATACAAGCAGTTAGGACCCCAAACATACAGGCAATGTCATTAACAACTATCTTCAGGGTAAAGAACAAGGAGTCTTGGAACTGATAGTTTGGCCCCCACAGAGCCCTGATCTCAACATCATGGAGTCTGTCTGGGAGTACATGAAGAGACAGGAGGATTTGAGGCAGCCTACATCCACAGAAGATCTGTGGTCAGTTCTCCAAGATGTTTGGAACAACCTACCTGCTAAGTTCCTTCAAAAACTGTATGCAAGTATACCTAGAAAAATCTATTTCTGAATGCATTCTTAATTCGCAGCATTTTTCACACCTGCCTAAAACTTTTTCACAGTACCATAAATCATTTTAGACAATGGTGCACCATGTCTTTTGTAACTTCTTACAGGTATAATATGGGTTCCAATGATTCCCAATGTTCTTAAAGCAGGGCAGACAGCAAATTATTAATAGTGTCTTGAACAGCAAAACTGCATGTTGGAAGCCCCTCTCCCCAGCTTCATAAACCAATGAAAAATCATATTTGCTTATATTTAAAGACACAACGAGTTCTACACATCAGAGAAAAGTAAATCCTTACAAACATATAGTTACTCAGGGTTGGAGGAGTATGTGACTCACTCCCCTTTCTCTCTTATCATAGAGCTAGGGCATGGCGATTGGCTAACCAGCGCATACAAGGCTGTCACATGAAGAAAGTCCTCAATCCTCAACCCTGTGTAAAGTCCATGTCTTTGTCCCCAGCTGATAAGTGGAGTTAGTGAATTGAAGGTAAGTATGTGTAGCTAGGGAAGGGCAACAGTCACGTTATCCTAAATGTTCCGTGCTTCCATTCTGCCCAAACTTGTGAGATTTCTGTTTAAAGCTAGTCTAGAGTATAAATGAATATATGATAAATAAACCATCAATGACGTGAAAATAGTAATAATTAGTGAAAAATTAATAGAGTAAAAAAGAACACTGTTCAAAATGAATAAATCAAAGTTCATGGATAAACATCACGGGATGGTCCATCATAAGAAATGAATTATGTGCATGAAAAAGTCTGTGTTTTTCAAAGTGAATGAAAACTTGATCTTTAGGTGCAATCAACAAATAATAAGGTTGGCACGCTTACCAGAAATGGTGGACTCATATACTGTACAGCATGTGAGTTTAACAGGGAAACGTGAGGAAGTACCTCAATAAGAACCAGCAAGGAAGGTCTATGTTTAGAGGATGAGACCCATCCGGCATTGATGGAAAGGTTCCAACATCAAAAGACAGGCTTCAGAATGTGCGGTGGACCTCATCAGATGTTAAAGTGATCCATGGTGGTAAGTATAAAAAACAACACAACCGCACATAGGGGGTCATTTAAGAAAGGCAAATCCACTTTGCACTACAAGTGCACTTGGAAGTGCAGTCGCTGTAAATCTGAGGGGTAGATCTGAAATGAGGGGAAGCTCTGCTGAATTTATCATCCAATCATGTGCAAGCTAAAATGCTGTTTTTTATTTTCCTTGCATGTCCCCCTCGGATTTACAGTGAGTGCACTTGCAGTGCACTTGTAGTGCAAAGTGGATTTGCCTTTCGTAAATAACCCCCATAGTGTGACACTATAGGGTTGATTTACTAAAGGCAAATCCACTCTGCACTACAAGTGAGTCGCTGTAGATCGCTGTAGATATGAGGGGAAGCTCTGCTGCTTTTATCATCCAATCATGTGCAAGCAAAGATGCTGTTGTTTTTTGTTTTTTTTTTCCTTGTATGTCCCCCAGATCCTTGTATGTCCACCAGATCTACAGCAACTGCACTTCCAAGTGCATTTGCAGAGCACTTGTAGTGCAAAGTGGATGTTCCTTTAGTAAATAACCCCCTATGTGTGGTTGTGTTGTGTTTTATACCTATTACTATTTTCACGTCATTGACTATTTATCATATGTTCATTTATACTCTGGACTTCGTAGGTCCACATTTGGACACATTTTTTTTATTTGTTCACATTTGGAGCACCACATTATTGTTTTATGTTATTTTTAGATTTATTTGTGGGTGTTTAATTGATTAGTTACACATTATGTATATTGTTAAGTATTTCCAGGGCCACTTGTAGCGCTGTTTTGTTTTTTGACACATTGGTGTTATTTATAGAGTTATTTGTGGGTGTTTAATTGATTAGTTACACATTATGCATATTGCTAAGTATTTCTAAGGACGCTTGTAGCACTGTTTTATTTTTTGACACATTGGCGTTGATTTACTAAAGGCAAAAAGACTGTGCACTTTGCAAGTACAGCTGCACTCTGCCAGGGCATTTGCTTCAGAGAAGTAACCCACATGAGTGATGGCTCTGTGTGTTAAACAGCGCTTGCAAATTAAATAATTTAGTCTAATACAACACTTATCTCTATATTGAAAAAACAATTATCCAAATAATATAGTGCTCAGTCCCAAATAAACTAGTGATAGTATTCAATGTGAATGTCCTTTCAGCATGTATAAAAGTGTCATGCTCTATCTTCAGCAACATTATTTGTTCGGTGTCACCAGGTCACCACATGTTAAGTAACGATCCCTACTCACTGGATGGTGTTAACCCTCTTGCTTTATAACAAAAGAAGCAAAAATCACTTGGTGGTCACCCAGGGACCAGGAGATATCCTCTGGCCGCTCTCCAGTGTCCTCTCCTCGTGGTGGTATTACCAATGACACCAGTAGCAAAATTTGGTGGTGGAGAAAGAAAGAGAAGGAAGGATTTCTCATAGCGTAAAATTGTCTTAAATGTATTGTAAAAACATCGGTTGTATGTTTGCACACTTTGAAAACTCCAAATATAGGCATCCACTCTCATCGTTAAAAGCAGGGAGCCGCTAAGCCACCTGCACTAGAAGTTACGGACAGTGCGTTACACTACGTTCCACGCTCCATTACTCGGATGTTTGGTATCTATTTACTCGGCATAACATCTTTTATATTTTACCCAAAAAGATAGGTTATGTATTGTGGTTTTTTTGTATTAAAATTCTAAAAAGTGTATGTTTTCCAAAAACAGTGCATTTGAAAAACTGCTGCGCAAATATCGTGTGACATAAAAAAAATTGCAACACCCACCAATTTATTCTCTAGGACCTCTGTTTTAAAAACAATATATAATGTTTGGGGATTCTAAGAAATTTTCTAGCAAAAAATAAAAAACATTAAAATTTTAAGTCGCCATAAAGCCCCTTTCATTTTTAAAAGCCCCAGGCATTCCTAAAAGCACATCAACCCTTCATATTTTCCATTCTGGGAAAAAATATATATTTTTCTGTTTTGAGGACAAGTAGATTGTCACGAGGGACAAGTAGATTGGAACCCTGATTTAGTCCCTTGAACAAGTAGTTTTTTAAAAAAATTCCATACCCCTGTGTCCCTTTCCACTCTTTGTTTACATTCTTTGTGTTCATGACATTCTTTCCTCTCTTCTTACATCGAAATCTTTACCCCGTCCCTTCCTTTTTACCCACCCCCACTTTTTCTTCTTTTTTTTCTTTTAATTGTGTCCTTTGCTTCTCTAACTCTCCTCCTTCTCTTTTATCCTTTTATTTCGTTTTCTTCCATTTCCCCTTTTCTTCTTCTCTACATTCCCTCTGCCTTTTCTTTTCCTCTCTTCCATCTGTCTTTTTCCTTCTCCTTTCTTCGCCACTATCATCCCCTTTTTCCTAACTCTTTCTTTCCTCCCTTCTCTTCCTTCCTTATTGCCATTTCCCTACATTCACTAGTCTTTCTATCCCTTCTCTTTATTTCTTGTTTAACATGAATTCAATAATCCTCTCTAGTCCTACCATCCTATATTTTAGGATATACTCTAAACTTTTTATTCTGCATCCTATATTTTGTTCCCTTTACAGTCGCCCTCCCTCCTCTCATCTTCTCTAATGTCTATCCCTCCTTCCTTTCTTTCTTTGTCTTATTCCTTCTTTTCTTCTCCTTTACTTTTTTTTTTTACTGCCTCAACACCTTTCCTTTTTACCTATACTTTCTTTTTTTTTTAAATGGTTAGGAGGAGCGCCTAGCAAAAATGGTCATCTCGCTTGGAGGTTTGTTTGAATAGTTTATTGAACAAAAATCAAATATCACCATAGAGGGTACAAGAAGAAAGTTGGTAAACTGACCTTGAACAACTATTTTAACGGGAATCAGGAAGAAATGACTTTAAAGCCCGAATTAGGGCCATGGAGCATGAAGATATTGTGTTAGAACACTATTATTAACACTTACTGTATTTCTTTATGCTCCACAGCACTAATCCAGCCCTAATTCAGGCTATAAAGTGCATTTCTTCCTGATTCCTTTATAAATTGTTGCTCAAGGTCAGTGTACTGTCTTTTTCCTTTCATCCTCATCCAATGTATTTCATTGCTTTGGACTCTTTTCACTAATTTATTTATTTTTTATGCATTTGGTATAATTTATAGGATATATAAAAATGTTATAGTTTATAATGGATCTTTTACAGTAACTATATAATATACAACCTTGACAATAAAATCAGCAGATGACAAAATGTATATAATTGATCATAAGGTAGGATATACTTTATATAAATACCTGCAATTCAGTAGATTTGTCCTGTGAAACAAATGACATTATCATTTAATTGTATCCATTGTTACTACTATTACTACTGTTATGTAAAATTAGTCGGCTTTATTTATATTTCTATAATTTCTCTATATCTCATTTGGCATTATATGTGTTTTTATTATACCATTATTGTCTTTAACATGTTTTATATGAATATTTTGTGTCTTTAATGTTTTTTTATATTCTATTTTTCTTCTTTTTTGCATTTCATTCCCCCAAAATGTGTTGGGTATATATGACTATTTTTTTACAAGACCCTCTTATCCACATGTCTAGGAATTAATCTTCTTTAAGTGATCTCCCTATCTTGACCAGAGAGGCAGCAGCCTAGGACCTCAACCAGGTCTACACATACCTACTGATATCACAGGTTTTGTTCCTCCCAAGGCGTGCACCCCCTTTTTGTGTTTACATCAACAGTAATTCTAGTTGCTAAGGGTCCAGCATAACCGCAAACCAACCAGTTCTTCTTTTCCTTGCTTTTCCCCTTTAGTATCCCTAATATTTCTTCTCTTTTCTCTCTGCCTTGCCCCCAACCAATTTCTATATCACTCACCTTACTTGTTCCTGCTTTTTACAGATATATAGTATGCACATAAATTGAAATTACAGATAGATGAAGACTGGTGAAAGATGAAGAAGGAAGACTTATGCCCTGTACACAAGATCAGAAATCCCGCCAGCAAAACTCCAATGAGAGGTTTTGGTCGGAAAATTCGGCCCTGTGTATGCTCCATCGAACTTTTGCTGGCGGAATTCCAGCCAGCAAAATATTGAGAGCAGGTTCTTTATTTTTCAGTTGGAAAAAGTTCCTAGCCGAAAATGTGATCATCTGTATGCAATTATTGGATCTTTTAATGCAGCACATTCTTTTGTTCTTTATAATGCTAGAAAAATGAAGTTGTTTTTCTGTTGATATTCACACAGAGTTACGACAAACTGATTTGTTTATTATTTATCGTGATCTCATGAATAATCTTTTTTGTTTTTAAAGCCAGATCTCCATAATAATGTTTAGAATTATTTTTTTATAGTTATCTTTTTTTTTCATTTTTAATCAAGATCTCCTATTTTTTGGATTATTTAGAAATTATTTTATAGTGATCTCCATATTTTTTTTTTTGGTGTGTCAAGTTTCCACAACAACATTATTATCTTGTATTTTTATAAAGCTCAAGGAGGTTGGTGTTGGTGTCCCTTGTTTATTTGACATTGTAATTTTGAAATGTACCTGCCTAATCACAAACAAACTGTCCTTTTTGAAGAAAAACACATAGGTAAGTTTTTTCATATAAAAAAAAAATCTACATTTATTCTGGCTCATAAAGAGGAAGGCAACACTGGAGAAACTGCTTGAATTTTCAAAGCCTTTGGCCCCCAGGGCACACGTCAACTCTTTGTAAATTAAAATTGGTAGCCTGAGAAGTCCATATTTAAGGGAGCACAATCTGGTCCAGGACTCCCAGAGATCAGGAACAGCAGCAGATGACTTATATGTCCCCAGGCTGTGGTACTAAAACAGCCTGCGTCTTCTGTCAGACCAGACTGAACCCAGGCCATCACTTTCTTGATTTCCCTGCAGCCCTCCCTCCACACTTCCCTGCAGTCTTCCTTGGAGGCTGTGGCTCTGGAGGTGGACTTGTGGCAGGAGGAGGAGGATGGGCGAGCCCACATAAGTGCATGTTCTCACTAATTTGGCCCCTCAACCCCTTCTGAAGGGCGCGAAAAATTAGATTCTCACACATGAAGCGTTGGCCCTCCTCCATTTGCTGCAATTTGGCAGCTACATAGCAGCTACAGGCCTCTTCAGCATCGGGGGGGGTGTTTTCAGGGCTGCATTAGCCTCCTTAATGAGGCCTAGTGCTGCCTCCTCCACGTTACTCTACTTCCTGGTCCTTTCTGTTGTAAGGCGGAGGGTAGGCACCTGGGATTGGGTGAGGCTACAGGGCCCCGCCACATCCTGGCTGACACTTACCCCCGCCTCCTCCTGTGTGCCACATTCCAGAGCCTTGTCCTGGCTGAGGTCTTCCTGTGTATGAAAAAGGGACATAGTTTTAGTTTTTGGTTCATCAATCACACACAATTTTCAGCTCATGACTGTGATTTGAATGGTAACAAATAGAAAAGACTATCATTCTGAGCCCAGCATTTTTCATTCTTGTCACAATCATTTTTGGCCCCTACTGTCTATTGATATGTAAAACACTTTTTGTTAAATCATTCATTTGTTATTATATATATATATATATATATATATATATATATATATATATATATATATATATCATATATATAATCACATCTAGTTAACAACAATAATTTTCAGACAATAAATATGTTAAATATGTTATACTATACCTGGCTCCAGCTGGGCTCCTCCACTTCTTCCTGGATGGAAGGCCCAGGTTGGTCCTCGGAAGCCTCAGTTGGGGTTGAGGGAAGGGTTGAGGGAAGGCTGGATGGAAGTGTAGAAAGTGATTCCCTGGCTTCCATCTGGTTTTCCAGAAACCACATCCTGTTGTAGTACCACAGACTGGGTACATACACATCCTCTGCTGCTGCTCCTGATCTCATGGAAGCCTGGACCTTATTAAGCTCCTTCCTATACGTGCTTCTCAAGCTACCAATTTTCTTCTCCACAAACTCGATGTCTGCGTCGGGGACCTGCGTCTTCACAAATTGCAGCAGTTTCTCCAGCGATGCCTTCCTAGCTGGTTTATTGCGATATAAGGGGTTTTTAACCTCCCACAAATTTCTCATATCCCTGTATTTGTCTATGAACTGGCCCATGAATTCCGGGTCTTTGAATTGTTTCATATTTGCTGCAAGACAAAACACAAGACAAAAACACTAATATCAGGCTAAACTCTTCTAATCTTAGCCCTATATAGGCCTCAATCTAGAATCAGTATAGGCCACTGATGTCCCAAGTTAAAATGTTACCTTCGTTATAACGTTTGGCGCTTCCGGTCCTCTTTCTACCACACACAGGCACTGCGCATACGTGAAACTACGCCCACGTCGCCCGCCCCTGACATTCTTTCTAGAATATTTCCTGCCCCTTCTCTTTCTGCGCAGTGGGAAATGAACATGGCGGAGACACAGCAGGTGCGTAATAGCAGTAACGAGGAGAAGGAAAGCCCAGAGCCCAAAATATCCTGAACCCGGAGGAGAAGATTTAAGGCCTCAAATATGGCCTTTGTAGAGATGGTGGACATCTTGAAGAGGGCCGACTATGATGGGAAGTATGGACCGTACCTAAACCCAAATGTGAGAAAGGCCAAGATCAAGACTAAAGTTGTGAAGAGTCTGCACAGGAATTTTGGGGTACGATGATCCAAGGAGCAATTGAGGAAATGTTGGTCAGACCTGAAATTGAGGGAGCAGGATCAGTACAGAAGAATCAAGAAAGTACTTCTAAAAAGTAAGTAGTTGTCATTTGTTCCAATTGTTATTATTACTTGCATGCTGCTCCATGTGCTTTTCTTTACTGTTGTACAGTTTAAAATGGCAACTTTCAGGCTCGTGGGCACAGTAATCGTACGCAGTAAACATCGTTTGTTCGCCAACTAAATACGATGTTTTGTCTAGATGTGTTTGTAACTAGAATGAAATGCAAACTTGATTCAGTGTAATGTAAGGAGAGGACACTCAGCAGCTGTTTACACATCTGGACTTAGGAGCACTAGTCTGGGACACAAGAACAAACTTTTTGGGATGTCCCACACAGGTGCTCCAGTGGATACTTGGGGTGTCTCCATGTGTGAAAGTAAGTATTCCAGCTTTGGTAAGGGAAAAAAACATGTCTTCAGCTTGGAACTCTGCCCAAACAGACAATTGTACCCCACTTCCAAGCAATGTTTCATATTCCTATTTCTGGCCCTAAATATCGGTGTGCTAAGTATACCTTTTGTTTCATTCTCATAGGGGAGAAAAGACTTGGAACATCTAAGGACACCAGGGACCCCCCACCTACTAAAGAAGGGGAACTCAGCACACAACCTCAGGATGTGGAGGAAGGAGAGATGGTTGATATAGTGACCACAACAGATGAGTGTCTGACACCACAGATTCAGGTAATGCCTGCATATTTATAATAAATGGTGTGTATTTTTCTTTTAGGTGATGTGCATGTTATGGAAGAACAATTTACTAATTTCACCACTGACAGTGCACAAAGGCTAATCCAAGAGATATTGTTTTGTAGTCGGGATTTAGACTTCATAAAAGGAAAAAAACAAGGAGATTGAACAAAGAATGAAGAACATGATTGATGTACTAGGAAGAATCTAAATCCAAAAAAATTACACCTTTTTTTAAAGAAAATTTAACTAATGTTTTAATACAGTTTAAAAGCCAAATTTGGAAGATGCACACAGTGTACTATCTGCCATCAGGGGATATCAATGTACGTGTTTTGTGCGTGCAACCCCTTCCTCGCAACTCTAGTAGGTGAGAGGAAGGGGTTGTACCCCCAAAACAAGTCCATTGATCCCCCATGATGGGAGACAGCACATGTTTACATTAGGCATGGAATCAGGAGGGAAATCCCCATTTTGACTCCCAATTTGTGTGCATCTTCTAAATTTGGCTTTTACAGGGGTGATATCACCCCATCTGACGAAGGCAATATCAACACATTTTTAACACTATAATGTCTGATATTGCCTTCATTTTTTCAATGTTGAACTTTGTAAGTTCCGGAGTTGTGTATGTTATGTTTTGAAACATGCCTGTTTATGTAAAACAAAAAAAATTCCAAGGTAAAACTTTATAAAACCAAGATGTTATTTTTTTACCAAAAAAGGTTTTACAATGCACATGTGCATGTGCACGGAGTAAAACGTTTTATACTCAACAATCTGTGGCTTCTTCTTTCAATGCTCAATACCACTTTTTGTATTAAGTTCATGTTTACAGTGACAATGGGTGTTATTTAAATAATGGAAAAAACACTTGGCACTACAAGTGAACTAGGAGAACCTAGGAGACAGATAACAGAAACACAAGCAGTAAATCAAATTCAAGATTTTCTATCATATACATTTTTTTTTTTAATTTAAGAAATCTTTACAAATTTGCTGGCATAGCAATGGCCCCCCTACCCATAAAATAATCGACATATTTTAGATGCACTTCACAGGCGCTTTGGGGGGGCAAGCCAGGACAGCCAGCTTCCAGGGCCGTCAGTGTTGGTTCATGAACTCCGGCCCCAGGCCCAACTGAGGCTACGTAATTAGGAGCATTTTGCTTTAAAAAGTTGTGAAGTATGCAGCATGATAACACGATGTGGTTAAGTTTGTACTCCGCCTTATTTATTGCCGTTAGAAATAGGCGGAACCGGCTGGCCATTATCCCAAAGGTATTCTCCATGACTCTTAAAATTAAAAACCCTCTTCTCTGGGGTGAGGGTCCTCTGGGGGAATGGCCTCATCAGGTGATCACCCAGACCAAATGCTTCATCAGCGATAAAAACAAATGGGAGTCCTTCGACGTTCTCTTCCCCAGGTGGCAGTCCTAAGCCACCACTCTGGAGACGTCAGTAGAACTCCGTCTGGGCAAAGACTCCACCATCCGACATCCAGCCATTCTTCCCCAGGTCCACATATAAAAACTCATATATCGCCGACACCACCGCCATCAACACAATACTATTGAAACCCCCTATAATTAAGGGTTTATTGTTATTGTTTATTGCTTATTCTTTAGACACACAGATCCACGGTCCTGTCAGAGGAGAGGAGACCGACAATGTGTTCCCAGTACAGAGGAGCACCGATCGGTCTCCTCTCCTTGTGAATCCCCTCCCCTTACAGTTAGAATCACTCCCTAGGAACATAATTAAGCCCTCCATCACCCCCTACTGTTAACCCCCTCCCTGCAGTCACATCTATGCAGTAATCAATATATTTTTATAGCATGGTCCCAAAAATGTGTCAAAAGTGTCCGATATATCCACCGCAATATCACAGTCACGATAAAAATCGAGGAAGCCACCCAGGTTACTGTCAGACCAATATCTTGATAGCCTTACTTGTTGCTGATCCCTTGATCGGCTTTTTGGTTCGGAGACTGTCCCTTGTCATCCAACGGCTTTTGTACCTTACGCCGTCTGGCTGTGAGTTCTAGAAAATCCTAACCTAACGGGCTGGTAGACCTGACTGGGAGATACCTCTGACAGAAGTTAGTTTTGTTTCCTTCTTGACAGAAGCTAGTTTTGCATTCCTTCTTGACAGTGAAGATAGGCCTTCCCCATTTTGCTGAGTCTTTGCAGCATAGTTGAGGCTCTTTTGTTGCGTTTCGGAAAGTCTTCAGTCTATGACCACTGCAGCTCTGACTTTGGACACCTTGTCCTCCATTGACATGAATACCCAACGAGTAACAACTTGTGATGATTGGTATGCCTAATAGCTGATACGCTGAAAGATTAGTTAGCTTAGTTACCTCCCCAAAAGGGGACTTGTCTCCTCTGTGGAGTCACTGTTCCTGGTGCAGGAAGTAAAGTCTTTCCTTACTACAAAACCAGTTAATACAGTTGTCAACCTTCCCTTGGGCCCCTCGGACCACATGGGTTACTACAGGCTACTTACTGCTCTTGCAACCGTGGGATGCAACCAATGGGAAAGAGCTATTTATTCAAGTAAGATACTTATACTCTTTGCTCTCTCTGAGGGTAACTTTATTGTATTTTTTTAGAGGTTCAGAACTGCTTCCCGGTAGGTCATTGTTGTAATGAGACTAGTATGTAAACCATGGTCAAACCACACATGTGAGGTATCACCATGAACGTAAGAGTGAGAGTAAGTAAGTCTAGCCCAAAACCTCCTCTGTAACTCTAAACATGTAACCTGTAAAAAATGTTAAAGCGACGCCTATGGACATTTTTAAGTACCGAATTTTGGCGCCATAACATGAGTGTGCGCAATTTTAAAGTGTGACATGTGAGGTATCTATTTACTCAGCATAACATCATCTGTCACATTATACAAAAAATTGGGCTAACTTTACTGTTTTTTGTTTTTTTTTTTAATCCACGAAAATGTTTTTTTTCTTCAAAAAAATTGCGTTTGAAAAATTACTGCGCAACTACCGCGTGACATAAAAAGTTGCAACGACCGCCATTTTATTCCCTAGGGTATCTGCTAAAAAATCATATATAATGTTTGGGGATTGTGAGTAATTTTCTAGCAAAAAAAAATTATGATTTTTACATGTAGGAGAGAAGTGCTAGAATTTGCTTGGTATGGAAGTGGTTAAAGATTCTTTATTCTAATTAGGATTAAAAAGGTTATAGCTAGGGCTACAATGCATGCCCCTAAGGACCTGGGTGGTTTGGGGGTGCCCGATTTTAGTAAATACTACATTGCTGCGCAGCTAACCCAATTATACCAACCTCATAGTCATTATTCCCCTGACTGGGTCCCACTGGAGGCCCAGGCTTGCTTACCACTGGCAATGGATCTTATTCTATGAACCCTCCCGAAACACCACAAAGCTATTTTATGCTCCACACTCTCCCATTCATTACACATTTGGGATACAAGCTGCAGGAGATGGCCCCTATGCTCTGCATATACCCCAGTGGCTCCTCTGTTCAGCAAACCTCTGTTGCCCCTGGTATACATCCTGAGAGATTTGATTGGTGGGTGAAGAAGAGATTATACCGTATAGGTGACCATCTTGACCACAGGAGAATATATCCCTCTTCATACTTTGTGGGCAGCTTGGAGATGCCCCCCACAGAGAACTTCCACTTACAACAAATTTTGCACTTTCTTAATTCATTACAAAAAGGTGTCTCTGAGCTACCAGTACACACCATGTTTAAAAACAGGTGCGTGCAGGATGCTGCTCTCTGGGGGGGGGGGGGGGGGGGGAGAGAGGGTGGGAGAGGGATCTGGACATAGCCCCTGAGGTGGAGGATTGGCGAAAATGGAGTTCACAAATCCACAAAGGTATCCTTAATGTTGCCCTGATTAAGGCAGGATACAAAGTACATGATACTTAGTGCCAGGGCACCTGTCCAAAATGTATCCAGGAGCTTCACCTGCTCCTGTTTTAGGGGTTGTGGCCAGGCGGGCACATCACTGCACGTATGGTGGATATGCCCCAAGATTCTCTGCTTTTGGATGAGGGTTTATTCATTCATATTATCGGTCACAATGGTTAACATCGTCAAGGATGCCAGCATCTCCCTAGTGAACGAACCAGTAGAAAACATACCTCGACGTACCCAGACACTGATACATTTTATGTTCCCAGCGGCATAAATTGCCATTGCCACAGCATGGAAAAGCCCTGGAAATTACCCAATTATAGACATAGCACTGATGAAACGCAAACTTATGTGGATCGTGTTGAACGAAAAGATAGTGAGTGTTCTACGCGACAAACAATCCCTTTTGGATAAAACATAGTCCCCCTGGCTTGCCTACTTGCAGGTCCCTATTTTACTAGTCGACCGACGGGAGGTTCCTAGATGGATTTTCCTTCCCCCTATTCCGCTTCCTTCTTTTCTTTCTTCTCACTCTCCTTTGCCAACCTTGGCATCATATTTTTGTAGCCCTTTTTTGTAACCCAGATTCTACTGGGCATATTTGGGGGAATATTGCCCCTCATGTGGGACAGTTACAATGTTTGATAGTTGCAAGTGCCCTAACTATCGCACAATATGAGTAAGAGGCATTATTGCAATCAATACTATTATATTGTGATTAAGTTATAGTAAAGCTATGCATCCAAGTCCATAATCTCTCGTTTATATATGCTTCATCGGGTGGTTAAGCGGATGGTAACCCTCTTGCATTTATGTTATTTGAACACCTTACTAGTAGTCTATAATAAGTTGATGTCTTCCTTAGATACAAGTTTCTGCACTTTAGAGAGCCTTACGGCAGACCTTACATATGGGCTATGGTCCTCGTCAGTTTCTACTAAGCCTTGCATATTTATGTTTCTCCTTTACACGCTTGGAGCAGATGAGGATTGTTCGCTGCTCCATTAAATTATCTTTTTTTTTTTTTTAGAATAAAAAAGGTTGTATCTTATATTGCGATTGAACAGTCTGTCATAAAGGGGAACCCAAAGCCTGGGTGACCTAAAGAGTTTGCAGAATTGCTTTTTGAGTTTTGTGAAGCTGCTGTCACTCTTGTTTGTCCCATTGCTGCAAACTAAATTTTATCAGGGGTATGCCCCCTTGCCCCAACAATTGCAGGTAAACTCATTTTAAAGGGTTCTGGTTAAGTGTAAGTTTTATTTAGCTGTTCAGGTCATATGTCTTAGTCTTTAAATTAATCCCTGTGTCCCTGTGGAGTCCCTTGAATCCTAAATCCAAGATGTATGTGAAACGTTGGCATCTCTCCAAGTCAAGATGAAGCCCCACCTATTCTATGTGCTAGGCTCCTCCCCACCTTTCTGTTGTCAAATGCCCAAATTTCTACTGGACACAGAAGTTTTCCATGGGCATCATTTAAACCCCTGGTGCTCAACATGCAGCCCACGGGCCGCATGCAACCCTTTGGCACGTTCTGTGCTGCCCTCAGGGTCACTGCAGACACTGTTTCCCTATTGCCCTCTTATAGCAGTGATTTCTAGCAGCTTCGTGTAATATGTCTCTAGTCTATGACTATCTCCTGAAGCATGTCCCCAGTTTCCAACAACTCCTATAGCACATTCACAATCTCTGACAGTCTCATGTATCATGTCTATGATCTCTGACCATCTATTGTATCATGTCCAGTCTCTGACCATCTCTTGTATCCTGTCTTCAGTCGCTGACTATCTCCTGTATTATGTCCACAGTCTCTGACCAACTCTTGCATGCTGCCCTCAGTCTCTGACCATCTCTTGTTGTCTGCCTTCAGTCTCTGATTATATACTGTATTATGTAAACAGTTTCTGACCATCTCTTGTATTCTTTCCTCAGTCTCTGACTGATCTCTTGTATCATGTCCAGTCACAGACCATCTCTTGTGTCTTGACCTCAGTCTCTGACCATCTCTTGTATCCTGTCCTCAGCCTCTGACCATCTCTTGTATCCTGTCTTTAGTCTCTAACTATCTCCTGTATTATGCCCACAGTCTCTGACCATCCCTTGGGTTGTACTCACAGTCTTTGACTTCATCCTGTTGTGTGTCTCTTGTCTATAATGAATATTCACTGAATTTTATGTGTGGCCCTTCAGTGATGTCGGGAGTGACACTTGATGCCCCCCCCCTATTAAGAAAGTTGACCATCACTAATATAAACAAATATTCTCCATTGAAACTACTATAGTTGTGCTCTGTGTGCATTATTTTGACCCTACGTATACCCAATAGATGTCCATGATCGATCCTGAAATATGCTAAATACCTTCATACTTCAGTTTAGCAACATGTCAGTCCTGAATACTACTGTATACTGTATGTCAGTCAAGAGGAAAGACAGACAACAAGCAGATATATCTGCCAGCAGAGGGGGCAGAATGCAGGTGTAATCTTGTTCTGTTTTGTATATGCTACAGTACCATAGACTATACTGTACTATATTGTACTTTATAGCTCACAATATATGTTACAATTTGTATATTCTCCTTCAGATCTACCATAGACTGTGTAGTACAAGGGCCTGACTACAAAACCGGATCGTTTTAGCAGGGCCAAATCTCGCATAGCTTTGGTAAATAGAAAGGAGATTGTAAAACAACTATAGAGTTTACAATCATATTGTAATGGTAAGCTTTAAATGTTGGACATAAACTATACAGATCGTTCTGTAGGCAGAATGCACTTTACCATGCTCCTTCCTCCTCCAGTGTATCTACATGACTTGTGATGCTTCACATCAGGCCATGTAATTCAATCATCATGTCAGATCAGACAGATTACATTCATTTAAAATGCATTTACATGTGGAAAAAAAAGAACAAAACAAAAGAAAAAATACCCTGCTTAAGAGTTCTGCCAAGGTGGCCATATGTTTTTTAATTAGCATTTATTTATGTATAGTAATGGTGACAAATTTCACGGCACTTTACAAGAAACATAGAATCATTATTCCTCTGGACTTTGAAAACATGAGGGGAAACACTTTCACAATGGGAATATTATTTTGTGCCACCACCCTCCTATTGCAATTTACTAGATTTAATATCACAGTATAGCAAGATTGGATGTTATAGCAACACAAAACATGCTTAGACTGCTGCTGGAGAGGCTGAAGGAGACAATTTGTCTGCTCTACATCAGTACATCTACAACTGATAGCTAGATGAGTGAGGCATATTGGTTAAAACCACACATAACTACCCATAATAACAACATTCATTTCAGGGTTGTGTAAGAGGTTTAGGATAGTCACTTTTAGTAGTTACATAGAGGTGTATTTAATTTTTTATATATATTTTGCATGTACATTTTTCCATCAAAAATTATTGGACTATTTTCTCTACAAGTCAAATGTTATTATTCCAAAAAAAATAAATAAATAGAGAGAATCAGGAAAGATGGAGCTGACAATCAAACAAATACTTGTTTACTATGTTCGCCATAATGTAGCCATAATGCAGTATTTTCCTGATTCAGGCTACACTGTATGAATTTGTAATAAGGTAACATTTGACCTGGAGAGAAAATAGTTTAATAACATTCAGTTTTCTCCCCATTCACACAGACTAAATGTATGTGTAGTTTCGCAGAATGAATAGCTCTGCAAATACAAATACAACCCAATAGTGTATTTTTTTTTTTGTAGAGATTTATACCTCAAACCAGGAGGAGGGACATTTCAAGTATAACGAGAGACAGAGGAATTTGGTTTCAATATAGGGACAGTTCCTCCAAATCAGGGATGGGTGGGAGGTTTGCTAGTTCAGTTGTAAGGGTAAGACCCTATAATGGGGGAATTGTACGTTTGTATATGGTCTGGAACTGAGCAAAGCTAAGAGGTGGGCCAGCATGAGTGGGGCGTGCATAAGAGGCAGAGTTGTGCAGAGGATGGGGTGTTTATTTTTGAATAAGGAATTTTGCTTACCATGATTGGTGGGTGGAGGGATCAAGGGGTGGTCAGCAGTATAAAGAGAGGGAGCAGAACTTTATCGGCTTCAATTGGAGCTGTGCCAGCACTGGAGAAGCTTTTCACGCCCTCCCTCCCGAAGGCTTATTGTTTTTAGGATTGGTTGGTTTCCTTTTTGCCTCCTTTTTTTTGTTCTTCCCTGGTATTTTGTGTGTAATTTTGTTTTGTTACAGTACAGGCAGTCCCCTCAAACATCCTACTTACAAATGGAGGGAGACAACAGGAAGTGAGAGGAAATCTACCCCTAGGAAGGGAAATTCACTCCTATAAGAGTTAATATGGGAAAAAGGTGTCTCCACTGATGCTTTTCACCAGTCCATGTTTTCCCTAACAACCCAAAATTTTCAAAATCCTATTGTCATTGGGACAGAAAGTGAGGTGAAATCTTCTGAACATGGGCACAGACAGCAAAATAAATGTTACAGGGGCGATAACCCTCTCCTATGCTATCCAAAAAGCTTAAAAATAGATATTTTGGCTGGAGCTACACTTAAAAAATTTACCTGTTCCAACTTACAAACAGATTCAACTTAAGAACAAACCTACAGACCCTATCTTGTTTGTAACCCTGGGACTGCCTGTATAACTACTTCAGAGTACTGGTCTTTTGTTCCTGTGTCATGGAAGTGGGAAGGGGACTATGGGTCTTTGAAGGTGGCGTTGTAGTAATATTTTGGAGGAAAATGGTTTGGGCCCATCTTAGCTATGGGTATCCCTTCCCATCAATAAAGTTACATTTGTAACATTGTCTTCATTGGGTTGTATCTGGGAGTATGTAGGTGGAACATTGTCCCCGAGGTAGTGTAGTAGCAGCTGGGGGCCTTCTCATTGGGTGGCAGATACAGCCAGGTTTTGTTTGGAATTGTCAGTACCTTCAAAGACCTTGGGCCTAGATAGGAGCAAATTACTTTTCTTTTAGTACATTGAATGTATTGTATGCATTGATTGCATTATTCTCAACTATTGATTTTCACTGTGATCGTTATGTTAAAAAAAGGGCTGCTATGGCCAATGACAGAAAGTAAAGAAGAACAAAAGAGTCTCTTAACCTCCCTGGTGGTAATCCTGAGTGTGGATTGGGGTGAATTTTCACTACCAAAAGCAGTAACCCCAAGCCACACTCAAGATTACATCGCAGTATCCTGGCAAAGTCACTTACGTTGTCCCCAGGATCCTGCGAAGTCCTCCCGCTGTGTCCACTGACTGTGTATTTTGCCAGATGTACTGTGCCGGGCTCTGTTCCGCCACATGGGGGGGAGCCCAGTGGCAAATTCAAAAAGTGCAAAAAACATAACACATACAGTACACTGTAATCTGTAAGATTATATTACTGTATCAAATCATTTCACATCCATTTTGTCCCTAGTACTTTGTCCAGGGCCCTGCCAGCAGTTTTATATTATATATACTGTTTCTGCCTGGAAACTTGAGAATGTTCATGGCAACCAAAAAGTGTCCCTTTACGTCAAAAGCGGTTTATGACCAGCTAGAAATTAGCAATAGTGATTTAGAATCACTTGAAGAAATTGAGCGATAGTGATTCGTGGGGAAATTCTTCATCAGACACTAAAAGTGACGACATCGACAATTCTGCAACTGAGCAAATTTCTGTGTTTTTGATTTGATTACATTATTGAATACATTTTATTATTATTATATTATTATTTGTTATAATTATTTATAGTTATGTAGCATGGCCCCCTTGAAGACTGCATGGGTTTACCTGTTCTTCTGCATTGCCATGACCCTATGAACATTCCAACCCACCTGACACTCTGGGTTCAGACATCTTCCACAACACCTTTAAATGACACGACACACAAGTCAAATATGTTTACATTATCTAAGCTTTTACTGGAGTAAGCAATGTGGTATTGACACACAGAGGAGAGGAATTGGTCAACCGAGTGCTGGAAAACAGCCCAGACTCAGAAGAAGAATTTCCCAAAAAAATAGCTTAGAAACAGTTCAATGGCACAAAAGCATAATTTAAACATATGTACAATGAATTACCACCTGAAGCATAACCTGTAAAGGTAGTAAAAGGTTACCTATCTGGGACAGGCAGTCACACACTAAAGGGGAACCCCAGGCCGGCCTATTCAACCTTTGTATCCTAATGAGAGATCAGACAAAATAGGGGATAGAATAGGGCCCTTTAAATGGTAATAACAGCAGTGTCCAAGATGCAGGCCTTATAGTCTTCACCGGCAGTTGGAGTCATTAGATTGTATCCAAAAAGGCACAATGGTGTGGTAATAGCCGAAGGTGTCTATGTACAGTGTTCCAAACAGTAATGCAGTGAAGTGGTTCCAAAGGTAAAGGTGTCTGTACACAGTGTTCAGATAAAGTAGCAAGGAAGGGTTGCAAAGGATGGGCAATTGCCCTCTCACCAACGACCAGACCCGCTTACACCTTGCAGACAGCGATACTGGAAGAGACGTCCTTCAGCGAAGCGACCAGTGATGACTCACGGCTGATAGATACAGGCGACTGTAGTGTAGATCTGCTGGGTGGGTGCCGCGCGGATGTCCAACGAACAGCAGGCAGGCTTAGGCTCTCCGGTGGCCGGGCTGGAATCACTTGATTACTGCGTGGTAGGCCGCAGCCTCTTCCCGCACAGGGAGATGTGCGCACAGCAAGGCCCAAGAAGAAGAGAGCATAGCGCGGATCTCCACACTCTTTTATAGTTCCTCCCAGGAGTCTCTTCCGGTTGTAGCAAGGATCCCTGGGATGTGCAGTCCAGATGTCATGTCACATGAAGGAAACGCCGGTCTGAAAGACTACTAATCCCACAATCCTTTCTGGTCGGGCTCACAGATGTGATGGTAGTCACTGGCGCCCAGCACTAGAGGGATATGTCTATAGGTGAAGAATGATGGGGAATTACACAATATTATGACTGCAGTCCACATCGCTTCATCTATTCAGGGGCGTTGGTAGGTCTGCAAAAGATCTGGGGGTAGAGCCCATAGCACCTTTTTGCAGGCCCACGGGGGGTGGTATGCTAGTGGTAACCAATTTTTCGTGGGCAATGGCTGGTTTTGGCGCTTCAATCACCATGGCACCACGGTTAATATGGTGTCAGGGGGACTGGAGCACATTGTTTCTATTGTTACAATCTAATATATAATGAAGTGGTTCAACTCACCATAATGCAGAATCAGTGGGAGCCCTGTGCGTGTCACTTGCCACGTCACCTGTCACCAGATGCAGCGTGTCACTTGCCACTGTCGCCTGGCACCAGATGCAGCTTGTTACTTGCCACCGTCAGCTGACACTAGATGTGGATTGTCACTTGCCATGTCGTCTGCCACAAGATGTGGATTGGCACTTGCTACTGTCACCAGATGTGGATTGTCACTTGCCATGTCACCTGCCACCAGAAGTGGATTGTAACTTGCCTCGTCACCTGCCACCAGAAGTGGATTGTCACTTGCCACGTCACCTGCCACCATTTGCAGATTGCCACGTCACCTGCCACCATTTGCAGATTGTCACTTGCCACGTCACCTGCCACCTGATGCAGATTGTCACTTGCCACGCCACCTGCCACCATTTTCAGATTGTCACTTGCCACTATTGGCAGATTGTCACTTGCCACATCACCTGCCACCATTTGCAGATTGTCAATTGCCACGTCACCTGCCACCTGATGCGGATTGTCACTTGTCATGTCACCAGGCTGCCACCAGATGTGGGTTGTCACTTGCCATGTCACCTGGAACCAGATGTGGATTGTCACTTGCCAACTGATGTGGATTGTCACTTGCCATGCCAGCCAGTGCCACCGAATTTGCATTGGTGGCAGGCTGGCAGCACTGGTCCATTTAGTGAGGGCTGGAGAGCGGTTATGAGGGGCGGGCAGTGAGAGATGATGTCATCTCGCTGCTCCCCGCCGCACCTCTGAAATTAAAGAGGCCCGCAATGTGAGGGCGGAAGAGCACTGTTGTGTGGCGGGCAGTGAGAGATTATGTCATCTCTCTGCTCCCCGCCACACCACGCTCCCACATTGAAGAGGCCCAGCTGTGAGGGCAGATGAGTGGTGATGTGGAGCGGGCAAAGAGAGATTATGTCATCTCCTCTCATCCACCTCTCTCATGCAACCCACCCGCCTGCCGCAGACACGCTGGTTAGGTAGGGACCCTGCGGCAAGAGACTCGAGGCTATGGGCCCCAGATTCAGGGCTATAGCCCCAATAGCCACCTCCTAGCGACGCCACTGCATCTATTTATTATATTATAATTTATGATTTTCTGTTTCAAACTTTATCAAACCCAGGATGTCTACTAGACTCTTGTTTGAAAAGATTTAAGTGAGTTATTCCTAAAAATTACAGGCCTACAATATAAAACGCCAAATTTCCATGCAAAACAATGTACTGCTTTGAGACACAAAAATCTGACATAATCATACCGCCAGGGAGGTTAATGGAGGTAAAAGAGGAGAGCGCAAAAAGCTGGCCTGAAATTGAACATTAGGAAAACTAAGATCATGGCAACCGGTCCCATCACTCCTTGGCAAATAGAAGAAGAAATGGAAACAGTGACAGATTTTATCTTCCTAGGCTCCAAGATCATGGCAGATGGTGACTGTAGCCATGAAATTAAGATATGCTTGCTTCTTGAGAGGAAAGCAATGGCAAACCTAGACAATATTCTAAAAAGCAGAGACATCACCCTACCGACAAAGTGTCGTAGTGGTGGCGCAACACTGACAGCACCCCCCCCTTAGGCAGCTGGCAACCAGGCACCTACCCGAGCTAGTGCTGGCGGGCTGAGGTGTCCTCTCCCAGGGTGTGGGCAGCAGCTCTGGTGTCCGCTCCTCCCGCAGCTTCCTCCTCCCTGTGTCTCCTCTCTGTTCCTCCTAAGCGCTAGGCATCTAATAGGATCGCCTGACGCTTTGGCCAATCAGAAAACAGGTCTCACGACCTGCCTCCTGATTGGTGGGGAGTAACTTTAGTGTGAAAATAGCAAAAATGTATTCGCTATCTTCACACAACTGGGTGGGATCAGGGTGCAGTGCTCTGCGCCCTGAGCCCACCCTTTTTTGAAGCCTATTAGAGCCTCTGGCTCTAAACGGGTGCTTCAAAACCCCCCCACCATTGGAATCCATAGTCCGGCGGCCTGATATGCAAGGGGCCGGATGCATGGATGGAGGGGGCAGCGCTTATGCGCCTCTATGGATGGGACACCACTGAGCAAAGCTATGGTATCCCCAGTAGTAACCTATGGCTGTGAAAGTTGAACCATAAGGAAGGCTAAACGCCGAAAGAATTTAAGCTTTTGAATGGTGGTGTTGGAGAAAACTCTTGGACGGCAAGAAGATCAAACCAATCAATCTTGAAGGAAATCAACCCTGAATATTCACTGGAAGGACAGATCCTGAAGCTGAAGCTCAAATACTTTGGCCACCTAATGTGAAGAGAGGACTCGTTGGAAAAGACCCTGATGCTGGGAAACATTGAAGGAAAAAGGAGAAGAGGACGACAGAAAACAAGATGGATAGATAGCATAATTGAAACAATGAACATGAAGTTAAGCAAGCTCCAGGAGGCAATGGGGGACAGAAAAGCCTGGTGTGCTATGGTCCATGAGGTCACAAAGAGTTGGCCACAACTAAACAACAACAACATCATGATCATTTTTTTACTGTAAAATGAAGAGTTTGTTATCTGGTTATTTTAAGATGGGAATGTGTTTTATTGGGGTTATAAGGTCAGGGGTAATTGAGCCCCAGTATTTTGCAAGTACCTCACTCATGCAGTACATTTTACAGTCTCTAAAATTGTAGAAAACTGTACATGTACTACAACAACAACCTGCCCTGATTACTTTGGAAGTTCTACTACCCTGGAGCATGGCCTGTGTTGGGTGTGCAGAAGTAAAGCTGATGAAGTTTTTCTGATGAAAGATAAATCCAGTATACCAGCGCTACTGTAGATAGTCCTGATCATTATCTACATCCCCATCTTATGTTATACTTATAATCCTATCCTAGTCAGACATATCTCTGCTACAGAATACAAATCAGAGATATAAAGAATATGCTGCTCATTTATTTTTCACATGTGCTTTCTATCAAGGGGAGCTGGCATATTGCAAAGTGGTTCACAGGTCACATTACATTAGCTTTTTAGCACTGCACGAAGTGTCTGACATTAAACCGGTTGGGCATTTCAAGCTTCTGTTCGGTGAGTCATAATATGACCTTCTTCCTTCATAAGCTCTCAGAAATACTGAAAGTTCTTTATTTTAATACAATGAGTGATTTGCATGTTTTACTTTGGAAATGAATACCGCCATAGCTTAACGGTAACTTGTTCCTATTGTGTTGTTGGCAATAGCATGATTATTTCATCACTAGATAGAAAAGCTGAAAGCACGCCTGCCCATCTGATGCTTTTGTAGTAGGCAGTGACCCTGATTTACTAAAGTACAGTAAACAGAAAATAACTTTATTTGTCACAAAGTGACATTTCATTCAGTTCTGTAGACTGTAGTGCAGGGAGTGGATTGCGTTGCGCCCTGCGGTGATGAAAAAAAGTACTGCATGCTTTCCTTTTTTCAGCACACACCCTCACAGTGCATTGAGGTGAACTGCCACAATAGGGGGCAAGCCTTTTTGCCGTGCCTAGGCATTGGAACTGCTTTGGGCAATGCATATGGTGTGAACAGGACCCAGGAGATTAAAAAATATGGTTGGCTGCTTGCAATAATAGGTTTTAGAACACTGGCCCGCTACAGTAACAAAAGATGTAAGGAGGAACCTTCCCAAACCTTTCAGCCATTCCATTCCTGTGTGTCTCTTTACTTAAAAAACGCATTACCTTATCACAAACAGAATCCCTATTACAAACAGGACAGCAATGGATTTTAAAAGTTCTAATGTGGGTTACAGAGGTTAAAAGGCTGACTACTTAAATGTCAGAGATGATTAAAGACTCGGTCAATTGCTCTGCAGATCTCGTAGAAACGTAGGAGGTGCACATCCAAAGATGCATATCATGGCAGGTTCTGCATCTACCAGCTGGGAGTCATTGGATTTCTGAGAGAGGATAACATAGTTTTCTAATAAATTATACCACTGAAGAAGGCTAGAAACACCAGGGAGAATAATGTTCTCACCATAATATGCTGAGATAAAAAAGATAGGTGTACTTTTAAACTGCTTTGTGTGCAATGTTTTTTTTTCTAAAATATGGTGTGGCGCACTGCAAGATTCAGCATATTATCGCTGACCTGAGATTGCAGAAATGAAAGGTCTTCTAGACCTAGAATTGCCACTGCAGAAAGGGGGCAGAGCCTTTAGAAAGATAGGGAGGGGCATGGTTCCAGATGCTTATTCCTTATGAGTGTGGCATGAACTCCTAGGTGGTCTTCCAAAGAGTTCCTGCTCCTTAACGGTGACAGCAGTGCACCAGTGAAACTCTGATCCATTCCTCTGAATCGTTGCATGGCCAACAATTGATTCTACTTAAAGTGGTTTTAAACCCTCACATATACCCAGTGAAGTGACTGGCCTCATGTGATGCACAGAGATTAAACAGATCATCCTACATAAGATGTACCTGTTTATCTGTAGTCTTCTCTAAACTCTTTCAAATTTCAGAATTTATAAAGGTTGCCTGAGCTGCCAGAAAAAGGGGGCGGAGAGCTGAAGGTACACTCTGCCAAGCTCAGTGAAGAGAGCTCTGAGAGCTGATCGGAGGACAGGGACACATCCCCTTTCACACCACACATGGCAACAGAGCTGAAGCTGTTAATCCGCTGGAGCTCCGTCCCTTGTCACCATTTTTCTCTTGGTGTCAGGAAAACTTGTCAGAAGTGATTCATGCTGGTAGCAGAGGAAAGAAGCAGCAGAGAGAAATGACACTTAGTGCTCTTAAATGAGACAAGTACACACTATAGAGAGATATGCTTTGTTCCTATTTCACGTCTGAGGCTTACAACCACTTGCCGACCCCTGCACTCCGATATACGTCAGCACAATGGCAGCGGTGGGCAAATGGGCGTACCTGTATGTCCCCTTTAATTGGCGGGGTTGGCGGGTGCGCATGCCGCCGCGTACAGCGTGACCGGGCCAGCGGGTCCTGCGGACTCGATGTTCACCGGTGTCCCGCGATCCTGTCATGGAGCCGCAGAATGGGGAGATGCCTTTGTAAACAAGGCATTTCCCCATTCTGCCTAGTGACATGACAGGTATCTACTGCTCCCTGTCATCGGGAGCAGTGATCGCTGTCATGTCAGTGGTAGCCCATCCCCCCCACAGTTAGAATCACTCCCTAGGACACACTTAACCCCTTGATCGCCCCCTAGTGTTTAACCCCTTCCCTGCCAGTGTCATTTACATAGTAATAAATGCAATTTTTTAGCACTGATCGCTGTATAAATGACAATGGTCCCAAAATAGTGTCAAAAGTGTCTGATATGTCCGCCATAATGTCGCAGTCACGATAAAAATCGCAGATCGCCACCATTACTAATAAAAAAAATTAGTAATAAAAATGCCATAAAACTATCCCCTATTTTGTAAACGCTATAACTTTTGCGCAAACCTACATATAGTACATATTGGCCTAAACTGAGGGAAAAAAAATTTTGTTATATATTTTTGGGGGATATTTATTATAGCAAAAAGTAAAAAATATTGCTTTTTTTTCAAAAAATTGTCGCTTTTTTTGTTTATAGCGCAAAAAATAAAAAACAGCAGAGGTGATCAAATACCACCAAAAGAAAGCTCTATTTGTGGGGAAAAAAAAGACGTCAATTTTGTTTTGGTGTATTGTCGCATGGCTGCGCAATTGTCAGTTAAAGCGACGCAGTGCCGAATCGCAAAAAGTGCTCTGGTCAGGAAGGGGGTAAAACCTTCCGGGGCTGAAGCGGTTAAAGGAAGAACAGATTGAAAAATCTCCCTGCTTAATGATGAGCTCCTCCAACTGAGGTGTTCAATATATAATTCTAGGATATCACAAATGGCCTAACGGCTTCGATTACATGGGCATCAACAATAAGCAGTTGATATTTTTTACAGACCCCTAGTCAACCCAACTACAAAATAACATGATGGCCGCTCAGGTCCATTCACACGTTTGTGACCACGATGCTTTGCTTCAAGGTGTGGCAATTTTACTCACCATGACACTCTAGGAAGGCAAAGGCCAATTCTCAAAATGTTCCCATTGAAGTGAATTGGACCATACTGTAACCATTGCCAAGCAGCTGGCATATATCAGCATGGTATTGCAATCCAAAATCTGCCCTTGGGTCAGAAAAAAAATGGCATTCAGAAGGTGGCAGTATCGCTTCCCGAACAGCCACTTCTAAAAAGTGATCCACCAAACCCACCGCCTAGTGTGAATGGGGCAAAAAGGCAAGCAATTTCAGTTATCGAGAGCAATGCTTCTTCTGCCAAGTCTTTTATTGCTAGCCTTTTTCATAAGGTCATTTACGCATTCAGTGTATTGACATTGACACGTTACATCATGTGTTACATGTGCATTGTGTTAAGACATCTCATTCATTTTGAATGGGCTGCCAATGCATGCAATTACTGCAAAAACCGCACACTTTCTTGAGGGAGCGCGGATGCGTTGTCTTAGTGAGTTTGGAGTGTTAAAAGGCATTACAGTGCATTATCACAGCCAACGCTGTATCCTGGCCTAGGCCGACAAGGCCCAGGCCTAGGGCAGCACTTTGCAGGGGGGCAGCACGGAAAGAGTCACCGCCGGCTTGCACTACACTGTTATGCCCCGTACACACGGTCGGACTTTGTTCGGACATTCCGACAACAAAATCCTAGGATTTTTTCAGACGGATGTTGGCTCAAACTTGTCTTGCATACACACGGTCACACAAAGTTGTCGGAAAATCCGATCGTTCTAAACGCGGTGACGTAAAACACGTACGTCTGGACTATAAACGGGGCAGTGGCCAATAGCTTTCATCTCTTTATTTATTCTGAGCATGCGTGGCACTTTGTCCGTCGGATTTGTGTACACATGATCGGAATTTCCGACAACGGATTTTGTTGTCGGAAAATTTTATCTCATGCTCTCCAACTTTGTGTGTCGGAAAATCTGATGGAAAATGTCCGATGGAGCCTACACACGGTCGGAATTTCCGACAACACGCTCCGATCGGACATTTTCCATCGGAAAATCCGACCGTGTGTACGGGGCATTAGTGTAGCGCCAGTCTCATGGGGCAGACTGGGCTG
Organism: Aquarana catesbeiana; assembly: GCF_042186555.1. Lineage (NCBI taxonomy): Eukaryota > Metazoa > Chordata > Amphibia > Anura > Ranidae > Aquarana > Aquarana catesbeiana. The sequence continues at coordinate 81,470,924 of NC_133327.1, read as the reverse complement.
AGAGGAAAATTAGTCTAGCTCCCCGTAAAGCGGCCGCACTGCCTCTGCTATGCGAGCGGCTGGCATTCCGCAACTGTGGGGGGGGGGGGGGGCATCTAATTTTGAAACCTTCCCCACTGTGCTATATGTTTTCTGCTGCACCATTGGCATGGTTATATCTTCTTAGTCCTCTCCATAAAATTATCAGAAATTTGTGCTTAACTCAATACAGGGCACTTATATACCTTCCTGCCCAGACCAATTTTCAGCTTTCAGCGCTGTCGCACTTTGAATGACAATTGCGCGGTCATGCTACACTGTATCCAAACTAAGTTTTTATCATTTTGTTCCCACAAATAGAGCTTTCTTTTGGTGATATTTGATCACCTCTGGGATTTTTATTTTCTGCTAAACAAATAAAAAAAAGACCGAAAATTTTGAAAATGTTTGTTTTTGTTTTTGTTTCTGTTATAAAACTTTGTAAATAAGTAAGTTTTCTCCTTCACTGATGGGCACTGATAAGGCGGCACTGATGGGAACTGATGAGGTGGCACTGATGGGCACTAGTATGCGGCACTGATGGGGCACTGATAGACGGCACTGATAGGTGGCACTGATATGCAGCACTGATGGGTACACATAGGCGGCACTGATGAGCACTGAAAGGCGGCACTGATGGCCACTGAAAGGCGGCACTGATGGGCACTGACAGGTGGCACGGATGGGCATTGATAGGCACTGATAGGTGGCACTGATGTACACTAATGGATGGTACTGATGGGCATTACTGATTGGCAGGCATCCATTGTAGGCACTGATTGGCAGGCATTGTGGGCACTGATTGACATCCATTGTGGGCACTGATCGACATCCATTGTGGGCACTGATTGTTATCCCTGGGGGCCATGGGTGGCATACCTGGTGGTGACTAGTGGTGGGCATCCCTGGTGGTCCTGGTGGCATCCCCGGTGCTCCAGTATGGGCATTGTCGGGGGGCTGTGCTGATAATCAATCAGCACAGACCCCCCCTGTCAGAGGAGCAGCCGATCAGCTCTACTCTACTCGCTTCTGACAGACGCGAGTGAGGAAAAGCCGATCAACGGCTCTTCCTATTTACACTGTGATCAGACTGACACACCGCAACAACGATTGCTGTGATGCGCCCCCCCGTGGGGCGCACAGTGGCTTATTATCCTGGCGACGTCATATGACGTCCGGTCAGGATATCGCAACCACTTTGCCGCCGTCATTTTGCTATATGGTGGGCGGGAAGTGGTTAAAGTAGAACTATAGGCAACACTTTTTTTTTCATTTTGGATCGAATAAGGAGGGTTATAGTCCCTGTCAATTTATTTTTTACCATCCCTGTCCCATTGCAGAGATTTCCCTTCACTTCCTGCCCCATAGCCAAACATGAAGTGAGAGGAAATCTATGCAAATTAAGGGAATCCATTGCCTCCCCCCAGGCCCTCAGAACTAGTGCCCCCACTCGAAATTTTCAGGGCGGGTCTTAAACAGCAAGGAGTGTGGCCTTGACAGGAAGGGGTGGGTCATATTTAAATTAGAGGGTGCCCAAGTTTGGTCAGGCCTAGGGCAGCACAAAACCTAAATACACTACTGATCACAGCACAACAGTGTGAACTGGTTGTGAATGAGAAGAACCTAGCAGGTATAGACAACCTAAAGTGTAACTAAACCCATCAATTTAACTTTCCCAAAACACTTATATTCAAGGCATGGTGAATGGTTACTGTCACAGTTGCTTGCGCAACCGTACTGTCAAGCCAGGAAATGGCTGGTGTTGTAACTGATCCACCATGGGAACTGCAGATTAAACAAACGCTAAGATGGCAGCTTCCTTGGCTGCAAAGGATAGGAGGGTTTAGTTCCATTTTAAGACTTAATGTACACGGGACATTTTTACAACCTCTCCTGAGCGCTTTAACTCGACAGATAGTAACCCACGTTTAAAATGTCCGTTTTGCCGTGTTTACATGCCGCGTTTAGCTGCGTTTGCATTTAGAAGCGTTTTAAAAATATAGTATATATTATATATATAATAGTATATATATATTTTTTTTCAATAGCCAAAAATGAAAAACGCCTGTAAACGAAACGTGACTAAACGTGAGTTACCGCATTTAGCCGCGTTTGGCGTCTGAAATGTAATAAATTTTGGCGTCTGAACTCATTTTTTTGCCTTCAAAGAAAAGCCTATAAATGCAACTGCCTAAAAACGACATTACACGAACCTGTATACACTTACACACAGTGGCGTCTCCAGCTTTCAAATTTAGGGGGGGCACATGGGGGGACAGGGACAAAAGTAGGGGGGCAACTATAAAATGCATATATATATATATATATTTATATATATATATATATATATATATATATATATTTATATATATATATATATATATATATATATATATATATATATATCCTGGGGCCCTTTACTACGACCCCACAACGGGCCCTTTCACATGTTCTGCAGTGAGCTCCCTTCCTACTGTATTGGGGTCCCCCAGGGTGGCAGAAAACAAGAGATATATGTCACCAGCATATCAAGAAAATATAAGGATCCAAAGCAGTGGGAGAACTATCAGGGTTGCAAAGGTTGTCTTGCCTCCGGGCCCTGGTGTTCTGCCACTGTGGGGTTCCCAAGCCTCCTTTTGCTGTCCTGCCCCTGCTATTGACAGCGCTGGTCTGGCATCTCTTGGAATTTACAGGCTGGTCCTCCTGTCCTAAGGACAGGAGAAATCAGTCTGTTTTTTCAGTAACTGAAAGTCCTGGTGGAGTCCTTCCTGCAACTCGCTCTTCTCCCTGCCAAGGAGGATGCAGGTGAAGGAGCAGATCGGGCGGCCGTGGTTGTGTGAACGCTCGCATTATGCAGTGTCAGCGAGTAGGGGAGGGGGGAGGAATCACCCGCAGGAGCTGACGGGGGACTCTCTCCCTCTTAGACATTGATTTTTTGTAAAAAAAAAAAAATAAATAAATAAATTTTTTTTTTTTTTTGGGGGGGCACATGGTGGGGCACAGCATAATGTTGGGGGGGTCAGGGCCTCCTCTGCCCCCCCCCCTAGGGTCGCCATTGCTTACACATAAGATAACATTGGATGAGTTCAGGGGCAGTTCAAAAAAGCATCCAACTGCCTCTGAACGTCCATTTACCAGCAGCAGTGTACATGAGGCCTAAAGCTGAACTGTAGGCACATATAAAAGACAAAAATGAATGTGTATGTGAGCTCATGTGCTTTGTGCACCAGCAATCAGAACACACAGAATGCAAGGAGGAGGATCACATAACATACAGAGTGCAGGAGTCAGGAGGGGTCAGAGTACATAACATACAGAGTGCAGGAATCAGGAGTACATAACATACCGAGTGCAGGAGTCAGGAGTACATAACATACAAAGTGCAGGAATCAGGAGTACATAACATACCGAGTGCAGGAGTCAGGAGTACATAACATACAGAGTGCAGGAATCAGGAGTACATAACATACCGAGTGCAGGAGTCAGGAGTACATAACATACAGAGTGCAGGAGTCAGGAGTACATAACATACAGAGTGCAGGAGTCAGGAGTACATAACATACAGAGTGCAGGAGTCAGGAGTACATAACATACAGAGTGCAGGAGTCAGGAGTACATAACATACAGAGTGCAGGAGTCAGGAGTACATAACATACAGAGTGCAGGAGTCAGGAGTACATAACATACAGAGTGCAGGAGTCAGGAGTACATAACATACAGAGTGCAGGAGTCAGGAGTACATAACATACAGAGTGCAGGAGTCAGGAGTACATAACATACAGAATGCAGGAGTCAGGAGGAGTCAGGAGTACATAACATACAGAGTGCAGGAGTCAGGAGTACATAACATACAGAGTGCAGGAGTCAGGAGTACATAACATACAGAGTGCAGGAGTCAGGAGTACATAACATACCGAGTGCAGGAATCAGGAGTACATAACATACCGAGTGCAGGAGTCAGGAGTACATAACATACAGAGTGCAGGAATCAGGAGTACATAACATACAGAGTGCAGGAATCAGGAGTACATAACATACAGAGTGCAGGAATCAGGAGTACATAACATACCGAGTGCAGGAGTCAGGAGTACATAACATACAGAGTGCAGGAGTCAGGAGTACATAACATACAGAGTGCAGGAGTCAGGAGTACATAACATACAGAGTGCATGAATCAGGAGTACATAACATACCGAGTGCAGGAGTCAGGAGTACATAACATACAGAGTGCAGGAGTCAGGAGTACATAACATACAGAGTGCAGGAGTCAGGAGTACATAACATACAGAGTGCATGAATCAGGAGTACATAACATACAGAGTGCAGGAGTCAGGAGTACATAACATACAGAGTGCAGGAGTCAGGAGTACATAACATACAGAATGCAGGAGTCAGGAGTACATAACATACAGAGTGCAGGAATCAGGAGTACATAACATACAGAGTGCAGGAATCAGGAGTACATAACATACAGAGTGCAGGAATCAGGAGTAAATAACATACCGAGTGCAGGAGTCAGGAGTACATAACATACCGAGTGCAGGAGTCAGGAGTACATAACATACAGAGTGCAGGAGTCAGGAGTACATAACATACAGAGTGCAGGAGTCAGGAGTACATAACATACAGAGTGTAGGAGTCAGGAGTACATAACATACAGAGTGCAGGAGTCAGGAGTACATAACATACAGAATGCAGGAGTCAGGAGGGGTCAGGAGTACATAACATACAGAGTGCAGGAGTCAGGAGTACATAACATACAGAGTGCAGGAGTCAGGAGTACATAACATACAGAGTGCAGGAGTCAGGAGTACATAACATACCGAGTGCAGGAATCAGGAGTACATAACATACCGAGTGCAGGAGTCAGGAGTACATAACATACAGAGTGCAGGAATCAGGAGTACATAACATACAGAGTGCAGGAATCAGGAGTACATAACATACAGAGTGCAGGAATCAGGAGTACATAACATACCGAGTGCAGGAGTCAGGAGTACATAACATACAGAGTGCAGGAGTCAGGAGTACATAACATACAGAGTGCAGGAGTCAGGAGTACATAACATACAGAGTGCATGAATCAGGAGTACATAACATACCGAGTGCAGGAGTCAGGAGTACATAACATACAGAGTGCAGGAGTCAGGAGTACATAACATACAGAGTGCAGGAGTCAGGAGTACATAACATACAGAGTGCATGAATCAGGAGTACATAACATACAGAGTGCAGGAGTCAGGAGTACATAACATACAGAGTGCAGGAGTCAGGAGTACATAACATACAGAATGCAGGAGTCAGGAGTACATAACATACAGAGTGCAGGAATCAGGAGTACATAACATACAGAGTGCAGGAATCAGGAGTACATAACATACAGAGTGCAGGAATCAGGAGTACATAACATACCGAGTGCAGGAGTCAGGAGTACATAACATACCGAGTGCAGGAGTCAGGAGTACATAACATACAGAGTGCAGGAGTCAGGAGTACATAACATACAGAGTGCATGAATCAGGAGTACATAACATACAGAGTGCAGGAGTCAGGAGTACATAACATACAGAATGCAGGAGTCAGGAGTACATAACATACAGAGTGCATGAATCAGGAGTACATAACATACAGAGTGCAGGAGTCAGGAGTACATAACATACAGAATGCAGGAGTACATAACATACAGAATGCAGGAGTCAGGAGTACATAACATACAGAATGCAGGGGTCAGGAGGGGTCAAGAGTACATAACACATAGAGTGCAGGGGTCAGGAGTATGTAATGCACAGAGTGCAGGATTCAGGAATACATAACACATAGGGGTTGATTTACTAAAGGCAAATAGGCCATGCACTTGGCAAAGTGCAGTTGCACTCTGCAAGTGCAGTTTCTCCAGAGCTTAGTAAATGAGGTAAAGCTTCACTTTGCAAAGAATACCCAATCACGTTCAAGGAAAAAAAAAACTGAATTTTTGCTTGCACATGATTGGATGGTGGAAGTCACCAAAGTTTCTACTCATTTACTAAGCTCTGGAGCAACTGCACTTGCAGAGTGCAACTCTGTCTATTTGCCTTTAGTAAATCAACCCCATAGAGTGCAGGAGTGAGCTCCTAATGTTATTTGTTTATTGTTTTGTTTTTTTTACTTCAGTTCAGCTTTAACCTTCCTAGCGGTATTCCCGAGTGTGGCTCGGGGTAAATTTTCACTACCAAAAGCGGTAACCTCAAGCCACACTTGGGATTACATCATAGGATCCAGGCAAAGTTACTTACCTTGTCCCCAGGATCCTGTGATGTCCTCCTGCTGTGTCCGCGGGCTGTGCACTCCACCCCATGCTCTGTGTGCAGGGCTCCGTTCCCTGCAAGCATCGAAGCACATGGGGGCGGAGCCCGACGGGAAATTCAAAAAGTTCAAAAAACATAACACATACAGTACACTGTAATCTTACAGATTAAATTACTGTATCAAATCATTTCACATCCCTTTTTGTCCCTAGTGCTTTGTTCAGTGCACTTTTATATTATATATACTGTTCTTTCTGCCTGGAAACTTGAGAATGTCCATGGCATCCAAAACGCGTCCCTTTACATCAAAAGTGGTTTTAGACCAGCTAGAAAACAGTGATAATAAATAAGAATTACTTGCAGAATTGAGTGATAGTGATTTGTGGGGAAATTTGTCATCAGACACTGAAAGTAATGACAGCGACAATTCTGCAACTGAGCAAATTTCAGTGTTTTTGATTTGATTACAATATTGAATACATTTTATTATTATTATAATATTATTTTGGATAATTATTTATAGTTATTTATTATATTATAATTTATGATTTCGTGTTTTAAACTTTATCATACGCGGGATATCTACTAGACTTTTGTTTGGACAGATTCAAGTGAGTTATTCCTAAGAATTACAGGCCTACAATACAAAACGCCAAATTTCTATGTAAGACAATGTACTGCTTTGAGGCGCAAACATCTGAGATAATCATACCGCCAGGGAGGTTAAAGCAGGCTGGGTAAAAATCGATGATTTTTTTTTTAAAAATCAAAAAAATCTGATTTTTTTTCTATTTAAATCAGATTTCTTTTATTTCTATCAAATTTATTTTAATAAAATGCTTTCTATTTAGGATGCATTAATAATTTAGTTCATTCAGCATGAAATGGAGCTTAGTTATGTAGCATGAGGCTGTATATTCTGCAATATTTACATTTTTGGTAAACTCATTCAGTGAATCCAAGCTCTGCAAGCATGTATTCACACAATTTCACAGTAACCATGAGATAAAACAAAGTTCAGGAATATTCCTTTATCCTATTGTTTTGCAAATCTATGTACACTACAAACTGTATGATTGTTTGAAAAGAAATGCATCTGTACCAGGCTCTAAGTTTGAGGAGTAAGGGCAAGCAGTAAAAATGAAAGTGAAACCTTCTAAGCAGCTTATAAACCTTGTGATCTTTCTGCACATAGCTTGAAGTGCTTTCTTCCTTCCTTGAGGAGCAAAATAGCAGCAGGCAGTAAAAGAGACCCCGTTTGGGAATGTTTTAATGAAGTTCCTCTACCTATGGGTAAAGCAGGTAATATAATGTTTTTGTTTTAATTAAATAAAAGAATTTGAGTAGTTCTCCAACTATGTGTGATTAAACTAAAATCGGTTCTGATATTGCTGTTTTACTAACCTGACAGCTTATTATTCTAAATAGGAAACCTTCATTTTGTTTGCAAATATTAAAGATTTCAACTACCAGCAAGAATAAGTCCTTATATTTAAAGAGCACCTGTCATTTCAGAATCCATTATGGCAGCACCTGACATCCACTCTCCTGCCGCCGCCACGTCCCTCACCTTGTTGTGTCACTGCCACATCACCATCCATCCCATTAAAGTGAATGGGACTGTCGGTGAGTCAACAGCGGGTCAAAGGAGGAGGACAGAGATGACAGTTGCTCTTTAAATATTATGATTTAAATCGAGTTGATTTAAATCAAGCCTTTTTACTAGTGATTTAAATCATTATTTAAATTGTGATTTAAATCAAATCCACCCTGCTTTAAAGTAAATAAATCCAAAACTTTTTTATTCGATTTAGATGGAGAGGGAAGGGTCAGAAACCCCCCCACTCCCCCATAGCAATGAGAGTCACCTACACAGACAATGTCTTATATGGGACCCATGTGGCAATGGCACTGCATTTATTACAGAAAGAAAGGAATAGAACCTTTGTCAGGTTTTTTTTTTTTGCAGAGCTTATTCTCATGTCTTATTTCAATAACAGTGGTTAGCATGAATAAGCGATTAGACAGAATATAAAATTTTGAAATATTTTACTCTTCAACTCCATTTACAAAGCAGACACCAATAGCTAAAACATGGGATTATTTACCATGCATGTCTATGGAACAGAACACTATTCAGGAATCTGATCATTCAATCCCTTATAAATGTACATGCAAGCATGACCACCTTGAAGTAGACCTGTCACCACTTTCAAACGAGTAAATTGGCAGCATACATGTAAAGAAGGTACCTAGAGGTGCCTAAATCTAGTCTTAAACTGGCCATAAACTGATCAAAATTCAGCCAATTTAGCAAGGACTGGATAAGTTTCAATCAGCGCATGGTCTTCCTTGCTCCACAGAAGTTGATCAGTTGATTGACTTCTGTCAAAAGGGGCAATATTGGAAAAATGTTCCCGATCAGTGGCTGCAAGTAATGGGCTTCAGTTGCTGATCAGTGTATTCTGATAGCGGTGGGTGCAGTTGTCAGGATATAAGGTCCCGATGATGGGGAATTTCTCTATCCTCTGTGTGGATGGAGGAATCTGTTATTTTTTTTTTAGCTTTACACACCTGCATAACAAGCCCAGGAGCCCTAAAACACGGTGGGTTGATTTACTAAAACTGGAGAGTGCAAGTTGTGCATGGTAGACAATCAGTTTCTAACTTGAGCTTGTTCAATTAACCGCTTGCCGACCAGCGCATGACGATATACATCGGCACAATGGCACGGCTGCACAAATGGGCGTATAGGTACGTCCCCTTTAAGACACGGCATTGTGGGCGCGCGTGAGCGCCTGCCGCGTACTCCGTGACCGTGGCCGCGGGTCCCGCTGACTCGATGTCCACCAGTGTCCCGCGATCGTGTCATGGAGCCGCAGAACGAGGAGATGTAAACAAGGCATTTCCCTGTTCTGCCTAGTGACATGACAGAGATCTTCTGATCTTCTGTTCCCTGTCATCGGGAGCAGTGATCACTGTCATGTCAGTTGTAGCCCATCCCCCCCGACAGTTGGAATCACTCCCTAGGACACACTTGATCTCCCCCTAGTGTTTAACCCCTTCCCTGCCAGTGTCATTTATACAGTAATCAGTGCATTTTTATAGCACCAATTGCTGTATTAATGACAATGGTCCCAAAATAGTGTCAAAAGTGTCTGATGTGTCTGACATAATGTCGCAGTCATGATAAAATTCGCAGATCGCCACCATTATTAATAAAAAAAAAATTTATAATAAAAATGCCATAAATCTATCCCCTATTTTGTAGACACTATAACTTTTGCGCAAACCAATCAATATACGCTTATTGCGATTTTTTTTTTTACCAAAAATATATAGAAGAATACATATCGGCCTAAACTGAGAAAGAAATTTGTTTTTTTATATATATTTTTTGTGGGTATTTATTATAGCAAAAAGTAAAAAATATTGCTTTTTTGCAAAAATTTCTCTTATTTTTGTTTATAGCACAAAAAATAAAAACTGCAGAGGTGATCAAATACCACCAAAAGAAAGCTCTATTTGTGGGAAAAAAAGGACGTCAGTTTTGTTTGGGAGCTACGTCGCACGAGCGTGCAATTGTCAGTTAAAGCGACTCAGTGCCTTATCGCAAAAAGTGCTCTGGTCAGGAAGGGGCTAAATTCTTCCAGGGCTGAAGTGGTCAAGCTTTGACAAAAAAGCCTGGAAGCTGATTGGTTTCTATGCACCAGATTTTTCACTCTCCAGTTTTAGTAAATCAACCCCAGTGTGCGCTGTAATACAAATACTGACTTCAAAGTGTCAACTGTGAGGATATTACTGCAACCTCCTGCTGTGCCTAACTATTGGTCAGTGAGGCTATCCCTATAAGTAAATGAAACCAATAGTGAGACCCGGGGATAAGAACTAATTAACCCCACTCACCCCACATAAAGGAGGAGAAGTGGGTGCACTTACCATGCAGTGCATTTAAAGCTTCAGATTGTAAAAGGGAGAACTGATTGTTGAGACTACAGATAATGTACAAGAGTATAAAATCAGGAGCAGCATTGCAGTAATAATTTCCCCCCACTGGTTATAATCAGGAAATCAGGTATGACAGCTTAGCACAAAATAAACAAATCAAGGCTCTTGCTGGGAGGAAGGGCACAATTTAAAGAAAAGTTTAAAAACTTTAAAAACTTTTTAAAGAAAAACTCCCCAAAAGTTAACTTAAAGTTAATCTTTTGGAAAAGAAATACATAAATCCACATTAATAATATAACTAAACAACCACCGCGCAGTCCTCCCTACCCTAGTGTGATATCTAATGAGTGGCTGCCAGCATAAAGGTGTGAATTAATAAAAATAAAGGCAACGTGGTGCTAGTGGCCATAAAGAATTAGTGCAAAACACCCTAAACAAAATTGTTACATAAGGTGGACAAAAAAAACAAAAACTGAAAAATAGTATCCATGTGAATACAATGTATAAAAAAAAAAAAAAAAACACAACACAAAAACTGCCCAATGAGACCAAACAAATATTAAATAGTTTATTTTTGCTCGAAGTAGCGCTGCATTGCCTTTATCCACATTAACCGCTTCAGCCCCGGAAGATTTTATCCCCTTCCTGACCAGAGCACTTTTTGCGATTCGGCACTGCTTTGCTTTAACTGACAATTGCGCGGTCGTGCGACGTTGCACCCAAACAAAATTGACATCCTTTTTTCCCCTCAAATAGAGCTTTCTTTTGGTGGTATTTGATCACCTCTGTGGTTTTTATTTTTTGCACTTTAAACAAGAAAAGAGCGACAATTTTGGAAAAAAAAAAGCAATATTTTTTACTTTTTGCTATAATAAATATCCCCCAAAAATATATAAAAAAACTATTTTTTCCTCAGTTTGGGGCGATATGTATTCTTCTACATATTTTTGGTAAAAAAAAAATCACAATAAGCGTATATTGATTGGTTTGCGCAAAAGTTATAGTGTCTACAAAATAGGGGATAGTTTTATGGCATTTTTATTATACTTTTTTTTTTCTTTTATTAGTAATGGCGGTGATCTGCGATTTTTATCGGGACTGCCACATTATGGCGGACACATCGGACAATTTTGACACTATTTTGGGACCATTGTCATTTATACAGCGATCAGTGCTATAAAAATGCACTGATTACTGTGTAAATGACACTGGCAGGGAAGGGGTTAACCACTAGGGGGCGATGAATGGGTTAAGTGTGTCCTAGGGAGTGATTCTAACTGTGGGGGGTGGGCTTCAACTCACATGACAGCGATCACCACTCTTGATGACAGAGAGCAGTGATATCTGTCATGTCACAAGGCAGAATGGGGAAAGGCCTTGTTCTGCGGCTCCATGACACGATGGCCAGGAGACGGACACGCTGTACGCTGCAGGCGCGCATGCCTGCCATCCCCGCCTCTTAAAAGGGACATACAGGTATGCCCATTTGCCCACCGCTGCCATTGTGCCGATGTATATTGGCGTGCAGTGGTCGGCAAGTGGTTAATATAATTAAACATATGCATTTAATACATTTTTACATTGAAGGCTGCAGAGCATTGCAACTGCACTCAATGGCTCCTGCAATGTACAGGCTCCTGCATTGTTTGCATCCCAGCCCTAGGTATGTAGAGAGGTACAGACCTTTTGTTATAGGACTGGCAGAAGTAAGCATTGTACAAGTGCGAGCACATCACTACCCTGTTGGCATTGCAGTGGCAGATAGGACTTGTCATCATCCTAATAACAGATCTCTGTAAATGGATGACACAGCTATGCAATAATTAATAATCAGGATGCTGCGGGTTGAAAATCCCAATGATTCAGGTAGGTTGGCGGGGTTTAGTGATTCCAACCCTATGGGTGTAACATGAAACATGGTCAGAAAGATGGCGGTACGCTTTAGCCACTTGCTGACCACGGACCACCTATCATAGATGTGCGGCAGCAAAGCGGCCTCCCAGCGCTGAATCACGTACATGCGATGGCCCCGCTGCGCTGTGATTCGTTACAGCACAAGCCAATCAGTGGGTCTGAGGCAATGATTGGCCGTTGGCACCCACAGATCGGCTCACTAATTCACACAACAGAGCCCTGTGATTGTAAACAATACAGAGCTCTGTTCACTGACAGGGGATCTAGTCATTTTTTTAATCCCTGCTAAGCAGAGAAAAAAACAACAGGATCCCTAGTAAAAACAGCACGTATCACACACATTACACATAATTAGGCACACATTTAACCCTTTGATCGCCCAAGATGTTAACCCCTTGCTACACAGTGCCATTGTTACAGTGACAGTGTATATTATTAGCACTGATTACAGTATTAATGTCACTGGCGCTGTCAGCCACAGTCAGTCAGTCGCCCCCCCCGTGTCAGTTAGTGTCAGATTTTTCCGCCACACTATTTAAGTCCCATCATAAGTCACTGATCGCCGCCATTAGTAGCGTAAAAATATATAAATAAATAAACATTCCAGCATGTACACCATAGCTTGTAGACGCTATAACTGTCGCACAAACCAATCAATAAACGCTTATTGGGATTTTTTCTTTGTCATTACATTTATTATGTTTTTTCATATTTTTTTTACATAACCAGTGACCAGCGCAATACAGTGTTACCACAGAGTACTAAGGAAGTGATCAGGATTTTTATTTATTTTTTTACAAACTATGATTGCTTATAACTGCATTTTTACAGTTATTAGCAACCATTTTTCTGACTAAAAACTACTCATTCTGTGTTTAATATTGTAATTAGCTGTTATTGGCCACAGCTAATCACATGGTACAGATTGGCTGTGATTGGCCCTGTCTGTACCTTGTGATCACTGTGACCAATCACAGAGCTCATCAAAATAGTACACAATGAAAGGCATGAATCAAAGCCGTACAATTGCCATATGATCTGCTGTGATTGGCCACAGCGATCACATTATACCAGCAGCCGGCCAGTACAACGATCTGTCATCGGCTGTGTCCAGTGGACACGGTAGGTGACAGTAGACATGTGCAATTTTTTTATTTCCAAATTAGTCTTTTAACGAATTTTGATACATTTGTTAATTCCGAAATTTCGTAATTTTTCAATTTCCAAAATTTCGAATTTCGGAATTTCAAATTTACGAATTTCCAAAAATTTGAAATCTCAGAAATTTGGAATTTTGGAAATTCTAATTTTTCGGAAATTGGAAAATTCTAAATTTCGGAAATTTGAAATTTTGGAAATTGGAAACTTCGGAAATTTGAAATTTTAGAAATTGGAAAATTTCGGAAATTAGAAAATTTGAAAATTCTAATTTTTGGAAATTAGGAAGTTCGGAAATTCGAAATTTCAGAAATTCGAAAATTTGAAATTAGGAAATTCAAAAATTCGGATTATTGTCAAATCTTTTAGATGTTCATTGGGATGACTGTACATGAGGAGGGGACTCATAGTGTGGGTGACACTGACACAAGGCACATCACCGTTCTGTGCATGGGAATGTACTGATCCTGTGTTTCTGCTAAGCAGGAACACAGAGCTTTACCTTCCCCCCACTCAAAGCACATCCCACCACAGTTAGCAATCACTCCCTAGGAATATATTTAAGGGGGTCCTAAACCCTCATGTTTTTCACCTTAATACATCCTATGCATTAAGGTGAAAAAACACCTGGCAGTGACCGGCCCCCCAGCCCCCCCATCTTACTTAGCTGAGCCCTGGAACTTGACCCACGGGGATGCGCTGTCTCTCTGCCCGGGGTTCTCGGCTCTTGATTGGATAGACTGATAGCAGCGCAGCCATTGGCTCCCGCTGCTGTAAATCAAATCCAATGACGCGGGCGCTGGGGGGACGGGGCTGAGTCATACATTCGGCGGCTATGGACGCCGAATGCTGGACTCGGGAGCATGGCCGCAAGGTAACCCCGTCCAGAGAGCGCTTCTCCCAGAGGGTTATCTGATGTGGGGAGGAGCCGCGAGAGCCGCTGGAGGACCCCAGAAGAGGATGTTCGGGGTCACTCTGTGCAAAACAAGCTGAACAGTGGAGGTAAGTATGATATGTTTGTTTTTTAAAAATTTGTCGATGGACATTTTATGGTTACTCAACCTGGTCACATTGCCATAATCTTTATATGGACTATAAACTGAAGGATTTATGAATAAATGGTTGTGGAACAAAGCATCTGAGTTTCCATTATTTCTTATGGGGAAATTTGCTTTGATATACAAGTGCTTTGGATTACAAGCATGTTTCTGGAACACATTATGCAAGGTTTTACTGTATAAACTTATTGGAATTTTGTTTAACCAAAGGCATGTAGCAGAATACATATTGTCCTAAATCGATAAATAAATTAGATTTTTTTATTGGATATGTTTTATAGCAAAAAGTAAAAAATGTTTTTTTTTTTTTTTTCTAAATTGTTGGTCATTTTTTTTGTTTATAACACAAAAAATATAAACTGCAGAGGTGATCAAATACCACCATAAGAAAGCTCTATTTGTGGGGAAAAAACCCCATAAACTTTATTTGGTACAGCGTCGCACATTTAAAGTAACGCAATGCCGTATCGCAAAAAATTGCCTGGTCAGGAATGGGGGGGGGGGGGGGGTAAACTTTCCGGAGCTGAAATGGTTAATTTGTTGGAAAATTAAAATGGAAAAAATAAAAAATATGAAACGTCTTCTCAAATAGAATACAAACATCCAAGTCATAAAAAAAAGCTGTCATGTGTGGCTAGTAGTAGTAGAATGTCACTAGTCATGTTGGGTGACAATACAAAGGATCATGTGTTCAGAGGGGACAGCAGCCGCCTGCATGCAAATCATATCCTCCATTGTAGCAATTTGTGGGGAAATGAGGTGTCACCAGATCCGAGGCTTGAGTCGGGTGTCGGGGGGGGGGGGGGTGGAAGGATGGATGGAGGGAAGGAGGGAGGGAGGGAAGGATGAAGGTGTGGAAGGATCAGGGAGAGGAGAGGAGGAGTGACAAGGATCAGGCTTGCTGCTGCTGCTGCCTGTACCGCTGTGCTCCGCGCCTGCGCTCTTCGCCGAGCTTTGATTTGCTCCG
The DNA here is from genome assembly GCF_042186555.1 of Aquarana catesbeiana. Taxonomy (NCBI): domain Eukaryota; kingdom Metazoa; phylum Chordata; class Amphibia; order Anura; family Ranidae; genus Aquarana; species Aquarana catesbeiana. The sequence goes on along the minus strand of NC_133327.1, from coordinate 81,455,577 downwards.
GGATTCCCAATAGTGGCGCACAGAGCGGAGCTTGTAGAGAGCGGAGCTGTAGAGAGCGGAGCTTGTACTGCTGGCGCTGACACCGGGCGCCGTCCAGGAGGGAATCCAAGCAAGCACGGTCGGGATCACCCCCCCTCCCCACTGACTCGCTCACCTATCCCCTGCTAACCTCCCCCTCCGACGCGGTCAGTGGGGTCTCCATTGTGTTCTCATCAGGTCAATCCGCAGCGCCGTCAGACTGTAAGTGTCAATCATCTGTATGGAATGTATATGTCACATTGCAGAGAGGGGGAGGGGAGGGGTGCATGCAGCAAAAAAAAAGATCATTTGGATAGATTCTCTCCCTGGTTCCATTTAAGGGGTTTACAGAGATCAGGGTACCAGCGGTGCAATCTTGTTTGCTCACATATGTTCAGCTCTGATGCAGTGCAAATCCATATTGCTCCATGCTAATGCTCCCCTGTGTGCCATGGGGGGGGGGGGGGGGGGGTAAATACAGGGCTCATTCAATGGACCTGTCTCACCATGGCTCCCTAATTCATGCAGCAATTTTATTACTACAGCATGGAGGTGATCTGCTGCCTCTCAGCTTTGCACCACTGGAAATAGATGAATCTCCCAATAGTGTTCTCCTATGGTAAACATTCCATTGGAATAAGAATGACAGGAGCTGTCATTGGAAGCTCATTTATAATGCAGTGGTGAAAAAAAAAGTATGCACTATGGATAGACTAGGATTACTTCTAGGGGGTCCTTTTTTATGATCATAAGCAGCTTCATCATTTGCCTTCATTGATTTGGATGTGAAAAGGCAGGAACACATTATGCAGCAGCATGCAGTTGTACAGTTCTCTAGTATAGCATTGGAACCTGCATGTTATGTGCAAATAAATCATCATATGACCGGACCTGTCATGTGTGCTACACTAGTGTCTAATGCATGCGTGTCAGCCCAAGGTCATACTAGTATTAACCCTGCACCATCCATAAAGGCCAGCAAAGCAAGAATTGCCATTGTTATTTAATATATTGTAATATAATATTTTATTTTATATTTAAATTATTTTTATATATGTGTATCTATATCTATAGATATATATCTATATCTATATATCTATATAGATATAGATATAGATATATATATATAGATATATATATATATATATATATATATATATATAGATATCTATATAGATATAGATATATATATATATATATATATAGATATATATAGATATATATATCTATAGATATAGATAGATATATGTAGATATATATATAGATATATTTAGAATTGGTTTATATGTAAATATATATATATATATATATATATATAGATATATATATCTATATATATCTATATATATATAGATATATATAGATATATATATCTATATAGATCTATAACATTTTATATAACGATAGATAGATAGACAGATAGATAAATAGATAGATATATCTAGATATATGTTATATCTATAGATTTGGATAGATATATGTATAGATATATAACATTTTATCTATCTATCTATCTATCTATCTATCTATCTAATCTATCTATCTATCTATCTATCTATCTATCTATCTATCTATCTATCTATCTATCTATCTATCTATCTATCTATCTATCTATCTATCTATCTATCTATCTATCTACACACGCACACACAAAAATACTCTATACTATATATAAACCATTATATATATTTGCTTTGGTCATTTTACTAGTTCATCCAATGCCCTTTGCCTAGATGTTTTGTGTTTTTCTCCTTTTATTGCTTTTTCTTCTTCTTTCTATAATCTATTAAGTCCAAGAACAAGCAACGGTAACCCAGTTTAATTCTGGCCTGTCATAATTTCTCGATGACATCCGTTCCTGCTTCATTTCTCTACTTTCATTTCTCTCCCGCATTGTTCTGCAGTTTTTCTTTAGTGGTGCCCCCTTTTAGTAGGATTTAGGTCTCATTCGATGAAATCCATAAAATGGGAGGCAATCTGGTTAACCTGTAAATCATGGAGGCTTGAATAGTTCTGCGGCTTCGATCACATTACCTTGTGTTTATCTTTGTCCGCAGAGACTAGATAGCGATCTTCTGTTGTCTTGGAAGGAAATGTGGCGATTAAGTGACCTCTGGACCATTTTTAAGGTTATTTAGCTAGAAGGACCTTGCCTTTTTTTTTTTTTGTCTGTAAAGATTGAGCTACATGTAGGCAAGCTTAATTGTGTAAGCTTATTGGTGTCCCGTCTCCCCGCTCTCTCTGCAGGTTGGCCAGCGCTGCAGTATCCCCCCCCCCCCCACTCTTCTATGCAGTCCGATGTGAATTATAGAATCCTTGTTCGGTCCCCTGCCTTCTAGAATAACACTACTTATTTCTTAAGACTTGTTTCTTAAGAACCCCAAGCATTTGATTTATTATCAGCTTGTATGTTTGCAACATTTGCCTTGTGCCAAAAAATACTGAAGTTACTGCATCATAGATAAAATGGGAAATTGGACAAAGCAGACTGAATCCGACTCTGCAGATACTTGTAATACTAAAAACCATTTATCCGTTACTGGCTTAATTCAGCAGTTTGTAAGGCAGGAAACAATGTAACTGGATTTGTTATCTTAACCAAGGGAATAAGCTGAATCAGTGTGTATTGGCATGGATATAGATTTTCGGAGCATGAAGACAAAGACGCCTACAGAAGACATGGTCCATAATATCTATATATGGGCTTGCCAGCAATCTGTTATTACTAGGAACCTTTTTTCATTTCGATCGTTGTGTCCCATGAAGATCATGTTTGTCCCATAACCTGCAATCAGCAGATAATTAAAAACTTCAGTCATGGAGTCTGCATAGGACGTCTATATAGACTGCTGATAATTAACATAAGTTTCTGTTTAAACTCCCAAGTCAATGACCCACCAAACATGCATCCCATTCCTTAGGCTGAGTTAGTCATGTCACTTATCTCAGCTATATATAATGGCGATATTATATTAATGGCTTTGTTATGGGAAATCTGACAGCAGAATATTCATGGTGCAGACCCAGGGAGGGTGAGAACCGGTGGCTGGGTGCCTATGGGCTAAAGACATAGAACACTGGCTAGTTCTCTTTTTCATTGCAGACATTCTCTGAGCCATTTTTGTCTCCTAGTTATGCTTTGGAAATCAAGGCAAATATAGCTGGTGCATTTGCTTAAAAATGACCATCAACCTTTACTTACAGCGACAGCAGATCGCTGCTACATTGGACAGGAATTTGATGCAAGTCAAGGTTTAAATTGTATTATACCTGCATTTGCATATTTTTTCTTCTAAGCTGTGACGTTTATAAGGTAGTAGACTTTATCTGCATTGTGTTTTTTTAAAGCATACTGTTTGTTTGTAAAATAAATAAGATTAGAAGACAATAGTATTGCCTGTTTTAGCAAAACAAATAGCATTATAATAGAACAAACTGTGGTCCAAAGGAAAAGCAAAATGTTGTTTAAAATTGTAGCATTTCCTAAATTAAATAATGCATTTGTTTTATCCTTAATAACCAAAGCTGAACTCCGGGCACAAAAATGTTCATTTTAAAGTATGCCTTAAAAGAGAAGGATATAAATCCAGTTTGTGTGCACCAAATGCCTTTGCAAGCCAAGATATAACCATATACACGTGGCAGTGATGTCATCACTGTGCCTTTGTAAGCCCAGATATAACCATATACACGTGGCAGTGATGTCATCACTGTGCTGTACATGGCTTGTGCAGAGAACAGAGCTGTTGGAGGGAACCAGCAGGCCCCTCCCATTACAGGCTGCCTGCAGAAACCTGCATGAGGGGGCGGAGACAAGACCAGTCACTCCGTATAAGGAAAGAGAACAGAAATGACCGGTCTTTACTACTAGAGGAACCCCCAGCACAGAGGAACAGTTTACACTGGATTATTGCACAGATCTGGAAGAAATACACAAAGCAAACCAAGTTCCATAAAATAATACATATGCCTCTTTTATTTAGACAAAATTGCGGAGATTCACAAAAACTGATGCACACAAAATTTGGTACAGCTGTGCATAGTAACCAGTTTCTAACTTCAGCTTGTACAGTTAAAGTGTTATTAAACCCACAACAGTAAAATCAGTCTGTTGAGTTTAGTAACACTTTAGGCTTTGACAATAAAACCTAGAAGCTGATTGGTTACTACGCACAGCTAAACCAGATTCTGTGTGCACCATTTTAGTAAATCTCCCCCTATTTGCTCATCTCTGAATTTAACTTTAGAGCTTCTTTATTTGCAGTGAAGGATCACCTAATCTCAGAGGCGTATCTAGTGAAAATGGCGCCTATGGCAAGAACTGAAACTGCGCCCCTGTCCAGCGCCCAAAAATGCGGTAACATCAGCACCCATAAATACAGTAACATCAGCACCCATAAATACAGTAACATCAGCACCCATAAATGCGGCCTTACCAGCATCCATAAATGCGGCCTTACCAGCACCCAAAAATGCAGTAACATCAGCACCCAAAAATGCGGCCTCACCAGCACCCAAAAATGCGGTAACATCAGCACCTATAAATACAGTAACATCAGCACCCATAAATGTGGCCTAACCAGCACCCATAAATGCGGCCTTACCAGCACCCATAAATGCGGCCTTACCAGCACCCATAAATACGGCCTTACCAGCACCCATAAATGCAGCCTTACCAGCACCCAAAAATGCAGTAACATCAGCACCCATAAATGCGGCCTCACCAGCACCCAAAAATGCGGTAACATCAGCACCCATATATACAGTAACATCAGCACCCATAAATGCAGCCTTACCAACAACTAAAAAAAGCAGTAACATGAGCACCCATAAATGTGGCCTAACCAGCACCCAAAAATGCGGTAACATCAGCACCCATAAATACAGTAACATCAGCACCCATAAATGCGGTAACATCAGCACCAATAAATACAGTAACATCAGCACCCATAAATACAGTAACATCAGCACCAATAAATGCAGTAACATCAGCACCCATAAACGCGGCCTTACCAGCACCCAAAAATGCTGTGCCATCGCCTCTGACACTGTACAGAGGTAGAAAGGGAGTAGGATCACCAGCGGCCGGGTGCTCTAGGCTGCCTAGTTTGCCTAGTGGTAGCGCCGGCCCAGTCTGCTTGGCACACACGCAGAATCGCCCATGATGACTTTAAGACCCCTTTCACACTGGAGGCATTTTTCAGGTGCTACAGCGCTAAAAATAGCGCCAGCATAGCGCCTGAAAAAAGCCTCAGCTGCAAACCCAGTGTGAAAGCCTGAGTGCTTTCACACTGGGGGCGCTGCGCTGGCAGGATGTCACAAAAAGTCCTGCCAGCAGCTTCTTTGCAGCGGTGGAGGAGCGGTGAATACACCTCTCCTCCACCGCTCCTGCCCATTGAAAACAATGGGGCAGCGCTGCCATACCGCCGGCAAAGCGCTGCTGCAGCGGCATTTTGTGAGTGGATTTAACCCTTTTGGCCGCTAGCGGGGGTTAAAACCGCCCCCGCTAGCAGCCGAATAGTGCTGCTAAAACAACGGTAAAGCGGCACTACAATAGCGCTGCTTTACCGCTGACGCCCGGGGCGGCTCAGTGTGAAAGGGGTCTAAGTCATCATCATGTGCGTGTGTGTGTGTGTATGCCAGGCCCAAGCAGAAGCAAGTAGCCAATCAAATATAGTGCTCAATATGGATTAAATAAATATGCTTAGCCATATATATCATAAATAAAGTGTAATAAAGTGATTTGTGCAAAAGCAGGTACTACTAACACAAATCATTTTTTTACACTTTATGATATCTATGGCTAAGCATATTTATTTAATCCAAATTGTTTGAGCATTATATTTGATTGCTTGCTTTGAAGTTGGTGCTGGTTACTGGTACAAATGCACAAGATGATCAATATCATGGTGACAGGTGCTGTACAGTACTAGTACCTGCTGCTGCCTGGGGGGGGTTCCAATTGGTTTTCTACTCTCTGATGTCTCTTTCTTCTCCTGGTCGCCAGCCTCCATGTTCCCCTATAGAGTCCGTTGCTGACCACGTCAGAGCACCGGGCGTCAGCACGTCACAAAGACCCGACCCGGCCCGTGAGACCCACCAGAAGAGAAGCCGAAGCAGCTGCACAGAGGAGGGTAGGCGGAGCATTAGGCTCCGCCTCCGCCATTTACTCTATCTCTTCGTAGATGACCCAGGGGCGGTCACTCTGGCCAGACCAACTCATCGGCCATCAGGGGGGGCGCCTGTCACTGGCTTCCCTCCTGGCCTCCTCACTTGCCAATTTGCTGTGCCGGCGCTGCGCTCCAGCAGGCCGGTCGTGGCGCCGGGGACAAGAATATAGCGGGAGGCGGCCTCGAGAGGACGGGTGGTGGGACTTTATTTTTTGAGCTTTTTTGCCGCCCCCCCCCCCCCCTATGGCGCCCATGGCACTTGCCATGGCTGCCATACCTTAGATACGCCTCTGCCTAATCTGTTATCAGGTCCTAAAACCCTAAAAAACGTTGTGCCTCTGCCCGTCCTCTTCACCACTTCATGACGATTTATAGTACAACTTGTCATAAGCAGAATAGGCTATTATTTCATAAAGGGAGCTGACTTATTTTAGATGTACTCAGCTTGTAGCAGTGACCCCACACAGGTCTTTTTTTTTCAAGCGTATATAAACCCCCACCTTGTAAAACAAACCATACACTTTAAAACATAAATAAAAGGCAAAACATATATCTGTATAGATAATAAAAAAAACACATTATAAATACTCTTTTCCCCTTTTTATAAGTGATAACATTCATAGTTACATAGTTAAAGTGATACTAAAGTCTTGTATTTTTTTGTTTAAAAATAACAAACACGTTAGACTTACCTGCTCTGTGTAGTGGTTGTGCACAGAGCAGCCCTGATCCTTCTCTTCTCGGGCTCCTGGCTGGAGCTCCTGGCCTTTCCCTGCTGCCAAGTGCCCCACTGCAAACAGCTTGCTATGGGGACACCTGAGCCAAGCCGCTGCTCTGTGTGTCCATTCAGATACAGAGCCACGGCTCGGCCCCGCCCTCAATCTCTCCTCATTGGCTCACTAAGTTTGATTGACAGCAGCGGGAGTCAATGGTGCCTGCTGTGTGTCTCAGCTAATCAAGAGGGAGAGTCCCAGACAGCCAAGTCTCTCCTGCAACATCCCTGGATCAAGATGGGGCTCAGGTAAGTATTGGGGGGGGTTGAGGGGGGCTGCTGCACTTTCATCTGGTTGAAAAAAGAGAAGTCCATTCAGTTCAACCAACAGAGAAAAAAAAGAGTACCAACACCCTCAAATAGAAAATCTCCATATACACTATCCAATGCCCACAGTTGATCCAGAGATCCCAACTGTTCTCAGCTGCATAAGACCTGGGGGTGGAGAAACAGCAGTATACTGATCTCCACAGTGACACCAGGATCACCAGGAATTTCACACAAAGGAAGCACAGGATACTTTTTCATACAAGTATATGGTACAGCAACAGCAGGCACATATCAGGAATATGAAATGTTGGGTTTACATATTCTCTAATTCTTCCAAATGTGCCTGACTGTTAAAGGTATAGGAACCTCACATATAGCACTGTCTTAGTTTTAAAAAAGTACTATAGCCTCAGCTTTTAAGTTTCAGATCTATCCCTTTTGACTTGCTGTTCAATAGACAATTAATGATTTTTAAAAACAATGCAACTTAACACTCACTTTTAAACCATTTAACTAATGCAGCCTCCAGCTTCTTCTTCCGGGGGGGGCATGCACTCCAGATATGCTGTCGCACATGGAATGATGGGACTGGCTTCCTTGTTTCTGTTCTTCCGGGCTGCCTGTGTGTGTCCAATACAGGTAGCTCCTGCGTGTCTTTGTTGGCTTTGTTGTGAGCATACACATAAAGGTGGCTCTGCCTGGGCTCTATAGCAGAGGTTGCCAACCAGTGGTCCATGGACCACTGATGGTCCACAAGAAAATGTTGGAGGTCCCCAGGAGTTCTGCCGCAAATCAACATTGTAGCAGATGTATGTCACCCAGTGTTGTTACCAGTGTTGTTCTCAATGTGTGCTGATAACACTGTCATCGTGCATTGATACCCAATGTCCCCTCTGTAGTTCCGGATCCTTGGACCTCAGAGGGAGGCGCTGGGAGTAGTGCAGAGAGTGGGAGGTGAAGAAGGAGGGGACTTCCAATGGCAGCGCTGATCACAGACTGTGGGAGGGAGCATGGAGCTCCAGCTCATGGCTGGATAAGGAGGTGAGATCCAATGATGAATCTGTGTAAGACAGCAGTGTGATGCAGAGTGCGGGGAGAAGGGCAGAGAGCTGGAACATTGTTTGTATAGGGCATGTAAAATTCATGTTAGTGGTCCGTGGGATTTAAAATTGTGAGTTTAATGGTCCGTTAGGTCCGAAAGGTTGGCAACCACACTATAGGACCCTGTAAGCCAAGGTGCCACCCTTACTACAGAAAGTGCGGCCACTGATGAAGGGTCTTACAGGGCTGTTGCTTTACTGAAGGTGGATGCAGGTCTTGTTAATTGGCCAGTTTAGATGTCCGTGAAGCTTTGCAGAGTTAATGTTAAATTCTTTTTTTTTGGCAGTCATTTTAGGCAAAAATATAAGCATATAGCTTTGACCAAAATAAAAGCTGAAATATTTTGCCTTATTTTTCTTTTTTTATTTCTAAATTTTCATTATAGGTGATCATTCAAAGCTAGCTGCATGCTAGGAAATCTATACAGTGCCATTAAGGCTCTCAGAATTAAACTGAGCATGCTTGATGTCTGGATTGTTCAAGCTCCAATGTACAGTATATGTCTGAATATTTGTATCTGCATAGATGTGTAAATGTGACCATTTAATAAAACTTTAAGTAGAACTACATCCAGGCTTTGGACATTCACATATTTATATTTTCTTAACAAGCAGTATATAGGCCTTTAAACAAGCCCACATTGTCCTTTGTAGCTGTATACACTGTGGCACAATTAGATCCTTAAAATGATTGTAAAGGATATTATTTTTATTTAATATAAAAATATGTTATACTTACCTGCTCTGTGCAGTGGTATTGCACCGGTTCCTTACCACCTATTGTGAAGTCCCCCACCAGTGCTCTTCCTACCTCCTTACTTTGGGTGCCCCCTCAGTAAGCTGTGTGCTAAGAGGGCACCCGTGCGGGCACGCTTCCAAGCTAGGCTGTTTGCGTCCATGGACACACACAGCTCCAGCAAGCCATGCCCCCGCTCCCTCCTCACAGGAGTTTTGCCTTTGTCTCCTGTGAGACCAGAAAGAGAGTGGAGCAGTGCCGCAGCCAAGACAGAACCCAGAACCAAAAATGTACTTTATCGCAGCTTACCAATCATTAGATATGGTGGGTGCATTAATTTCCTTTTCTTTGCTTTTTTTGGTTTTACCTGGTGATCTGGCCAGAAAGAAAACCTAAAAAACAAATACAGCCATTACATCTAAGAATTGCTAAGCCACAATATATCACATGTTTGCTTTAGGTTTAATACCAATTTAAGGTTAAAAAAATGTTTAGACTTTAGAACCACTTTAACTTTCACAAGAAAAGCCATGAAGTCTGCTCCCCTCTCTCTGCTCCCCTTTATCCTATAACCCTACTCTGTGTTTAGTGATTAGCAGGCTGGGTGGCTGCCAAGTCACTGCTGGGAGGGAGTGGGGAGCAAAATAAGCTTGGAAAAAATACAAATAAATGTGAAAGTTTTTTGTAGCAAACTTTGAGGATGAATTACTGCAAGATGTCTGCAGCTACAGAAATCAGTAAGGGTTGGGTGAAAAACATATTTATTTTGTAAAGATGAGCTTCACCTAGTCTTCAAAAAAAAGTAAAAGCCCTGTAGCTGTTGACTTTTAAAAAACACATTCTTATCAGCCCAAGAATCACACGCTGTCTTCCTAGACCCTGAAGAATTAACCACTGTCGTCATTATGGAGTCTGAAGCTGGCGTTGGCTTTCTGAAATGTTTAACATGTATCCCAGAAGGCTTCGGGCAAGGGGTGGTCAGATCGAGTGCAATGTCATTCTTACCTAGTTAAGGAATGAGGAATTGGGAGCAAGTTCTTGCCGATAAAGGTACTTGCTACCCAAATACCTCCCCAAAAAAAGAAACAATTCTAAATGTAAAGGAGGGGAGGGTTAGGATTATGTAATGTGTAAAATGTGAGTGAAGGTCTGCTGTAGCCTCCCTGGCGGTATTCCCGAGTGTGGCTCGGGGTTAAAATTCAGTACCATTAGCGGTAACCCCGAGCCACACTCGGGATCGCATTGCAGGATCCTGGGGCGGCTTTACTTACCTTGTCCCCGGGATCCTGCGATGTCACCCGCAGTGTCCGAGGGCTCCGTCCTCCTCCGAAGCCTCTCCGTGCCAGGCTCCGTTCCCTGCGAGCGGCGCGACGCACGGGGCGGAGCCTGGCGGCAAATTAAAAAAAAAGTAAAAATCATAACACATACAGTACTGTAATCTTACAGATTACAGTACTGTATGAAATGATTTCACATCCCTTTTGTCCCCAGTGCTTTGTCCCATGCCCTGCATGCAGTTTTACATGATATACACTGTTCTTTCTGCCTGGAAACTGGAGATTGTCCATAGCAACCAAAAAGTGTCCCTTTACGTCAAAAGTGGCTTTAGACCAGCTAGAAAACAGCAATAGTAAATTAGAACACTTGCAGAATTGAGCGATAGTGAATTGTGGGGAAATTTATTTTAGTACTATTTTTTTTTTTTTTTTTAATTATTTATTTTTATTTATTATATTATAATTTATGTTTTTGTGTTTCAAACTTTATCATACCCGGGATATCTACTAGACTCTGGTTTGGACAGATTTAAGTGTGTTATTGTTAAGATTTACAGACCTACAATATAAAACGCCAAATTTCCATGCAAAATAATTGTACCGCTTTCAGCACCTAAAATCCGAAATAATCATACCGCCAGGGAGGTTAAAAGAGAAGTGGGCGAATAATAAAAAATAAACATTTATACTCACCTAGGTCGTTGAAGCATTGGTCCTATGCTGCATCTGTCCCCCGCTGCTTCTACACTGGGAACTGAGCAGTCAAAGACAGCTAATTGCTCAGTTCTTGGCCCTCAGTGAGCAGAGAGCCGGTGATACTGGCTCTCTGCTCTGACCCTTCAGCACTCACTTGAGCTCTGGGCTGTGGAGGGGGTGGGAGGGGCTGGCTCAGGCTGTCAGGCAGGCATCCGGGTGGATTCCAACATTAAAGTCGGGATCTCTTCAAAGCCTGGACTGGCTGAGTGACGTCAGCCAACAGCGGACTTTAGCCCTGACTGGATACGAGACATAGGAGTGCAGAACAAAATGCACTCCTGTGATCCCCAGGAGAAGTAAGACCAAGAGAGCTTTGGCCCTACTTCTTTAAGAATATACAGGTAAAAGCCAGTAAATTAGAATATTTTGAAAAACTTGATTTATTTCAGTAATTGCATTCAAAAGGTGTAACTTGTACATTATATTTATTCATTGCACACAGACTGATGCATTCAAATGTTTATTTCATTTAATTTTGATGATTTGAAGTGGCAACAAATGAAAATCCAAAATTCCGTGTGTCACAAAATTCGAATATTACTTAAGGCTAATACAAAAAAGGGATTTTTTAGAAATGTTGGCCAACTGAAAAGTATGAAAATGAAAAATATGAGCATGTACAATACTCAATACTTGGTTGGAGCTCCTTTTGCCTCAATTACTGCATTAATGCGGCGTGGCATGGAGTCGATGAGTTTCTGGCACTGCTCAGGTGTTATGAGAGCCCAGGTTGCTCTGATAGTGGCCTTCAACTCTTCTGCGTTGTTGGGTCTGGCATTCTGCATCTTCCTTTTCACAATACCCCACAGATTTTCTATGGGGCTAAGGTCAGGGGAGTTGGCTGGCCAATTTAGAACAGAAATACCATGGTCCGTAAACCAGGCACGGGTAGATTTTGCGCTGTGTGCAGGCGCCAAGTCCTGTTGGAACCTGAAATCTCCATCTCCATGGAGCAGGTCAGCAGCAGGAAGCATGAAGTGCTCTAAAACTTGCTGGTAGACGGCTGCGTTGACCCTGGATCTCAGGAAACAGAGTGGACCGACACCAGCAGATGACATGGCACCCCAAACCATCACTGATGGTGGAAACTTTACACTAGACTTCAGGCAACGTGGATCCTGTGCCTCTCCTGTCTTCCTCCAGACTCTGGGACCTCGATTTCCAAAGGAAATGCAAAATTTGCTTTCGTCAGAAAACATGACTTTGGACCACTCAGCAGCAGTCCAGCTCTTTTTTTCCTTAGCCCAGGTGAGACGCTTTTCGCGCTGTTTCTTGGTCAACAGTGGCTTGACACGAGGTATGCGGCAGTTGAAACCCATGTCTTTCAAGCGTCTCTTGGTGGTGGATCTTGAAGCACTGACTCCAGCAGCTGTCCACTCCTTGTCAATCTCCCCCACATTTTTTAATGGGTTTTTTTTCACAATCTTGACTAGGGCGCGGTGATCCCTATCGCTTGTACACTTTTTCTGACCACAGTTTTTCCTTCCCTTTGCCTCTCTATTAATGTGTTTGGACACAGAGCTCTGAGAACAGCCAGCCTCTTCAGCAATAACCTTTTGTGTCTTTCCCTCCTTGTGCAATGTGTCGATGGTCGCCTTTTGGACAGCTGTCAAATCTGAAGTCTTCCCCATGTTTGTGTAGGCTTCAGAACTGGACTGAGAGACCATTTAAAGCCCTTTGCAGGTGTTTTGAGTTAATCAGCTGATTAGTTTGTGGCACCAGGTGTCTTCAAAATTTAACCCTTACACAATATTCAAATTTTGTGACACACGGAATTTTGGATTTTCATTTGTTGCCACTTCAAATCATCAAAATTAAATGAAATAAACATTTGAATGCATCAGTCTGTGTGCAATGAATAAATATAATGTACAAGTTACACCTTTTGAATGCAATTACTGAAATAAATCAAGTTTTTCAAAATATTCTAATTTACTGGCTTTTACCTGTATAGCTATTGTAATGTCCATTGCCTGGCCACAGTTCACAGAGTTGTAACACAGAATATTCTCGACATGTGCACCCTGGTGCCGAAATGAATGAACACCTCTGTACATGTGTGCAGGAGTTATGTCTTTCCCTGCCAGCCAGTCAAGAAAGACGAAGATCACACACTCGGAAGAAGTCAAGAAGAAGATGGATAAATGAGCCAGAAGAGGTGAGTATCTGCAGACTTTAGTTCCACTTTGAAGCATAACTAAACCCTAGAACAGTGGTCTCCAAACTGCGGCCAGATGCGGTCCTTTGCCTACCTTTATCCGGCACTTGGGGCACTTTTCTTCCCACTGACACCAACAATGGAGCATAATTACCGTTACTGACATCAAACAACAGGGCACTATTTCTCCCATTGACACCAACAATAGGGCACTATTCCTTCACTGATACCAACAACTGGGCACTGTTTCACCCATTGACACCAACAAAGTAGCACTATTCCCCTCTCTAATGCCAAGTGTACTCTAATGCCTCTAATGCCAAGTGTAATGAACAGTGTACTCCCACTGACTCCAGGTCAATTTCTACTCCCAATGGCTGCAGTCCGGCCCCCCTAAAGTCTGAAGGACCGTAAACTGGACCTTTGTTTAGAAAGTTTGGTGACCCCTGTCCTAGAACAAAACATGATGGTATTTCAGCTTAGTGAGGCTTATTTACTAAAACTGGAGCGTGCAAAATCTATTGCAGCTGTGCATGGTAGCCAATCAGCTTCTAACTTCAGCTTGTTCAATTAAGCGTTGAAAAAAAAACCTGAAAGTTGATTGGTTTCCATACAGAGCTGCACCAGATTTTGCACTCTCCAGTGTTAGTAAATCAACCCCAGTGGTCCTTAGATGTAGTGGCTACATTCGTTTTCTTTTTGCATACTTTTTTTTATTTTATTCTGGTGATCCTTCTATCAAATTCCCGTCCTAGGGTGACAACCGTACTGAGCAATATTGTCACCTTAGGACACAGTGTGTGTGTCTGAGTGTTCAGGAAGTAGAACATTGTGTTAGGACTACATAAAATTGTTCATCCACAAAATTTCTGTCTGGATGAACAGGTTTTTTTGCATTTGTCGAACAGATAAAATAAAATGTTTTCAATGGTATATTTAACAGACTAAAAGGGAGCAAATAAGAGAAATGTATTGTTAGAGTTTACTTACACTTTAATGCCTCTGCTTCCTTTTACACAAGCCTTTAATAATAAAACCTGGTAACTCTGATGATGTGTGCTCTACAAGTTAATGTGATGTCCTATGGGCACCGTCTCAGTCTTTTGCTGTTGAGCTATGATTTTACTGTGAATCAACCATATTAGGCCTATTTTATTAGTCAGCTGACACTCTTTTTATTAAAAGTTGAGCATTGTTGCAATTGTGCAGAGTGCTATTGTATTTGAAATAAAGTGACAGTATGACAATGGCAGGGGAAGTAACTTTACAGTATGTTGAATCGACGGCACATTTTATATTTTGCCATTAACAAACTCTCAGTAGAAATCTTATGTCTGATGTAATGTAAATTAGGAAATGAATTCTGTTTTTTTTTTTTTTTTTCAAGAACGGTTATCCTTCAATCATAAAAGCACCCCTTCCAATAAAATAGAAAAAAAATATATTAAAATGGTTCTTGCTGGCTTTAAAAGTAGGCAAGCAGTCACTAAATATGGTAATGTAGGCAACCAGTCACTAAATATGACGAGGTAGTCAAGTAGTCACAAGGGGGCATATATTTAAAGCAGTGAGTGTGACATTCACCAAACATTCACTGCATCAATCAATGTAACCTAACCTCTTGGCGCCAGCTGCATGCAAATATGCACCCTCTTGGCGGGTGAGCCTTGGCGCCGAGCAGCCGCATATTTGTGTGCATTAGTGCAAATACAGCTAGTTATCGGCGGCTAATGGAAATCTCTCAATCGCTGCTTGCGATCGGGAGCTTTCCGATCATGTGACCTCCGTGATAGCCAATCAGGGTGGTCACATAATCATAAACCCTGCCCCACCTCCCAGTATCCTAAACCCCTTAAAGGGCCGGGAGGCACCAGCTTATAGGGGTTAAAACACATGCACCATGAGGATATACCTATAGTGAATGGTTGGTGAATCATTTTTGCATCCTTCTCCATACTGTTCAGTCCATGTATACACTCTCTTCTTCCTTTTCGTATCACTAGTGAACGTCAAGCCTGCTGACAGCAGTAGGAATTGATAATTAATGTACCGAATGACATAGGGACTATATATAATAGAGGGTGAATATCACTATCTGCTCCCTGCTGGACATAACTATGGGGTTAATTTACTATAACTGAAGAGTGCAAAATCTAGTGCAGCTGTGCATGGTAGCCAATCAGCTTCTATCATCAGCTTGTTTAATTAAAATTTGACAAAAAAAATGGAAGCTGATTGGATTCTATGCAGAGAGGCACAAGATTTTGCACTCTCCAGGTTTAGTAAATGAACCCGAATGTGTTCACTGCAAAACACTGAAGAAAATGCATCCTGATAAGAAGAGAGACCGGACACATGACATTGACAGGTCATGTTACTAGCCTCTCCTCCTAGAATAGTGCAGTTCCAGGTTGTACTCCATACGGCCTTGACCAGTATATGAATAGAGCTTGTAGTGACAGCAACAGAATGATCTATACAATACCACAGAAGAAGAGTCACCAGCATTCAAATAAAGATCAAGAATATTTGTGGTTTTATTAGTATTGTGGCACATTGTTCACTGTACTGCCGTAAGGAAGGCATCTCTACAAGACCCCAAAACTGACCAATGTGACTTGATATAATTAAAACACTTGCTAATTCTTGACTTTTATTTGAGTGTTCCTGACACCTCTTCTTTTTCTTCTTCTGTGGCCTTGTCTCCTTGTGGATCTTTCTTTTTAATCTCCATTTATAATAATAAATGAAGCTTTGCTTGCTTTGGGAAATACAGGGAGTTTAGGATGAAAAACAAAGGTATCTGCAGGACACTCTAGGTTCCTCATTTTAAGGCCAAGCTCCTAAAAAAAAATGTAGTTTAGGATGGAGTGGTGAAGAGTTGGGGCTCTTTCAAGATGTTACTGATGTCCCACTAAGGATTTTCCCCTCACATCCATTCCTGGTAATACCTTGATGCACATTGACATTCAGGTTGTCACCAGGAAGAATTGAGGGAAAATCTCCCCATGGTGATAACATTTTAACATAGATTCCTACTTTTTCTATTTAACCTAAGAAGGGTATATTTTTTACTGAATGTATCTTTGTTGGAGATATTTACCTATCTGTCCCATGGACTGGGAAACAATACCAAAAATAAACAAAACCAAAGAAAAGTCTCAGCTCAATTCGCAAGCCAATCTGGTACCAACCAAATTATCCTTTCTAACAGTTGGACGGGATAATTTGGTTGGTTGCAGACTGGCTGGTGAGTTTAGCTGGGAATTTGTCCTTCCATGTATTCCTTGCTGTGAAGGCCAGTTATAGGTGGGGGCAGTGGCCAGTTGCTTGTCAACAATGCCAATAGGGACACAGAAAGCAATAAAACCTCATAAAAGTTTCAACCCTTTTCCACTCACGTTTAGTAAAGTAAAGAAAAAGGTTTTGACTGGAATTGGGATTTTCTTTTTTTTTTTTTGGGTCAGGTCGTTTCCAATTAGTTGATTTAGGTTACAATTACAAATGATTATGTATAAGTAAGAAAGTTAAGTCAGTTTGCTCTGAGTTTTAAATAATTGGCTGCCAATTTTGAGCTAGTTTCTTTATAGTATTTTTATGCAAATTTGCAGAATTGGTTGGCCCTATATGACAATTGAAGCCAAGGTTGTATTAAAAGTATACTGTTTTTAAATGTGTTTTCTTTATGTGTTGTTTTTAATGTACTATCCAACTAAATTTGTCCTTAGTGGAATAGGTCTGAAAACCACATTCCTGTATTGAAGGGCATTTAAACATTTTACAAAGCTGGGATTTTCAAGGTTTCCATCTTTTGAACTTATACTTATTATCTTTTAAAATATAATAAAGGTTTATTTACAATCGCATAAAATGTCACTTTAAAAAATACATAAAACAAATGTGTCACTAATAGTACTGCTATCAAATAAGCAATTTGACATCATCCCAATATAATTGCCTTTTACCAATCACTACAACCAGGATTTTCACCACAGTTTTGTGCAGATAGTCCGCAAAAGTGTTTACATTGGTGATTTTAGATCATGATAGCATGGAATACTTAAAGTGTTACTAAACCCAGTAATATGAAAATAGTTCATCCGCCCCCCCAAAATGCCCACAGCTTATAAATCTTTTTACGTTAAAATACTGCTACTATATCCTTTTTGGATGATCTGTAGACCACGGTTACATGATAAACTGCACAGTTTCTAGAGTGCTGAGAGTTCAGGAAGGAGATTTTCACTACAGCCTGTATACATGCCCAGATGTGTGATGTCAACTTCATGTGACCTGGCTAGCTTGGAGAACAAGTAAATGTTCTCGCCAGCATAAAAGACACAACTGAGTCATTCGAGAAACTAAAATTCAGTTGTTAGGTGGAGGCGGAATAGGCTTCCCTGCAGAGATGAGTTTTTAGGGATGCCCTAAAAGAGGACATAGTAGGAGATAGTCATACAGGTTTGAGTAGAGAGTTCCAAAGGAGGGGAGAGGCAGATAATGAAAAACAAATATAAAATAATTGAACTGGTAAACTTTAGAAAACTGTAAAATAAAATTGACCAAAAACCATACCAAGTATCCTTTAGAGCCCAAACATAAGCTATTTTTTTTTATTTAATATATTTTTATTTAAATTTTCATCGTAGAAATTTACAGAATGAAAAAAAAAAGACAAAACTTAGGTAAGTAACAGAGCCCATATGTGCACTAAAAAATACCAAAAACCAACAATAAATATATAACGGGGTCTCAAGAGGGAAGGAAAATGGAAATAAAAATAAAAAAAGGCTCCTCCCTTCTCCTCCTCTTCTCCCCACTTTCCTTTTTACTTCTCCATTCCTTTTATGAATATATTTTTATTAAGGCTTTTATCATAAAAAAAGGAAAATAGTAGGTATAAAATGTACAATAGAGCTCATAGGTGCCTTAAAGCGGACCTTCAGTCATTTTTTCAACTTTCCATTTATTAAATCTTCTGCCCCTGTTGTTTTAACTTTGGATAGTACTTTTTTTTCTGCCAGTAAATATACAGCCCACTTCCTCTTTCTTGTCTGGTCATTAGCCTAGGCTTATGACATCATGCCCAGCTCTCTCTAATCTCGTGAGAGTTTGCCAGGAAGGGAGGGGGGATGAGTCATAAGAGGGCCAATGAAAGCTGCAGGGCTGCAGCGCTGGAGGTGTGCCTCTGTGTGTTTGTGTAAATCCAGGCAGTGGACAGGCAGCAGCATTAGCTGCCCACAGTTGAAATGGATGCAACCAGACTTAGTGAAGGGAGATTTCTGTAGCATATTTGGCAAGTACAGAATCACAGTATATATAAAATAATATGCAAAGTGGTTGGAGGGAAGCTTCAGAATGACAAAGATGTTTTTATTAAAAATTATGTGATTGTAAGCTCTAACGAGCAGGGCCCTCTTATTTTTCCTGTATTGATTTGTATTGTAATTGTACCGTCTGCCCTAATGTTGTAAAGCGCTACGCAAACTGTTGGCACTTAAAAAAAATCCTGTATAATAATAATAATAATGTGAGCAGACTGCAGTTCCTCTTTAAGTATATTTAGTAACAAGTTTACGGCTCTTAACATAGACTACCATAGGAAATGTTAAGATGAGATTGCAAAAAATTAAATACTGAAAACCATAGTTAAATGTAAGGGAAAAATAAAAAAAAAAAATAAAAAAAAAAAATGGGTCTGTCGGCAAGATGTCCAATGCTATATAAAAAGATAGTTATTAGTATTTTCCATCAGCTCATCCCTCACAGTTATTATCTTTTGTATGGCTTGCCCCTGTCTTGTAGATTGTAAGCTCTCACAAGAAAAGCCCTCCTATTCCTCCTGTATTGAGTAGTATTGTGACTGTACTGTCTCCCCTTATTTTGTAAAGTGCTGTGCAAACTGTTGACATGATATCCTGTAAATCCTGTTTAATACTACTACCACTAATAATAATAATAATAAAAGCCAGGCATGATTCATGGTTCCCTCTCTACATTAACAAAAGCATAAAATACATTTTAAAGTGTGGGGGAGCAAGGGAAAGGGGATCATGGACCCCAGAGTTGGGCATTAAAAGGTTGGGTTGATATATTGGAAGAATGAATACATTGTGCCATCTGTGGACATGCAAACAGAGATCAGTGTTTGCATCTCTGATTATTCAAATTTTCAGATCTATTTGTAATAAATATATATGTTTTATAAATACAGTATCTTTTTTCAATCGCCCACATAATCCCACTCTTTGAGGTTTATTCTTATATAACAGAGATCAGTGTATTCCTTTAAAAAGTCTGAAAAAGAAAGGAAAGAAAGAAATTCTTTGCGTTTCAGGTGCCACATCCAGTATTAGATCCAAGGCAAAAAAAAAACCCTATGATGGACTTTTTAGGCACACCTAATTAAAATAGGAGTATTTAAGAGTATTTCAGTAAGGAATTTTATTAATTATTAAACACATCGAGTACAATATACATATGAAAAGGGAATGTATTATCCATCCATAACATTGTCACTATCTCCTAACATGACAAATATGATCTTCTTGCACCCACGCGTTTCGGAGTACAGATATATACTTCTTCAGGGAGTGTATATTGAAGAGGAAAATATATCTACAATATGTAGAGTTTTAAGTGTAGTATGATGGAATTTTAATCTATCACGTCACCAAAATATATGTAAGTGTACCTTTAAATTGACTGTATAATTGTTATCCATAATATGCATGTATATTTGTATGTTGCTACATACTTACTGCTTTTCAAGTTATATTATAGATATATTTTCCTTCAATATACAGCCCTGAAGAAGGAGATATCTGTACTCCAAAAAAAATATCTATAATATAATTTGAAAAACAGTAAGTATGTAGCAACATTATTACTATTATTATTATACAGGATTTATATAGCGCCAACAGTTCACGCAGCGCTTTACAACATGAAAATATACATGCATACTATGCATAACAATAATAAAATCAATTTAAAGGTACACTTACATATATTTTGGTGACGCGATAGATTAACAATCCATCATATTACACTTAAAACTCTATATATTATAGATATATTTTCCTCTTCAATATACACCCCCAAGGAAGGAGATATCTGTACTCTGAAATGCGTTGGGTGCAAGAGGATCATATTTGTCATGTTAGGAGATGGTGATAATGTTATGGATGGATAATACATTCCCTTTTCATATGTATATTGTACTCGATGTGTTTAATAATTAATACAATTCCTTACTGAAATACTCTTAAATACTCCTATTTTAATTAGGTGCACCTAAAAAGTCCATCCTAGGGTTTTATTTGCTTTTCCTTTAAAAAGTCTGATGGTTCCTATGTTTCACCAATTGGCTTCTGAATTTTAGATAAATTTGTCTCCTGGGGATGTTTTACCTTATGATTATGATCACTTTGCTGTATCTCTCCTCTCCAGTCCATAGGTCTAGATCTGACATGAATTAGGAATGACATTCTTACTCATAGGTTTGACCTTCTTGTGATTTGCAGCGCCCTTCAAGATGCCTGCCAGAACCAGGCTAAAGATTTGTTTGTTAAACTTTGTCTCCTGGGAAATTGTCTGGCATCGCTAAGCACAGCTAAAGAAAAGATCTCTCTTGATGTGGAAATCTGACTTTTCAACATGCCAAAGTTGTCATGAACACAAAATCTACTTTGTTAGAAATAGTTTTTATCTTTTATTTGACAGCTGTTGTGATGGAACTTAGTTATTTACAGAAAATATTAGAAGTTGGCAGACGTATGTGCCCAGTACAGGTGGTACCTTGTTGTTTAGTTCCATCTTTTATTACCTAACAAACTTAAAGCAGAACTACTTATTTCGATTTAATTCATTCTTAATATTCAAAGCAAACTCACACATCCATCCATGTCTCCATGCTTTATTTTGTTGAACACCCCCCTAAAACATCCCAATAGCATTTGGGGCAGTGGCCATCTTGACTAAGGATTCCAGGAAGTAAATGCTACCTGAATCATCTGCCCTTAGCCCAGGCATGCAGGCAGGAGGCTGTCTTTAGCTGAGAAAGCTCCTGAAAACTCCTGGGATGTGTGACATCATTTGTATGACTTAATTATTTTTTACATTTCTTCAGTTACGAAGAAGTAACTGAAGAAATGTAAAAAAAAAAAGTTTAAAACAAGTAAATAAGATATAATTTCCTATCTATTTACTAGAGCAGCATAAGGATTACAAATAATCAATGTTGATTGAGAGAGGGAAGTTCTGCTTTAACCTGTTACCGCCCATGCTATATAGCCTAAAGATGGCTACAGCGCAGGCTGACATTTCCGAGAGGGTGTCTATGGACATCCCGTGATCGCGCTGCCCATGTGCCCCCTGCAGGGTGCATCGGCAAGGATCTGCGATTGCTGTGTCCTTAGGACACGGCTGATCACAGATCAGGTTAAAGAGCCAATCTTTACCATGTGACCAGCTGTGTCCAATCACAGGTGATGACTGTGTAAACAAGATTTGCCAGTTATTGGCAATCCTCTCCTTATGCTGACAGCTCAGGAGGAGAGTCAATAACCGGCAAAGCCACACAGGGGACATCTACACTGATCATCAGGGCACTGATCATCAGTGTCCTGATGATCAGTGCAACCCCAACAGTGCCCACAAATGCTGCCAATCTGTAGCCATCAGTGATGCCTGTCAGTGCTGCCTGTCAGTGCCCATCAGTGATGCCTGGCAGTGCCCACCAGCGATGCCTATCAGTGCCCATCAGTGTCGCCTATCAGTACCGGCTATCAGTGCCCATCGGTGCCGCCTATTAGTGCCCATCAGTGCTGCCTATCAGTGTAGCCTCATCAGTGCCCATCAGTGCAGCCTATCAATGCCATCTATCAGTGCCTATCAGCGCACATCAGTGAAGGAGAAAAATTACTTATTTCGAAAGTTTTATAACAGAAACTAAGAAAAATGTTTGTTTTTTTTTCAAAATTTTCAGTGTTTTTTCTTTTGTTTAGCAAAAAATAAAAAACACAGTGGCGATTAAATACCACCAAACAAGAGCTCTATCTGTCTCAAAAAAATGCTAAAAATGTAATTTGGGTACAGTGTTGCATGACTGCGCAATTGTAATTCAAAGTGCGACAGCGCTGAAAGCTGGCCTGGGCAGGAAGGGGGTGAAAGTGCCCAGTAGGCAAGTGGTTAATTGGTGAAATAGTAAAAGTCTAGAGTTAGTACAAAAGAGAAAAGTCAGCAGAGGAGCGGAATAATTCAGTCCCGGTTCACACCTGTGTGATTTGTCGCTCTTTGTCGCATCCGTGCACAAGAGGAATCCCATAGACATTGTGCTTCCCTGCAAATTTGTAAAAAAAAAAGTGCAGGAGTTTTTTTTTGGGCTAGGTTCACACTCGAGGTTGAGCTTCTTCAAGCATTTTTGATTTATTTTTATTTTATTTATTTCAGGTAGTTATATAGCGCCGTCAATTTATGCAGCGCTTTACATATACATTGTACATTCATATCAGTCCCTGCCCTCAAGGAAGCTACAATCTAAGGTCTCTAACCCACATTCATGCATACTAGGGACAATTTAGACAGGATCCAATTTGATGCTTTTTTATGTGTTTTGAGCATTTTTGTTAGCCAATAGAAAGCTAGTAACTAGGAGTTGGAGATGCAAAAAACTGTGTGAAAAAGGGGCATTACGTACAATTTCAGGTGTTTTTTGGGCATTTTTCGATCTACAGGCACCAAAGACATATAACTCTGCCCCAAAGAAGCTCATGTACATTTTTAAGCTTTGATGACGAGCTTCAATTGACATTACCCTCAGGTGGAACAGGCACCAATGGGATAATGGGAATCTTCATTTTAAGCCTTGAAAAACTCTTCAGTACACATGCTTCAAACTTCTCAAGTGCTAATTGGACCTTGGTGCAACGTGAGTTGTTTATGACCCTAAAGACTTGAAAAAAAAAACATTATACAAATTGCAGTGCTTCCCCACCTTCTTAAAGCAGACCTTCAGTAATTTTTTCAACTTTCCATCTATTAAATCTTCTGCCCTTGTTGTTTTAACCTTGGATAGTAAAACTTTTTTTTTCTGCCAGTAAATACCTTATACAGCCCACTTCCTGTTTCTTGTCTGGTAATTAGTGTAGACTTATGACATCATGATGCACAGCTCTCTCTCTCTCTCTCTCTCTCTCTCTCTCTCCCTCTCTCTCTCGCTCTCTCTCTCTCTCTCTCATGAGAGTTTGCTAGCATGGGAGGGGGTGAGTTATAAGAGGGCCAATGAGAGCTGCAGAGCTGGAGGTGTGCCTCTGTGTGTCTGTGTAAATCCAGGAAGTGTACAGGCAGCAGCTTCAGCTGCCCACAGTTAAAATGGATGCAGCCAGACTTAGTGGATTTCTGCAGCATATTTGGCAAGTACAGAATCACAGTGTATATATAAAATAATATGCAAAGTGGTTGGAGGGAAGCTTCAGAATGCAAAGATGTTTTTATTACAAATTATGTGAGCAGACTGCTATTCCTCTTTAAATACATACCAGAGTCGTCAATTGATACAGCGCTTTGCACAGCTGCATTTCTTCTCCCTCTACTCACAAGGACTGAGACAGCAGAGGGAGCCATTGGCTCCTGCTGTTGTCAGTCACATGCTGTCAGGAGGGGCACATAGCACTTGCATAGCACTTGCTATGGGGGCAGACACAGCAGGTTCGGGGCCGCTCTACCATTGCACAGAGCAGGTAAGTATACCATGTTTATTATTTTTTTAAAAATGCCTTTTTACAACCTTATCAATTGAACTACTTTCCTATGATCGGATCTCCTGTCTTGACTGATCAGAATAATTTCTATGAAATCAATTTGTTTTTCTCAGAATCGATCAATGGCATGGCATTTGGCTTTTCAATATCTCATAGATTCAATCATATTGTCTGATTCTGTGAAGAATCTTTCGATCAATCATTGCATGTATGGCCACCATTAGGCTAAGATCACACTTGCGTGTCTGCATTTTCATGCATTTTGATGTGTTTTTCATGCAGTTTGATGGGTATTTCATGCCTTCCCATTTAAGTCTATGTGGTCAGAAACATGCTTTGTTGCACCAAAAAAAAGGAACTGTACTTTTTTCAGGCTGGGATCACACTTAAAACGGATGCGACTGACAGCGGGGGTCCGGTGCGTCCCTGTTCTCTGTTTCAGGGATGAATTAGGCCTCATATTTTGCCTGCATTTGGACCTGAAACAGAGCCAAAGACGCTCCGCAGCCGCCCAGGAGATGTGTGAACAATGGAGCCAGTCACAATCTCCTGTCATGCGAATTGGATGCGAAGAAACCTCCGCATCCAATTCGCATAAGTGTGAACCCAGCCTCAAGACTTACAGAAGAGAAGTTCACGAGTGTGAATGAACCCCATAGAAAATTAGTAATCCCCTTGCCATGGGCTGGTGACAATTCAAGTAAAACTGGCACAGGTGTATACAAGGATTAATATGGGACATATAAATATGACTGTCTTGGTACTGCATGCAGTAAATGTGTGTCAAGCAGCTGTTGGCTACAGTACCTTTTCAGTACATGACTATTATTTTAGCCTACCCAAAACTGATATTTTAATTTTGAGTTGATGTTAGAAAGTGAAACCCACCCACCTTTTTTTTTAGAATTTTGTTGGTGAGATTGCTGTTTTTGGTGTCCTTCACATCCAAGATGCAGCAGCTAACAATAGCGGCGCTTTACCGCCGACGCCGCCCCAGTGTGAAAGGGGCCTTAGACTGGTGCCAACCTATTTCTACTTGGATGTTTGCTCTGGCAGCTTGTCCGACTGCTGTCCAGACACAGGTGAACAAATCCTATGTTTTATAAAGAGACTTGAGGTTGTAGCACCACACTTTTATTCAATGGTCAAAGATGGACCATGCCTTTAAATTTTTAAGAGGTGCTCTAAGTAATTGTTGGTATGAAGACTGCAATGAGGTAGCTCCTAAAGTCTCCAAATGTAATTGGATCTAATTTCTGTCTGGCAGAGCTGATAATATGCAAAGTAGAAGCTGTCTATGACCCCATGACAGATTTAGCATCTGTGCTACTCTGTCCATGTTTCAGGATAACCAATAACAACTCATTGAAGCACTGCAGATAACTGGGAAGTCTGCGTTTTATAAAGTTTGATATAAGGTAAGAAGGTTTGGCATCACCAGTATCCTGGTACTCATCTGTCAATAGCTAGTAAATGAACTGTAATTGCTTATCTAGCTACTCTGGTTTTAAAGTAGCTCTGTCACATACATTAACCACTTGCTTACTGAGCACTTAAACGGGACCGACCCCTTACTCCGATCTGTGATCAGGCGAGTCTCATAGACTCGCTGATCACCGAGCGTGCTGCGTGCGCCCTGCAGGGGGCGCGCAGGCCGCTCGTACACGGGACGACGTCAATAGACGTCATCCCAGCAATGTAGGTCCGCGCTGTTGCCGTCATTTGGCAATAACGCGGATATGAGGAGGTTAAAAATAAGCATGGCAAATAGTGGTTTTCTACCTTTACATGCTTTATCTTACCAAGTTCAGTAGGAGCCATCAATTTCCAAGACATTAGGAATGCAAATATTGACTTCTCACTCTTCCTATGTCTGCCCCTTGGCATTTAGCAAGGCACAGCATTGCGGGTAAGAGCTGAAAAATTGTCATTTGCAAACTACATACAGGAAGTCCCCGAGTTACGAACACAATAGGAACTTTAGGTTTGTTCGTAAGTCGAAGTTGTTCGTAAGTCGCAACACTGCATTTGTAAGTGTAACTTCCGGTCGGAACACTGCGTTCGTAAATGTAACTTCCGGTCGGAACACTGCGTTCGTAAATGTAACTTCCGGTTGGAACACTGCATTCATAAGTGTAACTTCCCGTCGGAACACTGCGTTCGTAAGTGTAACTTCCGGTCGGAACACTGCGTTCGTAAGTGTAACTTCCGGTCGGAACACTGCGTTCATAAGTGAAACTTCCGGTCGGAACACTGCGTTAGTAAGTGTAAGTTCCGGTTGGAACACTGCATTCGTAAGTGTAACTTCCGGTCGGAACACTACGTTCGTAAGTGTAACTTCCGGTCGGAACACTACGTTCGTAAGTGTAACTTCCGGTCGGAACACTACGTTCGTAAGTGTAACTTCCGGTCGGAACAGTACGTTCGTAAGTGTAACTTCCGGTCGGAACACTGCGTTCGTAAGTGTAAGTTCCGGTCAGAACACTGCATTCGTAAGTGTAACTTCCGGTCGGAACACTGCGTTCGTAAGTGTAAGTTCCGGTCAGAACACTGCATTCGTAAGTGTAACTTCCGGTCGGAACACTGCGTACATAAGTGTAACATCCGCCTGTGAATGGATGTGGGATGTTCCAGGCGCTTGGTATGTTATCTGGTGCTCTTCTGGCCATGCAGTACATGTAGTACTGCAGTATGGGATGTATCCGGAGGTATCCAGGACCAGCGTGGAGCACAAGTGGCCAGCATTTGAGGCCGTTCGTAAGTAGGAGTCGTTCGTAACTCAGGTGTTCGTAACTCGGGGACTGCCTGTACTTAGGATTGTGGGGTCCCAGGCTGCTCAGTAGAACAAACAAAGGTATGTACTTGGTTCTTTGCATGAAGGTAAAACACCCTCTTTGTGCAGCTCCTCCCCAGACGCCCCTCAATAGCTCGATCTCAATCCAGCAATGTGCACAAGAGTAGCTGCTCTCCCAACTCTCTGTCTCCTCATTGGCTCAGACAATCACAGCCAGTGAGGAGGGAGCGGGGGGCAGGGCTGAGCCCTGTTCTGTGTGTCAATGGACATACAGAGCATGGCTTGGGAACAAGCATGCACAAGTGCTCCCATAGCAAGCAGTTTGCTATTGGGGCACTGGGCAAGGGAGAGAGGAGCCTAGAATGCCAGCGGGAGATCCAAGAAGAGAAGGATCAAGGCTGCTCTGTGCACAACCATTGCACAGAGCAGTTAAGTATGGCATGTTTTTTTTTTTTTTTTTTTATTGTACCTTAATATTACTTCATTGCCTGTTTCTATTTACCTTTTTAGGTGAACCTTTAATTTGCTCATAGTAGGTAGTAAGTAACAAGTCTTCTTAAATAGCAGGCAGAGTAATGGTCTTGTTTTTACCTTTCTGCACTCTAAAATTGTCCAACCCAAATGCCTTGTCAGGGGGCATGGCAGAATAGAGGAGGGCAGTTGGCAGGTAGATGAGAGATTCTGGGGTCAGCATGAGGACAGAGGCTACCAAGGGATGATGGCATTGGTCTCAGTTGACCTTTTGGAGACTAATGCCGCGTACACACGAGTGGACTTTTCGACCGGTCTGGTCCGACGGTCTATCCGACGGACTTTTGGCGGACATCCGGTGGACTTTCCGAACATGATCACACCAAAGTCCGACGGATTTGTACGTGATGAGGTACGACTGGACTAAAATAAGGAAGTTGATAGCCAGTAGCCAATAGCTGCCCTAGCGTTGGTTTTCGTCCGTCGGACTAGCATACAGACCAGCGGACTTTTCAATAGGAACCCCTAGCATCGGTTTTCGTCCGTAGGTCTAGCATACAGACGAGCGGACTTTTCAATAGGAACTGGGTCCGGCGGAGTTCCGACGTAAAGATTTGAAACATGTTCCAAATCTAAAGTTTGTCAGATTTTCGACTGAAAAAGTCAGCTGCAGGTCCGATGAAGCTTACACATGGTCGAATTGTCCGCCGGACTCGGTCCGCCGGACCAGTCCGGTCGAAAAGTCTGCTCGTGTGTACGCGGCATTAGAAGTATTGCAGTTTGCATGATTGGTAATACCCTACTGAAAATGAATTCCTGAGAGGATTATATTCTCTGGATTTGTAAGTAGACTGCATTTCCTGGTTTACAGATGAATTCCTGGTATGGTATATTATTACATAGTTACATTTGTCCTCCTTGGACCAACGTAACTGTGTATATACCATACCTGGCCGATGCCCCTGAACAGGGCTGCCGACAGGGGGTACCACAGGTCCTCCTGTAGGGAGCCCAGGCACACAGGGGGGCCCAGACAGGGAGGGGGATCGGTTTTGCGTATCAGGGATTAATTACATTAAGGATGTCCTGTGCGGCTCTCTGCAGCAGCTTAAAACAGGTTTCTCCCCCTCTCCCTCCTGTCGGCCTTTGGCTGCTGGAGGGAGAGACATACAGGGCCATAGTACCTATAATAACCGCCCCTGTCCCACTGCACCAATCCCCCTCCCTGTCCTTGCTACATCAGATTCCCTCCTGTGTGCCCCCCGTGTGATGGAGGAGATAGGATTGGAGGAGGAGATGGGACTGGAGGAGGAGAAGATAGGACTAAAGGAGGAGAAGGACGTGGGATGGAGGCTATATTAAGTTGTAAGTGTGTTAAAATAAAAGTGGGTGCACTGAAAGACTTGTGGGATGTCCAGTGGACGGGCCCTGGGGAATGTTGGTGTTCAGACCTGGGGGGGGGAATTAAATATTCTAAAATATTCTTAAATATTCTAGCCAAGCAGCAGGTGAGCTATGTCTGAGTAAGAGACAATAGCGAGAGAATTTTGGCTAAAGCCACATCTGAAATAGGAAGTACAAAAAGATACGGGACCAGTAAAGCCAGAACCCATCTACATAGCCAGACTTTAAGGGCTCAGTATGTAGATATTACATAACAGCAATGTGAAGACTGTAAATTTCCAGAAGCCAATCTGCCAGGTCAACGTGGACCCACTGCCACATGGTGGGATACACCACGAACGGGTGCAACGTATAGACTAGATAGTAGAGAAAAGTTGTTCAGCCTCCAACAATTGAATTAGGTGGTCTTCAAAAAAATCTGAATATTCACCAGTTTGAATCAAGGTGAAGCAGGCCCGTATAAAAAGATTTAATGGTCCCAGTGTTACTTGCACCTACAGAGATAGTGCCCGTGACCAGTAGGACATGTCCCTCGTTTCCTTGCACCACCCTTCAGGCCACTACTATCTAGTCCCTATGTTGCACCCCTGTTCGTGGCGGATCCCACAAAGTGGCAGGGGGTCCTGTTGCCCCTATGCCCATCCCCAGACTGTACTCCTTGGACGTTTTATGATCCATCACAGAAATTGTTGCTGTAGTTTGCCATAGTGGGTCCTGAGGAAGCCGTTTTATTGGCGAAACGTTGACCTGACAGATTGGCTACAAGTAACTTACAGTCTCCACATTGCTGTTATGTAATGTCTGTATTATTGACTTGTTTTCAGCTTTCCTGTTCCGCAGTAGAGTCTGTTGGGAACAGTACCTTATGGATCATTTATAGGCTTACATGCCATTGTCTTTATGAATTTGTCTTTTAAATATGTACAATTTATATATTTTCTATACATATGTTGTGTTTCCCATGCTGAGCCCTTAAAGTCCAGCAATGTAGACGGGTTCTGGCTTTAGTGGTCCCGTATCATTTTGTACTACGTCTGATTAAGTTTAGGTGCAAAATTTGTGAACTAGGTTTGGTTTATCATTGAAGGTTTGATCTGTCTGTTAGATTATAGAAAGTGTTTGCTACTGCTGCAGTTCTACTATGGTTTATTTTTTAGAACCACAGAAAGATATTACTGCTAATGACCTTAGTATATTACAGAGGCACAGTGACTGATGCTTCTCCGTAGTGTATTTTGTTTACAGGGTTTTCCAAAGAGTGTGCTACATACGTCTTATCAGTGACAGTTGTTTGGATCTACTTTTCCATAGATGGAACTCATTACTGTGTGTCTGTGAATAGCAAAATCTACAACTCAAGCCATGCGCTATGAAATAATAGAGACAATAAATAGAACTTTTCGGTCTTAATGATTTAAATTTCCCCCTCCTTTGCCTTATTTGTTATGTCATATTTTACATTTCAACTAGTCTCAGGAGGTCAGAGGTTACCTGAAGTTTGATGGTTGATAAATTAACTCTCTGACCTCACACACTGCAGACTTCTGGCAAATTGTATGCAAATTCAGGCAGACGACACTCTTCAGGTGACCTCTGTCTCTCTGTCACATGCTGAGGTGAGTAGGTAATGAGGAAATGAAAAAAACGTTCACACATTTCTACTAATTAGAGCTTAACTGAACCCTTGTTATTTATTACTGTAATGCAGCCAGGCAGCACATAGGAGAGTCAGACCTCATCTCTCTCACACAAAGCAGTGACCTGGCTCTCCAGCGGTCCAGCAACCCCCCCCAACCACTACCCTAAATCACAGAGCTCTTCATCCCTGAGCAATGTATTTAAGTAGAGCAGGGTTCAGGGGGCATGTCAGACCACTGGAGTGCCTGACCACTACTTTGTGCGAGAGATCCAAGGCCCGATTCTACTATGTGCTGGCAGAACAGGGTATTTTTACCCTTGTTACAACACTTTCTTGTGTAGAAAAAGTAAAATAGTCCCATATATATTACTGTATATGAATTACAGTAATAAATAACTAATTCAATGGGCTTTAAAGAGCCAATATTCCAAGTTTTGTATTAGCCAGATTGGGACTGGTTCTCTTCATGGCACAACTAAGTCAAATAATGAATTTAGGTCTACTGTTCCAGGGGTTTGCCACTGTGCTAAACCACCCATGCTCAGACAGAGGGCAACCAGTTAGTGCCACCCCAAAGAGTAATGAATCTTTTGATTAGACCCCTTTCACACTGAGGCACTTTTCAGGTGCTTTCACGCTAAAAAAAGCACCTAAAAAGCTCACAAAACACTATTTCAATTAAAATCAATTAATGCTTTCACACTGGCGCAGTGCACTGGCAAGGCGGTGAAAAAACGCCCGTTTCCATTGAAATGAATGGAAAGCGCTTCAAAAGCGCCTGAAAATCTCTTCAGAAGCGCCTGAAAAGCTCTTCAAAAGCGCTCAGTGTTTTACTGGCAGTTTAGAAGCGCCTCAGTGTGAAAGGGGCCTTAGGCCCCTTTCACACTGGGGTGGGGGGCGGCATCGGCGGTAAAGCCGCACTATATTTAGCGCCACTTTACCATCGTTTTAGCGGCGCTATTTGCCCGCTAGCGGGGTGGTTTTAACCCCCGTTAGCGGCTGAAAAAGAATTAAAACCGCCCACAAAGCGCTGCTGCAGCGGTGCTTTGCCGGCGGTATAGCTGCGCTGCCCCATTGATTTCTTATCATATTTCATATACACCTCTCCTTCACCGCTCTAAAGATGCTGCTAGCAGGACTTTTTTCAGCATCCTGCCAGCGCACCGCTCCAGTGTGAAAGCCCTCGGGGCTTTCACATTGGAGAGACAGCAGCGGCTGTTTCAGGGCGCTTTGCAGGTGCTATTTTTAGCGCTGTAGCGCCTGCAAAGCACCCCAGTATGAAAGGGGTCTTACTGACTCATGTAATGGGGTATGTCACATTCCCTACACTCTTGCCTTGAAAAAGCCCCACGATGTAGATAATGGAAAAAACTTTTGTGGCATTCCAGACTGATATTCTTTTGGCTGTTTACAGAATCCTTGTGTTGGCCATACTGGATTTGAATGTTGTAATGAAGTCGATGTGCGATACGATCAAAATGATAGAATATGCAATAGAATAGCCATAATTCCCTTCCAGTAAATGTATCAGGTTCAGTGAAGCTGTGTTGATCGGCAAAGGTGGAAAGTTATCGATCATTTTGCTTCAGTCAATAGCACTGAGATACTTTGTTCATGAATATGATTTTATTTTAAGTGATCAAATTATGAGATTACATGATGGAAACAGAGATGTGATTGTATCTTAGTTATTCATGGAAATGAACTTCCACCATGTGTGCCATATCGATCACATGGGCTGTCAACTATAAATCAATTACTCTTATTGGAAGAGATTGATCAGTGTACTTCCACTGACTCCAGGTCAATTTCTATTCCCAATGGCTGCAGTCCGGCCCCCCTAAAGTCTGAAGGACAGTAAACTGGGCCTTTGTTTAGAAAGTTTGGTGATCCCTGTCCTAGAACAACACATGATAGTATTTCAGCTTAGTGAGGCTTATTTACTAAAACTGGAGAGTGCAAAATCTGGTGCAGATGTGCATGGTAGACAATCAGATTCTATCTTCAGCTTGTTCAATTAAGCTTTGACAGAAAAACCTGGAAGCTGATTGGTTTATATGCAGAGCTGCACCAGATTTAGCACTCTGTAGTTTCAGTAATTCAACCCCAATGTCGTTTGGGACGGTTTCTCCTTAAACCGCTTAAGGACCGCCCCACGTACATATACTGCAGCAGGGCGGCCCTTAAGTGCAAAATCATGTAGAGTGGGAGCCAAACAGTGGGTCCGGTGGACCTGACGATCGTTCTGAGAGAGGCAGAACGACGGTCTGCCTATGTAAACAAGGCAAATTGCCGTTCTGCTAGTAAGGAAGACAGAGATCTTGTGTTTCTGCTAAGCAGGAATACAAATCTCTGTCTTCCTACAGTTAACCCATCCCCCACACAGTAAGAAAGCACTCCCAGGGAACACATGTAACCCTTTGATCGCCCCTTATAGGTACATAGTTACATAGTAGATGAGGTTGAAAAAAGACACAAGTCCATCAAGTCCAACCTATGTGTGTTATTATATGTCAGTATTACATTGTATATCCCTGTATGTTGTGGTCGTTCAGGTGCTTATCTAATAGTTTTTTTTAAACTATCAATGCTCCCCGCTGAGACCACCGCCTGTGGAAGGGAATTCCACATCCTTGCCGCTCTTACAGTAAAGAACCCTCTACGCAGTTTTTAGGTTAAACCTCTTTTCTTCTAAATTTAATGAGTGGCCATGAGTCTTATTAAACTCCCTTCCGCAAAAAAGTTTTATCCCTATTGTGGGGTCACCAGTACGGTATTTGTAAATTGAAATCATATCCCCTCTCAAGCGTCTCTTCTCCAGAGAGAATAAGTTCAGTGCTCACAACCTTTCCCTGCCAGTGTCATTAGTACAGTGACAGTGCATGTTTTTTAGCACTGAGCACTGTATTAGTGTCACTGGTCCCCAAAAAGTGTCACTTAGTGTCAGATTTGTCCGCCGAAATGTCGCAGTCCTGCCAAAAATCGCTGATCGCTGTCATTACTAGTAAAAAAAAAAAGTCCATAAATCTATCCCATTGTTTGTAGATGCTATAACTTTTGCACAAACCAATCAATAAACTTTTTTTTTTTTTTTTACCAAAAATATGTAGCAGAATACATATTGGCCTAAATTGATTAAGAAATTTGATGTTTTACATTTTTTTATTTTATATGTTTTATAGCAGAAAGTAAAAAAAATATTTTTTTTCAAAATTGTTGGTTCTTTTTTTGTTCATAGCCCAAAAAATAAAAATCGCAGAGGTGATCAAATACCACCAAAAGAAAGCTTTATCTATGCGAAAAAAGGATATCAATTTTATTTGAGTAGTGTGCCGCATGGCCGCGCAATTCTCAGTTAAAGCAATGCAGTGCCGTATCGCAGAAAATGGCCTGGTCATGAAGGGGGTTGAACCTTCTGGAGCTGAAGTGGATAAAAAGATGGTCTCCTGACTCATAAGGGTTTCTTTGTAGGACAGTTGGGGATGGAGGTGATTGCATACAACCCTGGAATTTGGGACACTTGTAGCCATTTTGCAAAGTTTTCTAATCTACCCCTTCACTTTGTTCCCCAAGAAGACATGTTTTGGAGTAACGTGTATTGTCCGTAGTCATTAGGCCCATCGTCATCTAATCCATCTAGTAAAGGCCATATCAGGAGACTATCATTTGAAATCTGTGTCCATCTTATGGCATGTTTTTTTACAACTAAGCATAACCAGTTTTTCTAACCTTCCTTTACTGTGATGTACTATAAGTTATACTATTCTATATGCATTCTATGGACTTTAGGTAGTGTTGGAGTGAAATGCACAGTCCCATTTCTATTGCCAGATGTTGGATAACAATACTGAGAGTAAGTAGGCCATTTCTGCCGGACATTTACAACGCCTGTTGCTAGGCAACTAGGCTTCAGCTTCAGAAACAAAGGGTTGAGATTTGTCATATTTCCTACACTCTGCTGGTAGAAGAGCCAAGAAGTGATCAGACTTCACTCGAAGATGTCACATGTCATGAATGTCACAGTTCGCTCTTCTCTTTAACCCCTTAGAAGAGCCAATATGTTTGGGGAAAAAAAACTTTCTGTTTGTAATATGCTTGTGGACAGAATAAGCAGTCGGGTCAAAGAAACAAATATCACGTCAGTAGAGTCCTTTGATCTACAGCATGCTTATAAAGTGAATTTGTTTATTTGTTCTTCACACAACCAATGAGTAATGTGTTTTTTCCCATCTTTGGGTCAAGAACAGAGTTTATGCACTTTTGTTTGGATGTACAGTAGTTTATTTATGGGTCTTATATCCAGAACTACTGGAGAGTAGAACAGAGACAGTCTGATGTTATATATAGAGCAACCATCACTAAATGATGGACCAACCAGCCAGTTCTCCTCCACTGCAATCATGGATGCTAGGACTGCTGGCATCCTAATAACCAATGCCGTCATGTGCATGCTCCCCCAGCATTACAGCAGGATGGAAATTGAACTTTCTCCATCCAGCCTTTCAGACTGCTCTGCGTTCATGGGGGGGGGGAAGGGGTTGGTCAGGGGACTGTGATTTGGACACCTGATATAAGGGAAGCAATGTGATTTAGACACCTTATGTAAAGGGAAACTGTGATGGGAACACCTAATGTAAGGGGGCACTGTGATCGGGACACCTGATGTAAAGGGGAAACTTTGATAGGCACACCTGATGAAAGGGGCCACTGTGATGGGGATACCCAATATAGGGGAACACTGTGAAGACTGTGGGAGACCTGATATAAGGTTATAAAAGAAGTACCCCCCAGAGAGATACTAGGGACTTTTGAGGCAACCAATTAACAAAAAATGAAAAAAGACATAGAAATGTATTAGGATAAAATATGTGGTGCATACAACACCAACAAAGAATTACATATATAGCATATACCGAATCATATAACAAATATAAAAAATGCAAATCCTTCAATATTACGCCCAACGCGTTTCTGGACCTGGACCACATATTTATTACATTCCTAAATTGCCATCATGTTAACAAATCTTTGACAATTGGAGCCCTGTCAGTAAAGATGTAAATTAGATAGGATGAGAGATGATTATGTCGTCCCATAAATTTGTATCTTGGGCCGTAAATAATAATTGAGTACTATGAATCTATGTGCTTTTTCAGCCCATCGTTACGTTGTGTGTATTTCTTTTCAGGCTGTAGTGTTCTGAGCAGATGCCACATTTTGGTGTATTAAATGGAAATTTGTCAGGGTTCAACAATTATTGAAAAAAATAATTGTATATAATCTTTTTTTTGTGTTAGAGTAGCGATGGGTTAAAACACCATTCAGGTTATGTTTTTTCCCTTAGGATAGATTTACACTGACCCACTGTGCTTTGGCCACAACACAGTATACCCATGGTTTTTCCAGCGTGTTAGCTGCGCTTTCCCATAGACTTCGATATGTTTGCGGTTTTTGGTGCATTTTCTGAAAGCGCACTAAAATTGCAAGATAATGGAAATCTGTTGAAAAGCGCAACTAACCTGCACAAAAACTATGGCTACCCTGTGTCGCACCTGCTCTGCGGCCAAAGTTCAGGGGGCAGTGTGAAAGTGCCCTAAGGCTCGATTCACACAGGGGCAACACGATTTCAGCATGACTTTGCAAGGCGACTTCAATGTGGCTTCAACGCGACTTCAGCGCGACTTTAAGCAAATTACAACGCGACTTCAAGTCGCCTCCAGGACAGGCGACTTTGGCTGTGGCCAATCACAGGATAATCAGCTCTCTGGGAGGGAGGGGTTTGCCTGGGCAAACTAAATTTTTTTCCCTGTAAAGTCGCTTCAATGTAGATGGAGATCCGACTTGGAGGCGACTTCCATTGAATTCAATGGGTACAGGTCGCCTTGAAGTCGGATCGAAGTAGTACAAGGAGTACGCTCTGAAGTCGGAGCGACTTCAGTAGTGTCAATTAAGATGCTCCTATACACTGTAATGTAAATCTCTTCTTGGGGCGACTTGAGGGCTTACAAGTCGGATCCCAAGTCGTCCTAGTGTGAACCGACCCTCAAAGTAGAAGTCTAAAGTCCTGTACGAACTGGTCTGTAGTGGAAAGATGCTTAAACTTACCTATTACCTCCAGTTATGTGATTGGCTCCCAGCGCCAGCTTCAGGGTAGAGGACGGACAGCCAAATGGGGGGGGGGGGAGGGACAACGCCATACTAATGCCCATAGATTTGGATTGGGATGTGCAGCAAGTTTATATAGGTATGGAGGTCACGTGTCTACAAAGGGTTGGCCATATAGGGGTTGATTTACTAAAGGCAAATAGACTGTGCACTTTGCAGTTCCTCCAGAGCTTAGTAAATGAGGGGAAGCTTTACTTTGCAAGAGTACCTGATCACATGCAAGGAAAAAAAAAAAAGCGATTTTGCTTGCACATGAGTGGATGATGGAAGTCAGCAGAGCTTCTGCTCATTTACTAATCTCTGAAGGAACTGCTCTTGCCGAGCGCAAATGCATTTTGCACAGTCCACTGTGTATTTGTCTTTAGTAAATCACCCCCATAGTGTCATATGAAACATAAAACTAGAAGTCTGTATTTTCCTAGATTTCAACATAAAAGACATATGATGTGAAATAAAGTACACCTGGACATACACGCATAGATTAACAAAAACATGCAGCTCCACTGCCAGCTATTGTATTCTGATAGCCAGTGCCCGTAGCTGTCACAATACCTGAACAGTGGCTTGCACCATATTGGCTGTAGTTACTGACAATCTTCCTTCGGGTCCTTCATAATGAAGTTTGTTGAGCCCGGTGGTGTTGGTAGGGCCGATTCGGCAGGCAAATCTACATATAGGCAGCTTATGGCCAAGTACGGGAATAGCAGAAAAAAAAAAAAGCAGACCGGTGTTTAGCCTTTATTTTCATTCCTTGGTTTTATAGCATAAACTTTGCTCCTGTTTATAAACAGAACCTTGCTTTATTATCCTCTTAATTCCCCGCTGTGATCGACTGCTGGATGTGACTCCACTCCCATTTTATACCAATCAGAGGCAGTGATTGCTCCTGACAAGTGGCTTGTGTCTTCAGCTCTCACCAGCTCCCACACTGTGATACATTTTTCTACTTTTCTTTCTTGTCTGTAATGGTACATTTTGTAAATGACGGATCTGCTGTGCACTGATGTCAACTCCAATTTTTACAGCCAGCATGGAAGGATAAAATATAGGCGCTATTTATAACAGGGACCTTCACACCAAATGCAGAGTCATTATCGATCGGATCCGGGAAGTCTGTAAATTCCTTTGAAGAAGCCAGGACATTTGCCATTCCCCATCATTCCCGGAGTCAGTAGGCTTGTATGTGAAGGTAGCTGTTTGAAATCAGTTAAGGAAAGAATCAGAAATTTAAGTGACTTCAGGCAAGCACCTAAATACATTCTTAATGACAAGTATGGGAATATTTGTACTTGCCAAAGCATTTATAATTCTGTTCGGCCAGTCCTGAGATATACACAGCCATTAAAGAATGCCTAAGCTGGCCATACACTTATGGATTTCTTTCATTCAGCCTAAACAGCACACAATGATGAATCTTCCCTACAGCCTATAGTATACACCAACGGCTGTCAGAATATCCAAACACTGGCTGCATCTGATTGGATGCAACGTTCACCTAACAATTTTCCTCTTGGCTTGTTCAATTGAATTTTATTCAACTGGGCAGTGCTGACGGGGAGCACCCAAGGCTTGAATTTCTGCCAATTCAGCAAAACAATGTCCAAAATTTGAGTTGTGTTTGGCAGCCTTTAGCCAGGCTTCTGACCGAAGTTTGGTCATTTCCCCAGCCTGTGATTTGATAGTAAAAGAGCAGCTTGAAATGGATGAGATCTTCTCTGCTCTTTCCTCTGGTGGCATATCAACACATGTGCATGCAGGAGAGCCTAATTGGCTCCTAATGTTGGCCCTTTCTCTACCATTTTGAAAGCAGGAAATTTCCAGATGGCTGATATCATATCAATATCTGATTCAGATATTTATTGGTTGCATGTAAAAAAATGAATAATTCTTATCAATACATTTGTTGTGTATACAGGAATCCTCCCTGCTGTGTCATTGTATTCTGACAGTGTAACTCCCCCGCCATCAGAATATACAGATCAGCGCTGCAGCCTATTGCCTGCGGTGCTGATCGAGCAGAAATATACCAACAGGGCGGTTTAACAGAAGCCGATCGGTAGATCATCATTTCTTCAACCACAGTGGCCACACATGGATCAAAATTCAGCCAGTCCCTGCTGAACCAGCCAAATCCGGGTGTGGCCAACTTTAGACTGACTGAAGACGGAACCATCTATGTGTAGCTATAGGTTTTATTTCAGCCATTCACAAAGCTTGCTATTTGCATAGTCTCACGTGTCAATATCTACTTAGAAGCTAAAGTGAACAACAAAGAATGAAGCAAACCTGCACTTTGCTTTTTTGGAACCCAGAGGTGTGGTAATGTAATCATGAAAAGATTTTTAGCATTTTCTTTGTAATTATGAATAATGAAGTTGATATTAAGTAGTAAAATAAAGAAGAAAAAACGTGATGAATAACACGGTAACACAGAAGTACCTAGTTTATCTTTCCTATTTATTTTCAATGCTTTTACTTCCATTTCCCTTCCAGAACCCAAAAAGCAAATTTGGAACTCATGAGTATGGGGGGGGGTGAGGGAATGAGACTTTCTCCACTACCTCCTGCAATACAGTGCTGGGTACCTGGGCAGCCAAATGCTGAGCCCCAGCACTGTCACATGGTGGGGGAATGGGTCGTTGATGCTGTGTAAGCTGTAGTCAGAATTTATACAGTGATTCCTGGGGAGGCACCAGTATGTGAAATGAAATGACTTGCAGGAGTAAGTAATTAAAAAATAGGTACAAGCATGGAGCTCCTGAATGGGAAAAGAAAAGGCCTCTTATTTTTTAAGTGCTGGCTTTGGTACTGTCATCCTTATCCTTCCCCATCCATTGAGTCACTGTCCCATTAACAAGTATGAGGCCTATGAGGTTAGGATTCCAGGCCTGTGTTGTTTTTGAATGTGCTATAAAGTTAAGGCCAACCATAGACAAAGACATTTTTTTTCCTGCAACCATGAATAAGACTGACGGTGAGTGAGCTCTGAATACAGCCATTGTGGGTTTTGGATGGAGTGGGAGACAATTCAAATTCCTGTCTGGTGATGTGTTGTCCCTGGACACATAGTGGCATTCAACAGGTCTCAGGACGACGTCAGGTGTGACGAAACGCATAAGAAGGAGCGACGTGCTGATGTCACCACGTTCACGCAGGTCCCGGAGTGACGGGCTGCTATCGAGAGCCGGCTCGTTTATACTGCAATCTCTTATTGTTTTAACTGTAAGTGCAATACTTTCTTATTTAAATAAAGTAACCTAGGATTTTACACTATAGAAGCTTTTATGTGTTTTTGAGGATCAATGGGCAACAAGTGCCCCTGAAAGATTACATTCTGTGAAGACGCTGGGATCACCGCTCCATCTCTCAAAAGGCCCGGGCTGGGTATTAAGCCACAAGCGAGTGTGATCTCCTGTAATAGGAGATCATTTGGAGTCGGTAAGCGGCAGTGTGTGCAGAGGTGGAAGTCTTTATCTTTTAACCATGACTCTTGGGTGTATAATGTGTTAATTTCACGTTTGAGAAATCCCCTTAAAACAGTAGACTATTTAAAACATGATCTAATCAATTAATCAATCAATTTTTATTTATGTACGGAGTCACTTTTTATACATATATAATTTAGTATTACTAAGGTTTATTGCTAGTATTCACTCACGTGAGAGCATTGCGAAACGTAATATAGAAAGTTGTTTATTTTGTGCGTATCTCACAGGCTTTCTAAAAAACAGACTTATTTATGTTTCATCCATTCACTTATTCACTTGTTCTTCTTTTCTGATAAGCACAGTCATTTTAATTTTATTTTGTGTGTATCTCACAGGAAGTTGGAGCTTTGTTTTCTAAAAAACAAACATATTTATGTTTCATCCATTCATTTATTCACTTGCTCTTTTTTTCTGATAAGTGCAGTCATTTTAATTTTATTCTATTAAACTATGTAACCAGGTCGGTTTGATTTACTGAAGACAAGTGAATGTTAGTGAATGAGATAAAACTGCATTCCCTTTGAATACCCAATTATGTGAAAAACTCCTGTATTATAAATTGCCCCCGGGCAAATACTTGGCTATTATAGTTGAACAGCCTTTACCCCTTTAAGAAATCAACCCAAAGTGTTCTAACTGCAAATAAAATAGAATTTCCCCATAACCTATACATTCAGCTTTCAACTTATATTCTTTTAGAAATAAAGACCTTTTCACTTGAGCCATTTGACGTCATGTAATAAGTGCTGCCTGTGGTCTAACTTCTTAATCCTGTCCTATGGAGTCGTAGCACACAATATAATCGCCACTCTATGCCCTGGCCCTGTGGTGTTATAGTACATATACTGCTGGGAGGTCCTCAGATTGGTGCATTGTGTCATATAAAAGTAATTAGAACTGACGCAATAGCTGGTCTCTTGGTTTGTTCGGTACATTAATAATTAGTGCGTCATGATCTCATTTTATCTGTAATTGACGGTAGGACTGTTTCTTGTATAATGTTAATCCTTTGCTGTTTTTACATGTTGTATTAAACATTTTGTTCAATTTTTTTTTTTTTGAGGATACATACTTGCTGTGTTGGTATGTTTAGTACAGTATTTGTAGAAAAACTATCATTAAATTTCTAAGTATTAGTTGTGCTAAGTTTAGACAGCTAAGCTGCAATGACTTTGCTCCCGCGACAAAAACTAGCCATCATATCTCGATCCAAGCCCACCAAACGCAACCCATTCAAGTGAATAGGGAAGTGCCACAAGCAGCCTGCAATTATGTGCAATGCATGTTTGCACAGCAAAAATGGGCATCACATGGCCTCCTCACTGCCTAAGAAACACCTTCTGAAAACTGTTTGAATGTGGCTTGCTTTTCAGAGGAGCAGCGGCTTAAGTGCACATCTGAATGGAGCCTTAAAGGAAAAGTACAGCCAAAGCTTGTTTGGCTGTACTTCTCCTGTGGATAACAGGAGTGCAGTTCATTCTCTCAGCGTGCCTCTGGAAGACTGAGCCAGCTGCTCCCTCCCCCTGAACAGCCTGTCACTCCAGTGAGCGTGGGGGGCAGAGCAGAGAGCCGGTGACTGACAGTCACCGGCTCTCTGCTTACAAAGCACTGAGAACTGAGCGATCAGCGGCGTTTGATCACTCAGCTCTCAGTCTTAGAGGCGCTGGGGGACAGATGCAGCATCCACCTAGGTGAGTATGATTCCTAAAAGAAAAAAAAAATTCCCAACTGTATTTTTTAAAGAGGAACTGAACTCTGGAAGCCGTGCCCAAAAAAAGGAGGGCAGACTTAAAAGAAATGATCCTGTTCCCCATTACTGACTTAGCTTGTCTTCTTCTGTACTGTGTCTCTGCATGGGGGGGTGGGCATCATGGTAGAGGCTGGGTTTTGCTTCCCTTGTCAGAGCCTCCAGCAAGGGGAAGAGTGAGTAGCAAAATAGTGGTAGTAGTAATCACCATTTCTCACTCCAAATCTCCTGAGACTTGCAATCAGAGGCAGCAGTTCCTTTGATCGTATGCTGCAGATATACAGCTATGAGTCTGTATGTACAGGAGTGCCTAGGCATACACACATATCAGGAAGTGTATCACTATTTTTTAGAAGGAATTTCAGATCATAAGCACTTTTTTCAAGGTACTGTCTAGCCATAATTAACATTTTTAAATATTACCAATATTTTTAGTTCAGGTCCACTTTAAAGCTGAACTAGGGCTGGAGAAAAATATACACTTGCAGTGGGGCCCCATCTGCACTGGAAGGGTTAAATGCTCATTTTGTCTATAGCAAAATAAGTAATTAATTCATTGCTCACTTGTGCAAACTCCCTTTTCTCCTGAGGTCAGTCCCCTAAAACCTTCCTACTTCTCTGTCTGACCAGTCCCTGTTCTCCTACATCATAACAGACAGTGCAGCACAACATCCTGGGAGCATGGGAGAGAAGATAAGATCGCTAGTAAAGTAGTTCACCTTATTCATTATACTCTACACCAGGGGTGTCAAACTGGTGGCCCTCCAGCTGTTGCAGAACAACAAGTCCCATCATGTCTCTGCTTGT
This sequence comes from Aquarana catesbeiana, assembly GCF_042186555.1. Classification (NCBI taxonomy): domain Eukaryota; kingdom Metazoa; phylum Chordata; class Amphibia; order Anura; family Ranidae; genus Aquarana; species Aquarana catesbeiana. Next base: position 81,413,042 of record NC_133327.1, on the reverse strand, counting down.
GGGAGTCATGCTTGTAACTGTCAGCCTTGCAGTGCATCATGGGACTTGTAGTTCCGCAACAGCTGGAGGGCCACCAGTCTAGACAAAACTATCATTTAACCCTTGCAGGGTTAAAAAAGTGGGGCTTCCAGATTCCAATAAATTCTCTCCCCTGACATTAGTTCAATACAAACCCGAGCCGTTCACCCACCTGCCTGCCCGGACCTCCAGTTGCTGTTACCAGATGTCATTCATTTAGTGGCAGTAATACTACTGCTACTAAACTAAGCTTCAGGTGGCATGTGGCCTGGTTCAGGGGGGGAGGAGGGCACACTTTTCCTAGAATATATCCTACAGGTGTGCCACTTCACATGCAGGTTTAAAGGGTAACTCCACTTTTGTGGGAATAAAAACAAAAGCAAATAAAAAAGGAAACTAGCATATACAACTACTACACAAGTCTTGTAATTGTAATTGACTTGTAATTGACTGTTATTAAAAATGACCTTTCCTTTTCAACTGCAGTGCTGTCATTTTCTGTAAAATGCAATGCAGTATAGCTATCTGAAGGCATTCTGTACACAGGTGGTGTACAGAACGCCCCCCAAAAAATGTAATTTCCTACTTGTGTGATTGGCTTACTGATTTTTTCCCAGAAGTCTGCACTAAGATACAAGTCAAATTTTGGGCATCCCCTGCAACAAAAATCACATTTTTGGTGAGATACTCCCAAAGTGAAATCTCATCTAAAAGGACGCAGACACTGCCACTTTCTTCATTAGAACCCTGCAAGTGCATTAGCTGATTGATAATTATAAAATCGCTCCCATTCACATTCACTTTGCATGTGGGCACAGACAAACAGCTGTTTATTCAGAATAACAGAAGGTAGGAATCTGTAGCAAACTTTGTTAAAATCCCTATAATATACAAATATTATCCAGCTCTGTGGAGAGCTCTGGCTCCCTGATTGCTTAATCCTGCCGAATCCTGCAGACATCTAAGCCATCCTGCTGAGCAAATTACTCCCACCAGATCAGGAAGTCCCCCCAGTGGAAACAAGCTCCCCGATGCTCCCCACATGGCACACGTGTGGTGGCCATCTTGTCTCCTTTCCTGCGGCTTGCAGCATCCATGGCTCTGCAGACTGATCTCTACCTGCTTCAATCCATGGATCAGGCACTGGAGACAGACCAGCAGCCAGAGGCTTCAGCTCCTCCGTAGGCCACTGAATCCACAGTGGCCATCCTGGCCGCCTTTGAGACCAGCGGCACCTCGCTCAGGGGCCGGATAGGCACCCTGGCAATAGAGTGCGAATTAATCCAAGATCTGGATAAAATCTGGGGCCGCTTGTCTACAGTGGAGTCATGGAGCTTCACGGTTGTCACGTCTCAATCCCTGATGGAATTGTAGCGCATGGTCAAGACCCCGATGGGCAGAACAGAGGACACTGAGAACAGGCTCCGCCGTAATAATGTCCTGGTCGTAGGGCTCTGAGGGTTCCGATCCAGCTGTGTTTGCAAAATCCTTTTTTAAACAGACAAAGGCCAGGACAAAATGATAAGATTCTGCTACCGTAGACTTCGGTGTTTGGAAATTGACAGTTTTTTTGTGTGTTCCTGGAAGGTCCAGTGAACCGAACTTGCTTGGTCTGCTCATCACTAGCATCAACTTTTTGCCAATATGGCAGGTGTTCTTTAGTGTCTTTGCTTTAACCGAAGTTGTCAGAAGCAGCCCAATCTGTGGAGTCAAGTAGAGCTGAGCGTTTGCACCAGGTCTATTAATACATTTTAGCCGTTTTGTTACTATGCAAATAAGATTCATTTATTCTACGCTGCATCTCATTATTTGGGCACGGGAAACAACACCGTGTTTGTAGTAGTGTTACCTAGGTTCTAGCCAGCTTCTCTTTATCATGCTTTGAACTGGCTGAAGTGTGGTGTGTTTGTATAAGGAAATATTGGAGTGCTGGCATTGTTTATTGAGGGAGAGAAATAGGTTACATTTCAGTGGCTGTCACTTAGCTAGCTCTGACCTTGTGTAATCCGAACGCCTGGGGGAACCTACAGTGCTGTCACAGCAAGACAGTGGCTCCTCTATTATTGTGCTCCATAAGATTCTGTGTACATTGCTATCTGTGTGGATTATTACAGCCTGGCATGGCTTATTGGCTCAGAGGATGTTATGCAAAAGTATATTGGCTGCTTTGTGTTTTTTTTTTTTAATCTGGTATTGACCACAATCTGTCTCAATAGCTAGTTTACTGCTATAGCAGACCTATCAGCTACTATAGGCCCCCGGGGGAAAAAGTAATACTGTGCATGTGATCCACATTGCGTCCATTTCTGCTGTGATTGCACAGATGCAGCACCTGCGATTATGGAGTCACTGGATGTCACTAATACGTTTGTAACAAATTAGAGCATAATTTTACATCTATAATTGCAACATATGGAAACTTCAGATGATTGAGTTATGCATATATCCATGACCTAAAATGTCATCAGCATACAATTTGCTGTGGCATCTGCAACCATGGAGAGCGCTGCTTATACCCGATCCATTCATAACAGCATTTGGAAGTCTGAACTGATCAGCAATGGGGAGTATCACTAGTACTGTACACAAATTGCTGTGCCATGATGGCACACACATTGAAGCACAGTCAGTTATCTGGGACCTGTAATGGGTCCCAGGAGATTGACAAGAGGTAGGGAGCAGAGCTGAGCCCTTCCTGTGCCGAGGAGAAGTGATGTCACCAGCCTAGGCACTGAAAGAGGCAGACTACGAGGGACCCCCTAGCAACAGGTACTTAGAGGTGAGTAAAAAAAAAAAAAAAATTTCCAAATGTTTTTTTTAATTTTTTTTAGGCACATTCATTTTTTTTTTTGGGTGGAACACCACTTTAAGGAACGGTATATATCATTCCAACACAGTGTCATCATTGATGGAGGACATTGACCTACTTGACCCCTACTGTGAGATCTCCAAATGAGCTTTAAAGTTTTCGTTCCCAGCTGCACATCCCCTTGCCTGAGGGACCAATGACATGTTTCCTTTCCTGTGGGCCGTGATACTTCAAATCTATAGGTTGAACTAGACCTCCACATACTCCATCCACTGACAACGTTAATGTTAGTCTTGCCTGAATACTCTGTATGTTTGATTGCGGTGCCTTTCACCATATCTCGAATTTAAATTCTCCTATATAAATACCCCAGGTGAAAGGACGTTGAACCTGAAACACGTTGGGTACCGGAAAGCTTTTCCTGGGTGTTGGCTACCGGGAAGTGTTTTCGGTTACTGGAGAGACACTACTATATATGCGTACTTTTGTATTCTATTGCAAGCTATTGTATTATTTGTGTTTGTGTCTGATGTTCATGTTTGTTTTAGCGATCATCGTGTGATGATTTTTTATTTTCCATTTGTATTAGTAAAACAATTTTTTACTTATTCCATTAGTGTTGTTGCCAATTTAAAGTCCCAATGGGGGGGTATCTAAATTTTCTCATGATCAGAAAATCAGACTTTCAAAGCGAACGTACGATAATCTGATCAATAGTGCACAGCTTTTGAGAGCGGATCATGACAATTCATCTAAAATTATCCAAATTACTCGAAAATCTTTGTTGCACGATACCAGATCGTATGATTTCCGTTTACTCAGTACAGTATTTGTCAGAAAAAAATTGGAAAAGCAAGACCACACTTGCTCATAAACCTAAAAAAATACATTACAATACAATATAACATATCATCACTTCCAAAGTTGTATTCTGTCATATGAGAATTTTCGTAAGTTTAGAAACCTCTTCATTTTGCAATATGGGGCTAGCATGCAAAACAAAACGGACGATCAATCGTTTGATATTCTCATCGTGTGTATGAGGTTTTACACTGCTTACTGATGATGGTCTCTGAAAGGGTAACCTAATTAAAGCTGAATTCCTAGGAAGTAAAACCTTTAGCCCCCTTTCACATTGAAGCGCTTTACAGGCGCTATAGCGCTAAAAATAGCGCCGCAAAGCGCCTGTAAAGCACCTCTCCTCTCATTCCAGCGTGAAAGCCTGAGTGCGTTGGCAGGACGCTAAAAAAAGTCCTGTAAGCAGCATCTTTGAGGCGCTGTAGGAGCAGTGTATGCACTGCTCCTAAAGCGCCCCTACCCATTGAAATCAATGGGCAGCACCACCAAAGCGCCGTTGCAGAGGCGGTTTGCGTGCGCTTTTAACCCTTTTTCGGCTGTTAGCGGGGGTTAAAAGCTATAGCCGCTATCAATAACCACTGTCTTCTCCCGACTGAGACCAACCCGTGGTTATAGGAAAAATATTCACGCCATCTATTGCCTGCCTAAGGGCACTTTCACACTGGCAGCGCTCGGGCATCGGCGGTAAAGTGCTGCTCTTTTTAGCAGCGCTTTACCGTAGTTTTTGCGGCGCTTTTCAGACGCTAGCGCCCCTAGCGATAATTGCAAGTGAATCTGGCAGGCTGGTTGTACCTAAGTTGATCGATCAACTTGGTACATTCAGCCTGCCCACACATGGCTTTAATCTGAGCCGGTTCCTGCTGAATCAGCTGAAATTTGAACCGTCTATGGCTGGCGTTACTCTAATGCCTTGTACACACGGTCGGACTTTGTTTGGACATTCCGACAACAAAATCCTAGGATTTTTTCTGACGGATGTTGGCTCAAACTTGTCTTGCATACACACGGTCACACAAAGTTGTCGGAAAATCCGATCGTTCTGAACGCGGTGACGTAAAACCCTTACGTCGGGACTATAAACGGGGCAGTGGCCAAAAGCTTTCATCTCTTTATTCTGAGCATGCGTGGCACTTTGTCCGTCGGATTTGTGTACACACGATCGGAATTTCCGACAACGGATTTTGTTGTCGGAAAATTTTATATCCTGCTTTCAAACTTTGTGTGTCGGAAAATCCGATGGAAAATGTGTGATGGAGCCTACACATGGTCTGAATTTCCGCCAACAAGGTCCTATCACACATTTTCCCTTGGAAAATCCGACCGTGTGTACAGGGCATTACAGTTCCCTCCCCATTGCAAGCCTCCTCCATTCACACCAGAATGGACGTGCTGCACACGGCGTGGATCGCTCTGCATATACTTACTGCAAGACATGTTTCAATAGTGTCATTTTACGTTTCAAACCAACCTGCACGTAACCATGCAGATTTCTTGGTTTTATACCAATTAATGATCTACACATTGCTTCATGGCATCTGCTGTGACCTTACGGCTGTACTGCATCAGCCGCCACACTCTCTGGAGGTGTATCTATCTATAGGATCATCTAATCGAATATGCTATGGTAATTTTACCTTGAACTCCCTGATAAAGGGACCCCACAAGTGTCCTGAAACGCGTCGGGCCAAATGTCTACAATTGCCACGCATCAACAATTTCGTTTTTTGTAAACCTGTTGTTTTTAACATACCTCATTTTTGGTGATGTTTGCACCTGAATAATTTTATATATCTTATATATCAAAAAATACCAATTTGGTTCAGACCCCCTTTTCTTTGTTGCCTTTAAAGTCCTTTTCACTTGTTTTTGGGGGATATTTGCTCCTGTACATATCTAATTTGGGATTGGCAACCTCCAGCCCCTCTTTTCGGTGGATCCATACAACTATTTATACGCCTACCCATTGCAAGGGTTAAATTATCATTTTGTCCAGGGCAGCCTTTCTCAACCCTTTCACCACAGATAACATTCTGGTCTCAGGGAACCCATGCCAAAAATGAATGATACATTAGTATGAGGGTCATTGTGAAGAATCCTACTTACACTTGTGGTTATTGGGAAGAATTTTCCCCTTACAGATTGCTAAAAAGATCAATGGTGTCAACCCTGGCATTGGGGGAGGATGAATAAGCTACCTACCTTATTCCTTGCTCCAGAATTCTTCCTCCTCTTTGTGCAATTGGTCCCCCGAAGCTTCTTCCCTTCACTGCCCGGCTAGTTGCAGACCCGCATTGTATGGGTGGGCACAGATGGCCTGTCCACATTCCAGAGCATCGGTAATGAAGGAGAGCATGGGCTGCTGGGGTTGCAAGAAATAAGGGAGATATTCATCCTATATTCATTCTTCTCTGGGCAAAACAAGCAGATAACCATTGCAGTGGAAAAGAGGACCCCACTGCAGAGGTAAAGATTTTTAATTTCTTGAAATCAGCTTTAAACGTGCACTCCTGGGAGTACAAAGTGGCGCCGGCTTTGGTTATTACCTGTTTTGTTTCACTTACAGGACAAATATTTATTTTGATATGAATATGAGTTGATGAGAGAGTACAGGTTTTCCATTATGTTCCTTCAATGCTGCCATTACAAAGGCATTAATAAGCACAAAGCAGTTGTTCCGTCTTCTCATCCAGGAAGGACACTTGGAGGAAGATCAGACTGTTCCAGAGTTCCCTGGAGTTCTATATATAACAGGTGTTTTCCTATCACTGAAGAGCCCGGTATCCCTTAGTATCCAGTACATGAAAACATACATACCGTCTCACAAATTACTAGTTGCTTCAGCAGCAGATGGCATTTAAAGAGAGAAAAAAAGTGCAAAGGCAGAGAAGGGTAGAATACCAGTTCTTCATAAGCTTTTTTTCCTTTTAATTGGAGCTAAATTAAAAATTGACTGACAGTCATTTGGGATATGTAAAGAATTAAAGAGCAATTCCTGGCAACTGGCGAAAGCAGCCATTGAGCCGCTAATGTTTGTCAAGCCAACACAGCAAGCATTCTAAAGTCAGAGCAGTAATAAACATATAATGCCAGAACTTTTTTTTGTTATTTTTTTTCTGTTTTGAATAGAGAATAGAAGGGATAGCATCCGTCTTTTTTTGCTGCCTTTGTCCCATTGGGAAGATTTCCCTTTGCTTCCTATCTTCAAGACACAACATGAATTACAAGGAAATCTCCCTAAATTCCCAAGGAGGCAGCTGTCACCAGAACAGGTTTCCCCATTGGGAAATGTATTCTCTATTACTGTTATGGTGACAACTATAACATTTTGTATTTTCTATCACTTTCTGTCCAGTGGCAGCAGCCCCATAAGGGCATACGCATGGATTACACAGAACACTTCACATTGGTGTTGTGTGTGAGTCTGTGGGTTGCAGCACGTACTATGTTGCTTCCTCTTTCTCCTCTTCTCTCCTCTGTATCACCAGTCACACTCAGACATCCAGGCTGTGAGTTTGGTGACATAAATCTTGATATGATTCACTTTATTCTACAGCAGAAAATGTATGTACAAGAACTGGATTTTTAAGGTGCCATAATTAACATAATGAAATATTCATAAAATATCAAATTTTATTGTAGTATACAAATAATAAAAACATAATTCCATAAAACCATCACAGAACATCCACGCGGCCATAACACGTATGTGCAGTGACTTCAGCTCAACATGTTTCACCAAACAATGGCTTCTTCAGGAGACATGTGAAGTACTCTATAGAATATCACTACAGATAATAGAAACAACATATTATTAAACACAATAGATATATTGGTAAATTATACAAAAATTATTAATGTGACACTGCTTGCACATTTAAAGATACAATATCAAGGTATAACAGTCAAAAATGGATAGTCTAAGAGGCCATCTTACCCAGGGTGCTCAGAAGCATATGATGAATCAGTTAATAAATAAACACACAGCAAAATGATCACATCAGACAGGAGGGATGCAGCAGGGATTTATTCTACAGCAGCGGTCCAGTCCTAATTAAAACTCACTACCAACATACAAGCACTGATGAAAGTCCCCTGAAATGCGTTGGTTTACTATATTACATGTCTTGATAAATAAAATACCTATTGGACTTATCAATTCTTTGTGGTGCTCTCATCCTTCCAACATTCTACTCAAAAAAATCTTGGTCCACAATTATGATGCTGATTTACGGGGGGGGGGGGGGTTAGTTAATTTATATTATGGGGCACTTCGCAGTTTTGAGAACTATTTCTTTACATTCTTGATGAAGCCATGAGGAATTGGCATAACATGTTGAGTGATGGGGTATTTCTTGTTTTTTGGCACTCAATCCTTTATTTTTGGAAAGTGGTTTACTGTCTCTTCTGTTAGCTCCCCCTGGAGAATTTAGGGGAAGTTTAGATCAAGGAATTTAAACTAGAGAATTAGTGAACCCTACATAGAGCTATTTATAGGAACATAGTAACAACTTTGTAGAAGAAAATTTCTATTTTTATACAGGTGAAAATGATAATGTTGAAGAAGAGAAAGTAAGGTGCAATGGCCAATTTTTGAGACTTGTGATCCACCTTACAAAAATTGGAATTGTTTGAATTAAAATGTAATAAATGTAATATAAATAATGTAAAAACAATACAATCATACTATCTGAAAAGGGAACTACACTATATTGTCAAAAGTATTGGGATGCCTGCCTTTACACACACATGAACATGGGGTAGAGGAACTCGACTGGCCTGCACCTGACCTCAACCTTCGGGATGTAAGGTCAGTGTCTGACCTTACAAATGCGCTTCTGGAAGAATGGTCAAACATTCCCATAGACACACTACTAAACCTTGTGGACAGCCTTCCCAGAAGAGTTGAAGCTGTTATAGCTGCAAAGGGTGGGCCAACTCAATATTGAGCCCTACAGAATGAGACTGGGATCATTAAAGGTCATTAAAGGTCATGTGTGTGTAAAGGCAGGAGTCATAATACTTTTGACAATATAATGTATTGTATTAGTCCTATATGCTAAATTTGTTGAGCAACATTCTCCTCAGACTTCTAAAACAGGTTTGTATCTGGTTAGTGGGAGTAAGAAACTCTTTAGTACAGGTTTCCTGTGATGGAGAAACAGTGAGGAGCCTGCAGTTGGTGTGTTTGAAAATAGCTCTGCTGCCCTCCAAAGCACAAGGTTATTAAAAAAATGGTATGGGGTGTACTGGTGTACGACAGCAATGCCTGGATGATCAATAGGTAGGTTGGAATTGCTCTCTCTATGCATTGCACTACACTAATAGTGTAACACCTTATACAAAGGTTCATTTTCCACTTGGCTCCCATTTTGAAACCTTGCCATGGCCCGTGCCTCTTGTTATCCTGGAGACCAGGCTGTAGTTTGATTTCAGGGCAAAAAAAGCAAAAAAAATTTCACTTTTTGAAACTACATTTATTTTTTTTTTGTTAATAATACATTAAGTCATAAAGATTTTCATTAAAATGTAATAACAGACGACAGCCATGACTTGAAAATAAATAAATTAATAAACTTCACATAGATATGATGATGATGAGCATGAAATATGTAAGCATGCAAATCAAAGCAGTGCACAAGCTGCTGAAATTGCTTGGGGGTAAGAAAGGCTAACTCCATCCAGACTGATTTTTCTGTTTGAGATGGGCATTTGTAAGTGACCCTTCATAACTCATTGTGTCACTTTGACCAATAGTTTCTTGTATTATATAAATTACGCATATCATTGCAAAATCGAACTGTGAGAGATGGAAGTCATAAGAGGTATTATTGCATGACAATCTAGCCAACTGAGCCTTCTTTTTTTGAATGAAGAATAGTTAGAATGTATGTCAATGTAGACAACAATGAAAACATAAAGGAGGTTATATCAGTGCCCAGCCCCTGAACCATATTATACTGAATGACAACACAGCTTGTGGAAGACTACAGTTTGATCATTCATGGGAGAAGAGCTTTTTCTTAACTCTTGGTTGAGACTGGTGGAGCTATGACTAAGTAGAGGGAATGGCCACAAAATAAATATTTGAATCTTATAGCCATAGTAAGCCCTTGAACAGCAGGAGAGATACTGTATATATAGTATAGTGTTGAAAATGATCAGCCACTCACTGTATGTGCGTTTTTTTCACTGCATTTGGTGAGCAGGTAGCTTAAAGGGAATCTGTTAACTCCAGGGTGGTCATTTTCATTGTGTCACTACCAGGTCTTCCCATGGGCCCTAGGTACTGCTGCCCACTGGCATTCTCTACTGACTTACATCGTGTATCTCACTACACATTTGCTTCTCAATGCAGTTAGTGACCGTTATAGGATGGTGCCCTCAAAGTGACCCTGTCAGGGAATCAACACTTTTTTTTTTCAAGAAGGAAGAGGAATCAACAGATTTACATAGCACTACCCTAAAAAGAAAGCAACTTTATACATACCTGTCTGGTGGTCCATTTGTTGCTGAAGACTCACTCTGTAACAGAGCTCCCAGCATTGATTCATTTTGACACTCTGGCTGGTTGAATATTGAGTCACCCCATTGGCCACTGTAGTTCCTCCTGCTTACCCCTTGTCAATGCATGAGGCAGTAGTGACTTTGAAGTCAACAGGAGGAACCACAGTGGCCAGCAGGGGTCAGTGGGATTTTTTATCCTAAACACTGGAGAGTGCAAAATCTGGTGCAACCTTGCATAGAAACCAATCAGCTTCCAGGTTTTATTGCCAAAGCTTAATTGAACAAGCTGAAGTTAGAAGATGATTGGCTGCCATTCATAGCTGCACCAGATTTCTGTTTATAGAAACAATTGACAGTGACAATTGTGTATTGTTTGAAGACAACCTGGAGTATCCCTTTTACTTGAATTTTCTCTTCTGCCATATGCTTCCTAAAGAAAAAGGAATAATGAGCCAGCTCTGCACCTTTATCTGTCAGACAGGCCTGCAGCTGTGCCCAATGATAAGTGCAGCATTCATTATCCATTTACATTCTGGGCACTGTACAATATGCTCCTCTTTTTCTATTATTACCCTACTAGTGATGGTGCTCTTGTTATCAGCTGCAACAGATAAATACATCCTCTGCTGATTATATTTTGGATGAAAAGGCAGACTTTAGGGAAGGGGATTGAGAGAAAGGAAAGGGATCAAATATTATTACAGTATGAAAGATTCACAGCGATAGGTTTACAGACAATAATTGGGTGCACTTTATCAGGAGTTAAACTGGGATTTCAGAGGTGGGGTTAGTGCAGGGTAGTTATCATACCTGAAATGCTTTATCAGGGTTCCCCTATAATGGATATTAAAGTATGTGAACCCAATCACAAAAATCTCATATAAACTTTAAAGTGGACCTTTTAGTAAAGCTGGGTATACAGTAGTGGAATTTTGAATGAAAATTCATACAAAAATTCTTAGGAAAATTTGTATGAAAATTTTCAGTACATTCGAATATCATTCTAAAGTTGTTTAAGATTCAATTTGATTTTAAGACAGCAGCAATGGATATATACTGCATATATACATAATATTTATCCTTTACTACAGGTCTCATGCTGGGGCATGTGGTTCCATAAAATATTTATTATATATATATATATATATATATATATTTAAATTATTGCTGTCTGGACCTTCTTGAGTTTGATTATCTTTATTTCTTGTTCCACTGTCACAGGGATAAAAAGTAAATGGAAATCTAACCACTGGAGTCAAAGATAAAACCTGACATGGGTTCTAGCTGTTCCCCACTGTATTTAAAACAAATAATGGGGTTGATTGGAGCGGGACTGTAGCAGTCAGGCACATGTGGAAGAGTTAATAACTCTGGGACCTGTATGTGGCTCTTTTCTGTCTTGGCACTTCCATAGGAGATCTGGACCCCGAAGAAAGCTGAGGTGAGTAAAATATATCTAAAGTGTCATGATCTAGCCAAGAGTGAATAGATTTGAAACATATTTTCATAAGCATTCTACAAATCAAAGTACACGTCTGTCATGGTCCAGTCAGGACTGAGTTAACAGACATAGCATTTCAACAGTACAGTGCCGAAGGTAGGCCAAATGTTTATTTTGTATGCCATCACAGTAGGGGTCATGTAGACTCTGTGTTTTCTCATAAGACTCCAGACCCGCGTCTACATCCCAAATTGCACAGTCTAGGTGTAACGTTCCACCTAGTCTCTGACACAGTTGTGTCTGTTCCAGTTCTTCAAAGTTTAATAATCCATAACGCCCATACTGTGCAGTGCCCATATATAAAACTTTATGCAACAGCCTGGTTGCACAGAGATGAGGTGTTAAACTCAAAACGTGTCAGTTTTACTGTATAATATAAGAGAGTTATTAATAAATTGGGGCTTTTTGTGTAGGTATTGGTTCTGTTAGATGTAAAGCATCCAAGTTTGGTCTCTACCCATAGGCAAACAACACATGAAACCATGACTCTTACTTTTGGATCCATAATTCATAACTCAACACAGTTATGAGTGTTGGAAGATATTGATTACCAAAATCCTACCTGTGCGAATTTGGTAGGATCCAGCAGCCAACCCCTTTCTTCCAAATGGATAGGCTGGGAGGATGGCAACACGTTTTGATCTCTAAAGTATTAATTTGAGATCTGCGATCAAATCTGGGTCATATCTGATGGGTCTCATCTAGATGGGGTATGGTCTTTGTATTCCATCAAACCCCAGGAACAGAAGAAACACTTTTTTTGTAAGCTTGTTGATCCATTTTATTTGTAATACTGTTTGCTTATGTATGTGTGTTACTTTGTATCTTCTGTTTTTTGTAACTTTCTGTGCACGATTCACTTAGGAATACTAAATAAAAAACTAATACGTTGTGTTTGATTGCTCTAAAGCGGTGTTTCTCAACCTTTTTTCAGTCAAGGCACCCTTTAAAATTATAGACAATTTCAAGGCACCCTTTAAAAATTATGGTCTCGAGGCACCCCATTCACAAATGTAAAAAACGATTCTAATAGCTTTCCTCAATGCAGCAACATCCACACGTAGGACACCCAACATTAGTGGTGATTTATTCTTCCAAAGCAAATACACTTTTGCACACTGGTACTGACTAGTATTCCAATGTTTCTCTTCTCCCTCAATTTCTCTCCATCAGTCTGCTAATGTGACCCCAGTGCTGAGGGAGAGGGGCACAGGAGGGTCAAACAAGAATGCCATGGATGCAACAGACATCCTCATTAACTGATGATGTCCTTGGTTGTTAGGTGTCTAGAAAGTCGTAATGGTGCATAATGAAAACCCATGGCTTTCTGTAACTAAAAGGCAGGCTTGATCCACCTGATGGCTTGTATACAGTACTTAAAAAAAAAATGTAGGGCACCAGTGGCGGCTGATGTTCAACATTTTTGGGGGGGAGCAAACAAACTGGAAAATCCTGGAAAAAAACCCATCAATTGCAGCCTCACTGTGCCCATCAAACGCAGCCACTGTGCCCATCAAACGCAGCCACCATGCCCATCAAACGCAGCCATTGTGCCCATCAAACGCTGCCACTGTGCCATCAAATGCTCCCACTGTGCCATCAAATGCTCTCACTGTGCCCATTAAATGCTCCCTCTGTGCCATCAAATGCTGCCACTATCCCCATTGAATGCAACCACTGTGCCCATCAAATGCTCCCACTGTGCCATCAAATGCTGCCACTGTGCCCATTTTTGGGGGGGGAGCAAACAAACTGGAAAATCCTGAAAAAAAAACCATCAATTGCAGCCTCACTGTGCCCATCAAACGCAGCCACTGTGGCCATCAAACGCAGCAACCATGCCCATCAAACGCAGCCATTGTGCCCATTAAACGCTGCCACTGTGCCATCAAGTGCTCCCACTGTGCCATCAAATGCTCTCACTGTGCCCATCAAATGCTCCCACTGTGCCATCAAATGCTGCCACTATCCCCATTGAATGCAACCACTGTGCCCATCAAATGCTCCCACTGTGCCATCAAATGCTGCCACTGTGCCCATCGAATGCTCCACTGTGCCATCAAATGCTGCCACTGTGCCCATTGAATGCAGCCACTGTGTCATTAAATGCTCCCACTGTGCCCATCGAATGCAGCCACTGTGCCCATTGAATGCTGCCACTGTGCCCGCCCACCCGCCGTCTGCTCGGCACTTACCCTGTCTCAGTTGGGCAGCAGGTGAGGGCGGCTGGTGGCCAGCGGTGTCTTCTATGCTCCTCTATGTCCTTGATGTCTTCTCCTTTCATTTCCTATGATTGTCTCGGTTGGGCAGTGGGTGATGGCGGCGAGTGGCGAGCGGTGTCCTCCATGCGCCTCTAAGTCCTTGATGTCTTCTCCTGTCACCTCCTATGATTGGATGCCTGATATACGTCCAATCACAGCGCCTGTCATTTCAGCCAATCAGGTGACGGGTAACAGACCCGAGCATCTGATTGGCGGAGAGGCGGATCAGTGTTAGGAAATCGAATATTCCTCTGCTTTTCTAACACAGCTGGGTAAACTGCGTGCGCCAAGAATGGGGCTCTCTGTTTACTTTTTTTGACGTATTAGAGCCTATGGTTAGAGCCTATGGTTCTAATCATGTGCTTCAAAAACACCCCCCACCGCTGTAATTCAGACGCCCTTGAATCTATCTATTGGTGATGGAGGGGGTGGCTGGAGAGAGGGGGTGGTGCCCGTGTGCCCTTATGGACACACTGCCACTGCCGGGCACCCTGGTTAAAAAAGGCTGCTCTAAAGTTTGTGAGTATTTGCAATAACTATAGCCTAGTTTAGGTAAACTGTAACTGCTGGAAAGAGCAGTATGTGGGGTAAGTGAAAGTCCATGTACCAGTCTGTTTGAGAACAGAGTGTAATGACTGGAGGTATGAGGAGCGACGCTTCTCACAAGCTTAGTGGGTGATGGCATCTTGGATATTAGGCCTCATGCACACTGGGAGTTTGTGCATGAAACTCTGATGTTTGGGTGCGTGTGTGCGAAAGGCACAGATGCATTGTCAACCACTGTTGCCTTTAAAGCTCTGAGAGAAAATGAAACCTTCTGCAGCTGGACTGTGCACTGAGTGATATGAATATTTACGGCAGTATGCACCCAAGGAGGAATCCTCAGAATGCAGGCTGCTTGCATTTCAGGGATTTGTCCCTTGGTGCATACTGCCCTAAAAATTTGTATTACTCGTTGCACTGTGCAGCACCGTCAAGCCGCAGCAGCTTATATCCTCTCAGAGTTCTACGGGCTGCTGGCAGAATGGCTAGACTGGCCTGTGCACCCAAACTTTGGAGTCTCATGCACCAAGCCTGAACGTCCAGTGTGCATGAGGCCTTAGTGTGTGCATGCTGTTTTTGGTTGTTTCCTGGGCCCGACTGGGGAATTTGAGGTTCTCATGGTAATATACCAGAGTGCTAGTCGATTTTTGAGGGCAAGTCATAGGTGGCAATAACTTGGGCAATGTCCATTTCTGTACCCCAACAGAAAGCGAAAACGTGTTTTTTTTTATGTTATAATAGCTTAAAACTCCTGTCTTTTTTTTTTTTTCGATCGGTGCTGTGTTGGGAACATTTCCGTTTACTGGGACACATCACAGGAAGTGAGAGAAAATCTCTGCAAAGTGAGGGAAACTCTCTTCTTAGACAGTTGTCAGCAGGTGTCCCCAGGAGTAGATTTACCTTTACCATTGATAGAATTTCCTTTACCAGGACAAATATGGAGGCGAATTTCCCCATCAGGGGCATAGAAAGTACTATAAACTTGAAATAAAATCCATCCTGCTCCTTCACTATTCACTCCTTGAGGAGGGTGCAGGGCCAACGCCATGTCAATTCAAAGAAAAAAACGGACAGTATTCCAGAGATGACAGATCTTAAATCTGTTCTGAGATCTCAGTTGAGATGACATCATACTAGCTTATGAAGAGGTAGCTGTGCATTGTTTGCTGCATTTGTTGTTATTTTAGCTTTGATCTCAGTAAAGATTTGAGATCTGTCATCTCTGGAGTGCTGGCAATTTCTTCTACTTTAGCAATAAAAACCTGTTAGGTGTTTTAACACTTCCAAGCTCCATTCAAAAATGTGTAGGCTACCACATTGCAGGGTGCATTGGAGCTGTGGAGCGATCTTTCTCCTGGGCTGGACCTGTGTCGTGTCATGGCTGCTGTAACATAATTATTTGTATATTGGAATTTTTACAGTTTATCTGCTAAGTGGCAGCACAATTAATACACAATTAAAACGTGGTTTTCTTCATGAATAATTTCATGCTTTCATGCACGAACCAATTTGAGGATTTAGTCATTTTCAAAATGTTTTAATATGGAATCACCGGAGAGGAAATGTGCTGGAAATATGCCAATAAAAAGTGAAGGGAGTTAAAGCGACATTCCCAGGGACACACTATCGATTTCTCCAGGTGGTGATTTATTGGCGTTAGAGCAAAATTGTTTTCGGATCAAGAAAACAGCTTGGATAAAGTGTGGTTATTTATCAATCTTTCTTTTCCGATAGAGTCATAAATCTTGCTGTATTGATCCTCATTTATCAATGTGTCTAAAATGTGAATTGTATTACCCATAGCAACCAGTCAGAATTTCCATTTCATTCTTCTAAACCTTACTGATATTTTAAGGTAAGGGAAAATTATGTGAATAGAGAAATCAAGAAGGAACTTTTTGGCTGCTCTGAGCTTTTTTACTTATAGCCTAAAACATACAAAACCTAAATCTCTCCTCCTCCACAGTCCATCGCTATGGAATGTGGCCAGACCCTTAGCTTCCTCCCATAAAATGCAAGACTGCTGGTCCCTTATTGTGTGTGATGATGTTAGAGAACTGTGACCAGTTGGTCAGGGAAGGAGAAAGACTTTGGTGGAATAGTTGCGTGAAGAGCAGGAAATCTAGATATATTACATCATTCATCATTCCTGAGGCAAAATGAATAGTAAACCATTGCAGTGGAAAGGGGGACCAGATAAAACCACATCACTTTTTTGTCTTCTTTTTCTTAGAGGTTTTCCTTAACTTCCTGACCTATAGACAACCCTATCACTGGCCTATCTCAGGGGCATATTGGCATGTTCTGGCACAAAAAAGTCCTGGGTAAACATATTGGATTGTGTCTGTTAGAGATTTAATTTGTCCAGCTCACATTATATCTAGTAGTAGTCAACTTCAGCTGCATTTGTTTAGTAATGCTGAAGATGTTACGCCATTAATTTATACCCGAGTAGATATAAATACGAGTTGTATGTTTCTTCTTGAAATAAAGAAGCCACTTGGATGAGCAGGGGAAGTCCAGTTGAATGTGACTAATACTAGTTATATAGAAGTAATGAAGATTACTTCATAGAGTACTTTACTGGGCCTTGTATTTAAAGTGAAACTCTACCTTGGATGGTTATCACAAGAACAGGGTTCCCTTTTGGTAGATTTCCCCTCCCTTGGGATGGGAATTAAAGCTAAACTCTAGAAATCAGACAAGTCTAGCCTCCGATGCTTTTCTCTTCTACACAAAATTTTGGTCTGTGGTTAGGCTGTGGGGCAGTCCCTCGGCATCATCACTAACAATGCAGGGCTATAATCACATGGATTGAGGAATAAGGTAAGTATTGCGCCTTATCCCTGTACCCCTAGACCAGGGGTAGGCAGCCTTTGAGAGATAGAGAACTACCTGGACAACATTGAAGAGATCACAGTTCAAAGTTCAATTAACTAGCAAGCCCCCAATAAAAAGTAAAGATAGCATTAAAAAAACCTAGAAAAATGTACTAAAACTAATGTCACTGTAAAAATATAAACTTAGCCTACCTTAAACGTTAGCTTCAGTGAGAAGCTCGGCATTCACTTTCATTCACAATTTTTTTCATGTCTAGGGAGCAATTGGTTACACCCACAAGTCTGATGACGGAGTTCATCATGAAAGCAGAACATTTGGTACCGCAGGCTGATTTTCTTGACTAATTTCAGGCCTGGCTGTCTGCTCTGATTTCTGGCCAGTGCAAGTAGTTTGTAGGGTGGTGTCCAGGGCTCAGTAGTATGTAGGGCAGTGTACATTGGTCAGTAGTAGGTAGGGCAGTGTACAAGGGTCAGTAGTATGTAGGCCAGTGTAGAGAGGTCAGTAGTATTTAGGCCAATGTATAGAGGTCAGTAGTAGGTAGAGCAGTGTACAGAGGTCAGTAGCATGTAGGGCAGTGTACAGAGGTAAGTAGGAGGTAGGGCAGTATACAGAGGTCAGTAGTATGCAGGGCAGTGTGCAGAGGTCGGTAATAAGTAGGCCAGTGTACAGAGGTCAGTAGTATGTAGGCCAGTGTACAGAGATCAGTAGTAAATAGGCCAGTGTACAGGGGTCAGTAGTAGGTAGGGCAGTGTACAATGGTCAGTAGTATGTAGGGCAGTGTAGAGAGGTCAGTAGTATTTAGGCCAATGCACAGAGCTCAGTAGTAGGTAGAGCAGTGTTCAGAGGTCAGTAGCATGTAGGGCAGTGTACAGAAGTAAGTAGGCGGTAGGGCAGAGTACAGAGGTCAGTAGTATGCAGGGCAGTGTACAGAGATCAGTAGTAGGTAGGCCAGTGTACAGAGGTCATTAGTATGTAGGCCAGTGTACAGAGATCAGTAGTAAATAGGCTAGTGTACAGAGGTCAGTAGTATGTAGGCCAGCGTACAGAGGTCAGTAGTATGTATGCTAGGGGTTGGGAGGGCATGGTACAGAGAGGTCAGGAGGGTAAGGTATAGGAGTGTAAGGGGGGCACAGTACTGGGGGGGTCAGGTGGTCACAGTGCAGTGGTTAAGAGAGCATGGTACTGGGGTATCAGGAGAGTACGGTACTGGAGGATATGGAGGGCACAGTACAAGGAAATCAGGAGGGCTGATGGCAATGGGGGGACAGGAGGGTATGGTATTGGGGGGATCAGGAGGGTATGGTATTGGGGGGATCAGGAGGGCTGGGGTGTCAGCAGGGTATTGTATTGGGGGTCAGAAGGGAATGGTACTGGGGTGTTAGGAGGGCTGGAGTGTCAGGAGGGCTGGGGTGTCAGGAGGGCTGTGGTGTTAGGAGGGCTGGAGTGTACAGAAGTTTTTAATGCAGAGTGGCACAGGGAAGGTGCAGAGGCACTGTTCCTTGCCGGCAATCTTCTAACCTTCCCACATGGTATCCTTGGATCGGGGAGGAGGGCTGTGGCGATTGGTGTGTGATATTCATATGAATCGCTCTGGCATGTTCAAAAAGAGCACAAACTCGCCCAAGCTATAACGGTGGCTTACCCCGCCCCGCAGCCGCACATATGCCAGGGGCGGGGACTGCCTCTGCAGCCTGGGATTGGGTGATTGTGTGCATGCGCCGCTGTGGACCAGGTTGGCAACAGTGGGATGTTTTCGCGGTCTACCTGTTAACTGTCAGCGGTAGACAGGTAGCCGCGATCTACATGTTGCCGACCCCCGCCCTAGACTAAACAAGTATTGAAGGAATTGGAAAAAAATATACCTATGGAGTGGGACTGCACTGCAAGGGTTAAATGCTCATTATGTCAAGGGACACTACCACAAGATGAATTATATGCCTTATTCCACACCCCAGCATGGTCCTTTCAGTGATGTAATGGTCCCCACAGCCTTCTCTGTAAGACGCTCTCGGCCGAGGTTGCATGTTCACTCCCAAGGGATTATTTAAAAGGCCCAAGCTTCAGTAAGAAGAGAGCAGCAGCAAAGCATGGGATAGGGTAGATTACAGTGATTGTTCCTGTAACACATAGACATAACGATTATATAATCCTTGCAGTACGGGGGGGGGGACACTATTGCAAGGGTAAATTTACTTATAATTCCCAAAATTAAGGTTTAAGATTAAATCTCCCCAACTTAAAAGAGTTTCAAACCGTTCCACACTCTACAGTACTCATAATGTGTGGTTGACCTATCATATACTTATATACATATACTTGCACACCAACATAAAGTATTCTAAACAAAAGCATTGTAAAAATAATACTGTAGTGCTGAATTCTGTTGCCAGAATTATAACGTCTGTATTCTATTCCAAATGAAACCATAATTTTTCATTTGTTTATAACGAGTGTATTCACATCCTTTTCAATTAGAGAGAACATCCGTACTTGGCTGTCTCCTAAGTGCCATAACGAATGTCAACAGATCAGATGCCTGCTGTCTTGAGTAAGCTAAAGCCTAATTGATTGCCAGGGGTTACTGCAGATAGTTATCCTTTGTATGGTTCTTTGCCTATTATATATTAGCTTTCAGTGGATCAGATGAAAGACCAAAGGATTGGACCCAGCTATATGGCCAAAGGTAACTATATGGGCAGAATTTGGGGACAGCTGACTATCACACCCACCATGTGGCCAAAAATTTGTGGACCACCACATCTAAATGATCTTGATGACATTTCAAAACCATGGTCATTCATTTAAAGTTGGCCTCCTCTTTGTTGAGTTAATAGCCTCCATTCTTCTAGGAAGGCTTCCCACAAGATTTTAGAGTGTGTCGGTGAGAATTGTTGTCTATTTAGCCACAAGATCATTTTTGGTGAAGTCTCTATACAGAAGACTGCAGTTTAGGAATGAGCTCCTTACTAACCCACCCACTGTGGAGAAATGGAGATCTGAGTTGAAGAGATGCACTTCATTTGAGAAACATACATATTACTTGTGTAATGCATCACGCAAATGTCATGCTACTGTATATGGTCCAATGGATAGATAATGCACCTCCTATTGCTCAAAGTGGAACTGAAGTTTAAAATCAAACTAAGAACAGGCAGGCTCTTAACTGCAGAACTTCAGTGGAACTGAAGTTGATATAAAATTGAGAACATGCAGGCTCTTTATTGCAGAAAAGACACGCAATGTCTCTTCTGCAATCAAATGCCTGCTCTCCATACCATGTAGAATGTATGTGCAGCTCAGTTTACAGTCTGGCACAGGTCCTTTGTGCTGGGATGACTGCACTCCTACACATACCCGGAAGTGAAGTCATCCCACACCTTTCAATCAAGAAGGTTGAAGACCTGCAACTGGAAGATACCGGGGAGATGGCAGTGCCAGTGAGGGACCTTTTTGTTGGTAAGTATTTTTGCCTTTAGTTCCACTTTATTAGGTGACATACACTAGATTGTCAAAAGTATTGGGACGCCTGCCTTTATACGAACGTGAACTTTAATGGCATCCCAGTCTTAGTCCGTAGGGATCAATATTGAGTTGGCCCACCCTTTGCAGTTATAACAGCTTCAACTCTTCTGGGAAGGCTGTCCACAAGGTTTAGGAGTGTATCTATGGGAATGTTTGACCATTCTTTCAGAAGCGCATTTGTAAGGTCAGGCACTGATGTAGGACGAGAAAGCCTGGTTCACAGTCTCTGCTCTAATTCATCTCAAAGGTGTTCTATCAGGTTGAGGTCAGGACTCTTTGCAGGCCAGTAAAATTCTTCCACCCCAAACTCGTTCATCCATGTTTTTATGGATATTGCTTTGTGCACTGGTCCAAATCATTTAGTGGAGGGGGGATTATGGTGTGGGGTTGTTTTTCAGGGGTTGGGCTTGGCCCCTTAGTTCCAGTGAAGGGAACTCTTAAGGCATCAGCATACCAAGACATTTTGGACAATTTCATGCTTCCAACTTTGTGGGAACAGTTTGGGGATAGCCCCCATCCAGTTCCAACATGCCTGCGCACCAGTGCACAAAGCAAGGTCCATAAAGACATGGATGAATGAGTTTGGGGTGGAGGAACTTGACTGGCCTGCACAGAGTCCTGCCCTCAACCCGATAGAACACCTTTGAGATCAATTAGAGCAGAGACAGCAAGCCAGGCCTTCTTATCCAACATCCGTGCCTGACCTTACAAATGCACTTCTGGAAGAATGGTCAAACATTCCCATAGACACATTCCTAAACCTTGTGGACAGCCATCCCAGAAGAGTTGAAACTGTTATAGCTGCAAAGGGTGGGCCAACTCCATACTGAACCATATGAAATACGATTGGGATGCCAATAAAGTTATTGTGCATGTATAGGTGGGTGTTCCAATACTTTTGACAAAATAGAGTATCTGGCCTTCGAAATACTGAATGCTATTATGGTTCTCTGTCATGTATTTATAATCTCTTATAAAAGCAAATATCTGTGTTTAAGCTGTACTCCGTTTGGTATTCTCTTCGCTCATTTCTCCTGCATGATAGGTTGTCTCTTTGTAAGTTAAAACTATTTTTAAAAATAAAATCTAATTTTAAAAAATAATAAATCAGTTCCTTGCAGATGTTTACTGCTGGATGCCATTGTGTTATGTGGTTTTTTTTTGGATCCAGCAGATGCAGAACATTGGTTGATAAAGGCCCCGTATTTTATAGTTCATTATTTTTTTTCCTCTAAGTGTTGTCCAAGAACAGGCACAAGTTTTTTTCTTTACACGTCTTTTTAAATTAGCTGGTGGAGTTCTTTTTTAATGTTCTTCTCCTGCCTGACTCATATTTGATTGAAAATTTGCCGCAGGAAGTAAATGGCGTGCATATCTGATGCTGTTTTTAAATGTCACCTTCATGCTCAGCATTATAATGGGAGACAGGAAGACAACGTCTGATCCATAAAACATTGCAGGCTATTTATTCAGAAAGCAGTTATTATTTGTAAAAAGACTAATATGAGTTAGCCAAGGGCTGGACCAGCGATGTGCCCTCTGCTGGGTCACGTATAGGTGGGACTTTCTATGCAAAACAACCCTGAGATGCCTTCACAAGCAACATCACATTGATTCTAAAGCTACCCATATACACAACCTGATTGTTTGATATCCCAGTGGGTTCTAAGTAAATTGGCCTGTATGGAGCTATTTATAATCTAATTTTAGCTTGAGTTAAAGCAGCAATCAGTGATTTTTACACTATTAAAATGCTTTTAAAACTTTTGACAAAAAATTATCTGCAAAAACGTTTCCTGCTGCTTAATCAAGAGAATGAGTATAAAAGCCATGGCTCTGCTAGAGCTGCCTACCAGTATGCAGAGGCAGCATAAATATATAGAAAGTGAGTCTCAGCTACGGTAAGCAATAGCATGAAAACCTGTATGCTGCTTTCATCTGGTATCTTGGCACTCATTCCCTTGGTGCAAGCACCATGGGTTGTCTGTTTGTACCATTACTAGCATATAGATCACATTCAGTGCTGTTCAGGTGCTCTCTAGATTCGACAGCCTTTTTCAGTCACTTCTTGTCTATAATGTGATTTTCTTTCCTGCAGGAAAGAAAATCACTCGAGTCCCCCATCAACACAGTCAGTGTTGATGGGGAAACCATCCTGCTAAGCTAGTGTGTTCTTCTGGCAGGGGGCCATGGACATGAGATCTTGAGCATCTGATGCTAGTGCTAGCAGTGGTTCACAACCTGGTGGTCGAATGACGATTTGCCAGGGGTCACCGAATCCTGGGCTATTCCTAAAGCCCGCACCGCTCTCCAAGCCTTTCTGCAGCTGCCCAGCAGGGGTGTCCCTGGAGCCTGTAGCCGCCCAGCTGGGCTGTTCCTGGAGCCCGCAACCGCTCACTCAGTCTCTTCGCAGATGCCCATTCAGTTCACGGCATGGCTGGGGGGCAGAGACTAGAGGTCAGCTGACTGGTAAGGAATGTGAAGTGGAAGGGGCTGGAGGAGACCCTATCTCCTGATTTCGGCATAGTTGTCACTGCTGTGAAACACCACAGAGCTGGAGACACAGGGAAGCCGGAGTCACAGTGAGTAACACTACCTGTGATTAGAGTTGCCATTAAAAGTCCCCTCTACAGTTCTCAGATCAGCAGATGACCTTGATCAAGAACACCTAAGTTGACTGAAGGGAACTCCCCCCAGCGCTGCCACTGATTTCACCCCCTACCAGCACTGCCACTCATCCCAACTCTCCGCCACTCATCCCATTCCCCCCCCCCCCCCCCACCAAGGAGTAAGAGAAGGAAAAAAAATAGAGAATACATGGAAGGGAGAGGAAAAGAGGGGGGTGAACAAAGAAACAGGGAGAGAAAGAACAAGACGGCTAGAGAGGGGGATGGGGGGGGGGGGGGGGGACAAGAAATTAGGATAGAGAGAGATAAAAGGGAAAGAAAGGAGAACAAAGAGAGAGTGGTACATCCTAAAATGTACCATAAGGGGTTTTAATACCGTACGAGTGGAAGGGACTCAAGGATCCTTGGCCACAAACAGAAGTAACTTGTGGGTAAATCTATAGGTCGAGATATCCCCTTTTTCTAACAGATCTTATTGAAATTGTTGGGATGAAGGGCTCATTCCCCTTGGTCCAGGCAGTGATGGCGGAGGTAATTTGTCTTCCAAACAGTCCTCTCCTGGGACGTGAACAGCAGAGATCGCTGGACACTGTTTTCAGTCTGGGAGATGATCAAGGCTGCAAGACTCCTGGTGCCTCACTGGTGATTGAAGTGGGCCACAGTTGTGGCATTTCTCAATTACAGTCTGACTGGGTGTCCCTGGAGGAGGAGGGTCCAGTAGTGCAGAGATGTTGATGGGAAGCTTGGCTTCCTCTGGTGATTTGGGTACAATCAGCCTGACTATAAATCTTTAAACCATCTATGGCAGGCTTATATGTCAGAAAGGACCTTCGTGGCAGGATCTCCAGGTATTCTTTTAATAAAAACTGCATATTTAAAACTGTTGAAAGTTTTTGGAATTTTGAGTTAAAGGTTCTGTAAAGTTTTAATGATTGGGTTTGGATCTAGTTTGAAAGAATCACTTTGAGGACACACTTTGTTGTTTAAAAACCCAACTCCAGAAATTAGAAAAAAACTACCCTTGCAGTTGTGCCACCTAGCACTGCAAGTTCTTATTTCTATGGGTAGAGGAACAGGTATTATTACTTAATCCAACTCTGGCGCTCTCCACTTCTGCCCGAAGCTTCGGTCTGTGAAAGGAACCTTCATCATCATCATGTACAATCTGGGGCACGGAGCGATCGACTGCTCTGTGAGTGGCTAAGAGAGGAGGTTGCAGGGGCTGATCACACAGCTGAAAGAATCCTGCTGGAATGCAGAATAAGGTAATTATTCTTTATTCAATCACCCTTAAACGTGAAAAGTGTTTAACCCTTGCAGTGGTGCAATGAGTGTGCCTGGAATTGGAAAAACAACCTCTTTGTAACATGCACCAATCAACCCTAACATTATGACCACCTACCATACATTCTGACCCACCTAATATTGAGTATTTTGCCACCAAAACAGCCCGAATCTATCGAGGCATGGACTCCACTAGACAAAGAATCACACTGCCTCTGCTGGCTTGCCTTCTTCCCACTCTGCATGCTGTTGCCATTCTGGTGCCCCAGGTAAGCACACACCCAGCTATAAAAATGATTTTTAAAGAAAACGAGATTCATCAGACCAGTCCATCTTCTTCCATTGCTTCGTGGTCCAGTTCTGATGCTCATGTGCCCATTGTAGGTACTTTTGGCTGTGGACACGGGTCAGCATGGGCACCCCAACCGGTCTGCAGCTATGCAGCCCCATACACAACTAACTGCAATGCACTGTGTGTTCTGACACCTTTCTATCAGAACCAGCATTCATGTTTTCAGAAAATTGAGCTACAGTAACTTTTCTATTGGATCAGACTACACGAGCCAGTCTTCACTCCCCAGGTGCATTATTGACCCTTGGCAGCCCTTGACCCTGTCACTGGTTTGCCAGTTTTCCTTCCTTGGACCACTTTTGGTAGATCCTGACTACTGCAGACCAGGAACATCCCACAAGAGCTGTAGATTTGGAGATACTCTGACCCAGTTGTCTAGCCATTACAATGTGGCCCTTGTCAGTCACTTAAAGCGGAGTTCCACACTCGTTCACAAATCAAGCTGATTCACAAGCAGGCATTATAGACAGTGACAAATGGAAAGAATTTTTTTTTTTTCAAAGGGTTACCTTGTTATTGATTGTTGAAGTGGTGCTTAATAGCCACCTGTGGGTATTGGCATCAGATCCGGCGGCGCAATGTCTCCCGGGGCGGCGCACTGACTCCTGGGAGCTATGAATCAATCTTCCCAGGAGTCAGTGTGGCTAAGCCATTGCTAATTATCGTGATCTTCCGAAAGCGGAAGTGACGCGATGACGCCAGGGCGTTGCCATCACAAGCACTTCCGACGCCGACGCCCGATGTGATGGCAATGACGGAAGCTTACGGTGCTGTGACGTGGACTCAATGCGCATGCAAGGGAACAGACGGTGCATGCTGGTAGCTCAGCATCACCATATCCCGGAAGTGTCTGCTTGTGGGCTTCACATGCCCACAGGCAAGATGAGAACTTCCACGAAGAAAGTATATAAGTTGCTTTTAGAGACGAAAACGGACATCAGGGGATATTACATGAACTTAGGAATTTAGAAAAATAAAATTTTTATTATACTTTGGAACTCCGCTTTAAATCCTTACACTTGCCCATTTTTTTCTGCTTTAAACACAGCAACTTCAGGGAAAACATGTTCACTTGCTGCCTAATATATCACACCCACTTTCAGATGCCGTTGTGATGAGATCAATATTTTTAACGTTACCTGTCAGTGGTCATAATGTTTTGGCTGATTGGTGTATATGTTCCTTAATGCAAAGGAGATTCGTTTAATTTCAATAATTGTATCAATTTTGTGTTGGATGTACTTATAGCATCATTTAGCCGGGTGAGTACTTGGCGTAAGGTCCTGACACACCTTTACAGCTGGGAGAACAATGCTGTGGCAGCAACGTATCCTTGTACAGAATGCCGCGCATTGTTTTTATTTCCCTATGACACCCACATTTCATTGACATTGTTGTGATGTGACCTCCTCGCTGCCCACTGCCATATGGAGCAGGAGATAGCACAATAATCTATTCCACCTACTGCCATCTTCTTGTCCTAGGCTTGTTTATGGGCTCATTGATCTTTCCAAGCATACAGAAGAGCTTCACACACAACAAAGGAGGCACTTGAATTTTAAAGAGGACCTGTCATTTAAAAGTAAAAAAAAAAAATCCCCTTTTAAAGCTAGAAAGGATAAAGTTTACACCAACATCCCATTCTTGAGGTCAGCAGAAAGCTTTAAAGAGAACCATTCATAAATGAGCAAATCAGATTTGAAACGTTTTAACAGGTACACATCATCAAACTGCTGTACCTATTTATGGCCATCATATAAGCAGTTGTATTGTTTCCCATCCGGGAAGGTCACCTTACTAAGTTTCTGGATTTTTTACAGCCTGATCTCACTGTGATCACAATTCCTTTATCAGTATGGCAGAATTATTGGGTTTAGAGCAGTGTTGTTTTTTCTTCAAACATACAGTATGCTAAAAGCCACATCCCATAATATGTGGTTAGTAGATGGAGCAATCAGGAAATATAAGATAGATTTTTCATCTAGAGCCCGTTTGGTATTGTGGTTTGCAACCTTGCAGATGACTGTGGCGGTTCAGTGTCCTTATTCTGACAGCGTTAAATATCGTAAACCTATATTTCTTCTAAGGTCTTTCCCAGCCAGTGCACTGATTGATTGCTGGTGTGAGAAATCGAATTACAATGTATGTCTCTTGGCTGATGTATATTCATTGAAGGCCTTGGGAAGCAAGGGAGTCAAGCCTTAATCCAAGGCATGCAGGACTCAAGCTGCCCCATCATTAGTTTAGAGAGGAAAAAACTACAAAAGAGTGGCGTTGGCCACCAAAACTGATGCCCCAAAGCTAGAACGCTTTTGTTAGCATACGTTGCCACGAGGCTTGGCAATGCAATGCGCAGCTCACCATACCACAGTTTTGTGATGCGCTGCATTGCTAAAGAAGAATCTTTTTTTTTTTAATCTGTTGTGGGGCATTAACTGGGCTGCCTTAACACAACACACGTTAAAGAATAATTTCAGGCATGGATTTATTTATAAATAGTTACATCGGTCCAGTTTGGACCAATGTAACTATGTATACACCATACCTGGTCGATCCCTCTATAAGCTGGAAACCACTAAAGTAGACACAACTATTCCAGTGCTCTCCACTTTCTTCTGGGTCTGTACCTCTTCTGTTTACTGAACACAGGAGGTCAGCCACTTGGCATTGACGTGTTTCAGAGATTTCTTTGCACTCCCTAAATTAATACAAAGCATTCTCAGATTGGATTAGGTGGGGTGGTGGCATCATGCTAGGACGCTTCAGAACGAGGAATGTCACATGCCTGAAGAAGAATGATCGGGTGAGTCACCACACTATGCAGACCTGTTTGAAACATCTTATGTGAGAACAGCCATTGCAGAGACATTCTGTGAAACACCTAGAGGAGATCTACATAAAATCTAATGGCCTTGATGTACCCCTCCTAGTCTACATTTTGGAGGTGGTCCCAATGTGCACTCTAACCCTCTGTGGCAACTGAAGACTCCCCACCGGGTCATCAGCCCTTGTCTGTCACTCCATCTCCCTCTTTTTCCTGGGAGCTGTTCAGTTGAAGGTGAAGACATTTGGCTAGGACCTGTTTTTAATATTTTTATGAATTCGATTTGTACGCTGTGAATGATGAGCACCCTATCATACCACACTATTAGCAGACATAATCCCTGAAGAAGGACCTATTTTGACCCTGAAACGGGATATTTCTTTTGCTAATATTGATTACTAATAAGTATAACAGATTATTGTATTGTATGACTTTGTGCTTTCTTCATTACTCTTTTATGTTATATGTATGACAATTTTTTAAAGAATTGTAATAAAATGTATACATTTGACGTAATTATGGTTTTGAGCCTTTAAAGTCCCATCCAGTGAGGGAATTCAATCTTTGTTTAGAATTGTGATTTGGGGATGTTGGCCAATATCACAGAATAGTCTCTAAACCCCCTTTCCATGCCTAATGTGTTTGCTTTAATGATGTTATCGCTGAATAAAGCTTTGGGCCCATGGTGTGCTGGTGACATTCTTCATTCTGATTGCTCACGGTTCCAGCCAGTGGTTGCTTCAGCACCCATTTAGACATACAGCCACTTATACAGGAACATGTGCGTTGCAATCATACCAGGGGATTTCAGACCTTTGCAGAGACACCACTGCTTTCACACTGAGAGTGAGATTCCTGTAGCATGCTGGCAAGGAGCAGGCTGTTCTGCTCAGGCTGTGGCTGCTTTCTATAGAAAACAAATTGTTTAAAGCAGAACTTCGCTGCATCTGAGCACCACAAACCAAAAGCCCTATTAAATTCATTTTTAATATTTAAATAAATTCCCTCATCCATCCATGGCTCAATGCTTTAATTTGTTGAGAAATCACATTGAAAAACATCTCCTCGCATTTCTGTGCATGACCATCTTGAGTAAGGGCAGATGATTCATGTAGCATTTACTTCCTGGAATCTATCTAGGAGGGTATGCTTAGCTGGGATAACCCCTCTTCCCTTCCTGAAGACTCCTGGGATGTATGACATCATTTGCCTAGGCCTGGAAACTGGGAAGTGACTGAAAGGAAGGGAAAGGAAAAAACGTAAAAAAAACAAAGTTTAAAACAAGTAAATGTGTTATACTTTCCTATCTATTTACTAATGCTAGCAGCATGAGGATTAAAAATAGTGTTGACTGAGAGAGTGAAGTTCTCCTATATAAGTATGGGGTTTGGATTTTCTTTTTAATCATACTTACCTAGGTGGAAAAAGCATTAGTCCGATGCTGCATCTGTCCCCTGCTGGCTCTAACACTGAGAACCAAGCTGAAGCGCTGGGCTGTGGAGGGGGCAGGAGCATCCGGCACAGGCTCTCAGCTTCTCACTGAGAGGCTGGGCTGGTCACCGGTCCAGGCATGTGGGCAGATCCCAACCATATGATCACAATCTTCCCCAAGTCTGGACCGGCTCTGTGATGTCAGCCAACAGCGGGCTCCAGCCCACTGTCAGCTGAAAACAGTTCACATGAGTGCAAAACACACTGCCCTCCTGTGATCCACAGGAGAAGAACAGCCAAACAAGCTTTGGATGTAATTCTCCTTTAAGGACTTTGTACACCGTTTGTTTTTATGTGATTGGAATGTACTTAGTGGATCCAAACTAAAAGTTCAGTTGAGCTTTAACTCCTGATGTTAACAGAAGATCGGTAACCCTTTTTTTTTTCTCCTCACGTTGACAGCGTGAGAAGAAAAAAAAGCCAATCACCGGCTTCTGTGCAAGGGACATCGGTCCCAAAGAGGAAGAGGCGAAGCTGCCTTATCTGTGCCCACTAGTATCTCCTGCCAGTGCCCACAATGCCACGAATCAGTGCCCACCCGTGCACAAGTGGCAGCAATCAGTGCCAACTACTAATGCCCACTATCAATGCCCACCAGTGGTGCCTCATCAGTGCCACCTAGCAGTGCTGCCTATCATTGTCACCCACCAGTGCCAATCAGTGCCCATCACTGCCACCCATCAGTGCCCATCTCTGCCACCCATCACTGCCACCTATTAGTGCCCATCAGTATCAGCTATCAGTGACACCTATCAGTGCCACCTATTAGTGCCCTTCAGTGCCACCCAGCAATCCCCTTCAGTGCCGCCCATCAGTGCCACCCATCAATGCCACTTCTCAGTGCCCACCAATGCCACCTATCAGTGCCCACCAGTGCCGCCTATTAGTGCCCATCAGTGACGCCTTATCAGTGCCCATCAATGCAGCCTATCAGTGTCCATCAGTGCAGCCTATCAGTGCCCATCAGTGCAGCCTCATCAGAGTACATCAATGAAGGAGAAAAATTACCTGTTTGCAAAATTTATTAACAAAATACAAAACGGTTTTGTCTTTTTTTTATTTCGGTCTTTTTAAAAAATTTTAACAAAAAATAAAAAACCCAGAGGTGATCAAATACCACCAAAAGAAAGCTCTATTTGTGGGAAAAAAATTATAAAAATGTTATTTGAGTACAGTGTTGTATGACTGTGCAATTGTCGTTCAAAGAGTGACAGCGCTAAAAGCTGAAAATTGGTCTGGGTAAAAGGGGGGTTTAGGTGCCCAGTAAGCAAGTGGTTAAGAAACAATAAAAGACGGTGGGCTCATTGATGGGGAGTAATAACATAAAAAAAACAGATTCTTCCAGATATAGCCACGTACTATACATGTGTCTATTGACATTATGAAACATTTGAAAATAATTATTTAACTATAAAGAGGTTTAAGAGAGCATGTGATAAAGTAATAGAGTAAAAAGCCAGTTTAAGAATGCAAGTGGTGATCCGAGAAGAAGATTACAAGTATTGCAATTACCGGACTTCTGTCCAGATCCCAAGGCTACTCCAAGCCGCCCTTCATTACAATCTAGTTAGAGATATTGAATGATACTGTTATGGCAATTCTCAGTTCACACTGTAGACGCATCGGAATCTGACATTTACCCAGTGTATTGCTGTCCAGCTGTGCTAATATTAACAGACTTTATTGAATAAAGGATGATGGGATAACGCCTAATTCAAAGATAATTTGGATCTCATATCCATTTAAATCCTTCTAAATTAAGGCCAGGATTGTCATAGAGGAGCTGAAGAGGAAAGCGACTCTGTAATTAAAATAACTTCCACTGACATTAACCCTTCAAGTCCAAAACTTGGTTCTGTAATCGGGTCAAATTTGGGAATTCCATTGGTTGTTGGTGGACAGGTTGTTATTTTGGGACTGAAACCAATTGTTGCTTCTCACCAAGGTCATTGATGGAGCATGTGGGGGGTACAGCATATTCATTTCGTCAAGGGAATTTTCACTTAGCTTCATGAAAGAGGTGAGGCTGTGTTCACTTAGAACACCCAATCAATGCAAGGAAAATGAAAAACAAAACACAGGATTTTTTGCTCACACGTGATTGACCATTTGAACTCAGCACAGTTTTACCTACTTTACTAAGCTAAGTGAAATGTCACTTTGTTACGTTAACAGCCTACACTCCTTTAGCAAATTACCTTATAAACGGTTCTTTTTTTTTTTTTTTTTTTAATTCCTCTTGGTATGAATTATGTTAAAAAAGACAAGTTTCTAATGTTCTGAAGGTATTGATATTACACTTGCTATCTGTGTCTCATAACTGTTGTTTGAAAGATGAAACATCCACAATCATATATGTACTAATGACTAGTGCATCATCAAACTTCAAAGTGAAAAAAACATCAAGATTGAGTGATGTGAGTTCCATATATATAAACAACTTCATATAAAGATCATAGCCAAGTGAAATCTTCAAGTGAAGAAAACACCACCACCAACAATAGGGAGGCTTACCGGAACGTTTGAACCCAAAGGAACATACGTTCAATGGGTCAAACAAGCTTGTGTTGTAAAACAGCCAATGGAAATTTAGAATTCTGTGGGAGTTGCAAGGAAGACCTGCGACCATCCATATACCGGTATATCCCTCGGAGGTAGTGCCCCAAATGCATGCGTGGCAGTTGGGTTAGATGGAGAAGAACAAAAAAGGCCACATAGTGTAATTCCGTATATAAACATACAAAATTTATTAAAGGAATTATCTCACATTTCAGTAGATAAAACAGCGCTGTATGGGTTGTCCCCCCCCCCCCCCCGACGAAGTCCAAGGAGACGAAACGTGTCAGGTAGGACTCCACTGCCGCCATTTTACCATACAGCGCCATTTTGATCATCATATCTGGGCCGTACAAGTTTGGATGCTTTGGCTCAGACACAACTTATATTTGTATTGCTAAACTGTATTGTTTGCAGATACTTTATAAAAGTGATTAAACATAAAAAAGAGAAGTTTTTTGTACTTACCATAAAATTCCTTTCTCTGTGTTCACATCTTTTTCTTTAGATACATCTGCTTTGGACACATCTGCTTTAGATCATTACCTACTGGGTATAGTGCCACCTGCAGGGGTAGGTTGCTTGGTGCAGGGGTAGGTTGCTCCTAAGTCTGTCTTTAGAAAACTAAAGACAGACTAAGGGAGCACATCTCAGCCTCCATCAAATCTCCAGATTCATTTTTTCGCTGCTGTGATCTGACTTCCTCTTAGGTGGCTACATCTACATATGTAGTGTAGAGGTGTAGTTGCCACTTGTAACAAACATCCACCATATCACCCTGTTGCCCGACCTCCATATATCACATCTGAGACAATGAACAGTCATTTGCTTTGTTTTGTTTTTGTTTATTGGGGGATATAACTTGGTTAGGGAAAGGGGTATATGGGATGCCCATAGATCAAATGCTTTGCCATTATATTTATAGATTAGAACTTAGTTTGAACCTGAAGAAATGATGCGCATGTATAACATCTACAGTCTTTTCCCTGCATCACCATGCAGATTATTGTTCCTCCTCTGCGTAACTCCTGCAGACTATTGCTCCCAGGAACTCCTCATCCATGCCAGGTAAAGACGAGGCCTTTACCCATGACCACGTAAAGGTGAAGTTCCCAGAGATCTTTCCCTCCTGCACAAAACATATACTGTAGCACATTAATTTCTTGTCACATCTTCTTCTATGTGCAAAATATCCCACTCTGAATAGTCTCTAATGCTGACTCTGTTTAGTTGCTGCTACTAGGCCAGAGGCCTGCAGTACCTCTCCCTGGAGGCCTAGTAGTTTAATAGCATGTGCTGAACGGTGGACTACTGTTCCCAGCCAGCCCAGATTGCCAATCCTGCACCCTCGGGCCACATCGATTTGACACTATTCCCCACAGTCTCTCCTCTGATCCAGGACTCCTCATCAATGACCGTGTAATGATGAGGACTTCACTAATGACCGTGTAAAGGTGAAGTTCCCTCACAGATTTCCTGTGCTGTCTCCACATCCAGCCCTCCACTGTGGTACACTCACCGACCTTTCTCTGCTCCGAGTCCATGATGGAGAACTTAACCGGACTGTACGTTCCGACAGCTTCTCCTGCCCCTCTGCTCCAGGAATTCGTCATCAATGACCGTGTAATGATGAAGACTTCACCAATGACCGTGTAAAGGTGAAGTTCCCTCACAGACTTCCTGGCATGTCTCTACTTCCAGCCCTCTACTGTGGTACACTCACCGACCTTTCTCTGCCCCGAGTCCATGATGGAGAACTTAACCGGACCGTACGCTCCGACAGCTTCACCTGCCCCTCTGCTCCAGGAGTTCCTCATCAATGACTGCGTAATGATGAGGACATCACTAATGACCGTGTAAAGGTGAAGTTCCCTCACAGCTCTCCCCGGGCCTCCTCCTGCTATCGGCACACCCCCCCCCCAGATGGGGGTGCCCTTCTGCTGCTGTCTAGTACTCCATTCTTCCCTTCTCCCAGCCGACAACTCCCCCCAGTGGCCTGTTACCTCAGCTTATATAGGAGGCCTGCCCCCTGCCAATTTCAGTTGGGGATTGGTCAGGACTCCCATATGAGCTGCCTGCCACTCCAGTTCTAGGCCCTGCCCCTCTTCCAGAACATTCTCCCTGGAAGCAGGGTAGGCGCCTCAGGACTGAAGCCCAGGTGGCCACACCCACTGCTACACTTACCACTCCCTGCCCCCAGATCAAAACAAGCAGGCCTAGCTTTCAGCATAGGCCTGCCTAAATTTACCTGTACTGGCAGTTTTCCTAGCAAAAACCTATGCTAACACTTACCTATGGTAGAGGGTGCTACATCAGTAATGTAGCCACCCACTCTTGCTCACGCCCAAGATGAACTATGAACCATGAGATTTGTGGTGTGTATAGAGCAGCTAAAATGCACTGCTCTTTCCAAAAAAATGGAAGCAGGAGGGAAAAGGAAAGATTTGGAAGTTCACAAAGGACATTACACATAGGCAGAAAAACACAGTAAGAAACAATTTAATGAAAATAGATTACAGGACCAATTAAGGTCCACCCTATAGCAGTTTTACTGCTACAGGGCGGCACCTGTGCGGTGAATCACGTATACATACGTGATCTGACACTTCCAGGTAGGGGGAGCACAATGCGCAACGCCGGCGGCTTGCTTCCGATGTGATTACAAAGAATACAATAAATATTACTAAAATACGTATTTTTTATATATTCTGTGTGATGTGTTCTCAGAGGCATATTTAAGGTCCTGTCCCCCTTTTGTTCTCCCTTTTTACCCGATGTCCTCCGGCAGCCGTCGATCATTGGGCAGAGAGCCTGAACTGCAATCTGCCTATGTAAACAAGGCAAATCGCCGTTCTGACAGGAGGGAAGGGTTGGAATTTGTGTCCCTGCAAAGCAGGTAATAAATTCCATCTCTTCCCCTAGTAAAAGCACCTCCCATGGTACAGTAAAACACTGGCAAGGCACATAGTTAATCCTTTGATCACCCCTGATGTTAACCCCTTCCCAGCCAGTGTTATTAGTACAGTGACAGTGCATTTTTTTAGGACTGATGACTGTAATAGGATCACTGGTCCCCAAAAAGTGTCAGTGTCCCAACTGTCTGCTGCAATATCACAGTCCCTCTATAAGTCACTGACCGCCGCCGTTGCTAGTAAAAAATATTGGGATTTTTTACCAAAAATATGTAGCAGAATACAAATTGGTCTAAATATATGAAGAAATTTGATTATTTAAAACATTTTCATTGGATGTATTTTATAGCAGAAAGTAAAAAATATTTTTTTTTTTTCAAAATTGTCAGTCTTTTGTTGTTTGTAGCGCAATAAATAAAAAACGCAGAGGTGATCAAATACCACCAAAAGAAAGCTCTATTTGTAGGAAAAAAGGGATAAAAATGTTATTTGGGTACAGCGTCACATGACCACGCAATTGTCAGATAAGTAACGCAGTGCCGTATCACAAAAAATGGCCTGGTCACAAAGGGGGTAAATCTTCTGGAGGTCAGGTGGTTAAGTAGTGGATATGTATGGATTATTTTTGGAGAAAAAGGATATAGATTAATGTCACTTTAAGGCCAACTGCTGCTCCACCCCCCGCTTTAGAAAAACCAAGAGAGAAAATCTGTCCACAATTTTGCTCATCATTATTATTTTTGAATGTTCCCAAAAAGATAGCACACACCCCGACATTTTTTCTTCTCACTTACCTGTTATGTAGGATTGTCCTCATTGCAGATGTTCTTCTTCCCAGTGTTGTCCTACTGCAATCTTCTACTAAGATGCCACAGCCTGGGTCCCTCACCTCCATTTTGCCATCAGGAGGTCAGCTGGGGGTTTAGGCAGCCAGCCCCTAATGACATCTGTCAGGCTCACCCACTGGCTGCTGTGAGTCTCTGCCCCTGCAGCTTTCTGGGATAATTCATGAGCATTTCCCAAGAAGCTGTGGGTTTATGCCATTCTCACCTAGGAGCAAGCTCCATACAGACATGGATGAGCGAGTTTGGGGTGAAGGAACTTGATTGGCAGCAAAAGCCCGATGGAGCATACACACGGTCGCATTTTCCGACAAAAAGCTCTCATCAGAGTTTTGCTGGCGGCGTTTCCGATCGTGTGTACGCGGCATAAGGAGTGTATTCCTTCACTCATCCATAAACCTGGAATACCTGGCCGAGAGGTGATTTTGTTACTTAATTATTGTTTGTTAATTAATTATTCGTCTATTTAATTAGCCGTTAATGAGGACAATTCCTTTAAGTTGATTGCGAAGGTGCGATTGTGTAAAAGCCTTTGTTGGGTTGGTGCGGACTAGCAGTCGTCAGGGATGGCGGATTGCCAGCATATAAATGATTTCAGGCTTAACGAGGATGTTCCGAGACTGGATGGATGATATGAGAGATGTTAGGAGCGGTCTGTAAATGAATACACTTTGATGTTTAGAACTCTGGGGAATATCAATCGCTCATCATGGAAGTGTATTGCAGGGAACCCCTGACACCAGGTAATGCTTAGAATCCAGCGTGCACAGAACGGCCTCTGTTCTTTGATGGTGGAGCTCTGTGTGAGACGGAATCCTCTGCTTTATTATCAACTGCGATTTCTGCCTTTTATTGGTAGAAGCAGGGCTGTATGGAAGCGAGGGGAGAGTGGGGCGGCACTAAAGCGTTTGTTATCCAATTTCTCTCATTTACGTTCGGTTCACACCTATGCAGTTTGCTTTTGATCTGTTTCTGCAGTGCTTTTTTTGCGGTGCATTTTGCATTTTTGCACGCATGTTTTTGCCACATTTTGCGCACTTTTTTTGATGCGTTTTGCATTTTTTATGGGTTTTTTTTTTTTTTTGGTCAATTTGTTGTTGGGTGGATTAACCACTTAAGGACCAGCCTCGTTTTGGATTTTAGGTGTTTACATGTTTTTTTTTGCTAGAAAATTACTTAGAACCCCCAAACATTATATATTGTTTTTTTTTCTAACACCCTAGAGAATAAAATGGCAGTCAATGCAATACTTTTTTTTGCACCGTATTTGCGCAGCGGTCTTATAAGCGCATTTTTTTGGAAAAAATTCACTTTTTTGAATAAAAAAATAAGACAACAGTAAAGTTAGCCCAATTTTTTTTATATTGTGAAATATAATGTTACGTCAAGTAAATTGATACCCAACATGTCACGCTTCAAAAATGCGCCCGCTCGTGGAATGGCGTCAAACTTTTACCCTCAAAAATCTCCATAGGCGACGTTTAAAAAATTGTACAGGTTGCATGTTTTGCGTTACAGAGGAGGTCTAGGGCTAGAATTATTGCTCTCACTCTACCGGTCGCGGCGATACCTCACATGTGGGGTTTGACCACCGTTTTCATATGCGGATGCTACTCACGTATGCGTTCTCTTCTGCGCGCGAGCTCGTCGGGACGGGGTTTTTTTTTTTTTTTTTTTTTTTTTTATTATTTATTTTCCATGATTTTATTTATTTTTACACTGTTTTGAAAAAAAAAAATTGTGTCACTTTTATTCCTATTACAAGGAATGTAAACATCCCTTGTAATAGAAAAAAACATGACAGGACCTCTTAAATATGAGATCTGGGGTCAAAAAGACCTCAGATCTCATATTTACACCAAAATGCAATAAAAAAATAAAAGTCATTTAAAAAAATGACATTGAAAAAAATATGCCTTTAAGAGGCATGGGCGGAAGTGACGTTTTGATGTTGCTTCCGCCCAGCAGTGTCATGGAAACGAGTGGGCGCCATCTTAGCCTCACTCGTCTCCAGCCACAGAAGGGAGAAGGAAGCGATCGCCTCCGCCTCTACCGACGGCTCCGGTAAGCGGCGGAGGGCACCGGTTCGCAGCGGGATGGGGGGGCCGCTCTCCCGCCACCGATAAAAGTGATCTTGCAGCGAATCCGCCACAGGGACCACTTTTATCTTAAAGCCGACCGCCGCATGAAAACGGGATACCGGGGTTATGGCAGCTAGCTGCTGCCATAACAATGATATCCGCCGCCAAAGTTTGGACGTACATCGGCGTGCGGCGGTCGGCAAGTGGTTAACCTCTTCCCACCCAAGGTACGTCATATGACGTCCTTGATTTTTCGGTGGTATATCTGAATGATGCCTGCAGCTACAGGCATCATTCAGATATCGTCTTGTTCAGCAGGCGATTCCCTACACCATAAGAAATTGAAATCGTCCCTCTCCCCGTGTGCTTGCACGCAGAAGCGAACGCATATGTCTCGCCCACAAATGAAAACGGTGTTCAAACCACACATGTGAGGTATCGCCGCGAACGTTAGAGCCAGAGCAATAATTCTAGCCCTAGACCTCCTCTTTAACTCAAAACATGTAACCTGTAAAAAATTTTTAATGCGTCGCCTATGGGGATTTTTAAGTACCGAAGTTTGGCGTCATTCTATGAGCGTGTGCAATTTTGAAGCGTGACATGTTAGGTATCTATTTACTCGGTGTAACTTCATCCTTCAGATTGTGCAAAAAAATTGGGCTAAATTTAATGGTTTTTTTTTTTTCTTTTTAAAGCATGAAACTGTTTTTTTTTTCCCCAAAAAAAAGTGTTCGAAAAATTGCTGCGCAAATAACGCGCGAGATAAAAAGTTGCAATGACCGCCATTATATTCTCTGGGGTCTTTGCAAAAGAAACATATATAATATTTGGGGGTTCTATGTAATTTTCTAGCAAAAAAAATATGAATTTTACATGTAGGAGAGAAATGTCAGAATTGGCCTGGATGGGAAGTGGTTAAAAAAGTGCGAATCATAGCAAAATTGCAGTAAAATCGCAGCAAAAAAATGCACTAATGCTTTTCTGCAGCTTTTCAATTGAAGTCTATTGAACCAAAAACGCACCATTTTGCTTTTAGTACAAGTCCCTGACCCGTTCCAAAAATGCACTGGCTGAACAAGCATAGATGTGAACGTGTCCCATTGGAAACCATGTTAAATGGACTGTAGTGGGTTTCTGTAAAAAAAACATTAAAAAATGCATAGGTGTGGTGCATAGGCCTTAGCCTCCTATTGAATGGGAGGTGGGGTCTGCTGAGAGGAGTTACAAGACTCCCTATATTTGAGATAACGTAATGCTTGATCTCTGTACACATGTGGTGGTATGTGTTCTTATTAGATGAACATGAATAGTCATATGTTAAAGTATAATTAAAATATAACACAAAAAAAAAAACATTTTTTTTTTAGTTTTGGATAGAGTAGAGAGGGATTAGAATACCTGCCAGTTTTTTTTTTTTTTTTTTTGCTGTCTGTGCCCCCGTTAGGGAGATTCACCCTCTCCCTCTCTATTTGTCCTGTTTGCCATCATCATTGAAAGTGAAATTAAAAGAAAATCCAAAATATTGGATTGACACCAGAACAGTAATAGAGGGGAAATCGTCCAATAGACCCTAGTTCTGGTGAGACCCAGGGATTCCCTCGCTTTGGAAGGGTTTCCTCTCACTTCCTGTTTTGGCTATGAGACAGGAAGTGAGGGAAATCTTCACAATGGGACCCAGATGGCAAAAAAAACCTGACAGGGGTTATAACCCTTCCTTCCAAAATAAAAATAAAAAAAGGTTTGCCTTTACTTCTGCTTTAGGACACATTACTTTAACATGGGCAGGCATTCTCACAGACATAACACTGTGTTTTGTGAAGGAATACATTTAAAGAAGAATTGAAGTGTGGAAGATGTGCCCAAAAAAAGCAGGTAGAGTGCAAAGAACTAGTCACCAGTGTTGCCTGTGGTCTACCTGCAGCTGATATTTTCCCCATTACTGTCTTGTTGTACACTGTGTCTCTGTGTGTAGGTTGCCATATTGGTGTCAGAGCCTCCAGCAAAGAGAACTGTGAGCAGCACATTAGTGGCATGACCAAATACCACTCCTAAGGCCCAGTTCACATCAGAGCGATTATAATGGTTAGCACTTCCGCTTAGCAGCACTAGGGACGCTATTTCGAATCCCAACCCATCCCGGCTCTATGTGTCTTATGGACACATAGAGCAGTGGCTCGGGAGCGAACAGGCAGCATTGCCCCCGGGGCAAGCTGCTTTCCCTGGGGGCACTGCTCAAGGGGGAGGAGCCAGGAGTGCAAGCGGAGGACCTGAAAAGATGAGGATTGAAGCTGCTCTGTGCAAAACCACTGCACAGAGCAGGCAAGTATAACATGTTTGTTATTTAACAAAGAAAAAAAAACAAAGCTTTAATTCCACTCTAAAGTGTTACTAAACCCAGTACCCTGCATTCACTGTGAAAAAAGAAAGAAAGGGCGCACCAGCCATGTGCATTATCCTCTAGATGCAAATTTATTAAAACCAATAATAAAAAGGAACTACTTACAAACAGTTGTAGAAAATCTCATAATGTATAAAAACAATCTTCAAATCACAGCATGCAGTCAAGGAGCAGCGGTAACCAGAGGTAACAGAGGAACTCACAGGAATCACTGCTAGTTGACGCGTTTCGAGGGGAACATCCCCTCTTCCTCAGAGCACTGCATTCACTGTACCTGATCTACCACAGTGCAAAAAACATGGAAATGCAATTATTTTAGTAAATAAAAACTGCTAAATACCTTTTCTTATCAGCAGTATATAGCAGTCTTGTGACTTCAATCAGTGTCTGGTTAAAGCTTGTAGGGGGAGTTTTCATTCTTCTCTGACTGTCCTATGAGGCTGCATGACCCCTGACTTTGTCTTGGCTGTGCTGATTGGCCCTGTGCGATCCCCTGCATCCTCGCAAAAAATAAAAATAAACAAATAACTCTCTAGCAATACACACCAAACTGAGCATGTGCAGAATGTCCCCAAGGCTCTGTACTATCAGCAGATGGATTGGGGACATTTGAACAAGGGGAGGATCAGAGAAGACAGGCTCAAACAGTCTTTTTATACAATGCAGAGGATAAGTATAATCAGCAAGCTTTACTGCATATACATACTGATTTTATTGTTGTGGGTTTAGTAACACTTTAAGTATCTTTCAGAACTTAGAACAGAAACCACATGTTTACCCCAAATAGGAGTAGCAGTATGGACCCATCCAGCATCAGTTTATACCCCTAATCATTCCACAGCTTTGCTTCCATCTCCTGGACCCTCTGCACTACAGTCCCACATACTGTTATTTGTTTAGCATATAAAATGACCGCCTACGCAGTGCGTGCAGGTAATTGTTCCTCGCAGATTAGCTGCTATATGTAAAGCTGTTTGCATTCATTGGGATTCATAAATCACCCCCTTATTACAGGACAACAAATGCTAGGGGCTGCAATGGTTTGAGGACAGTCATTCTATAGTTATTAATATCGAATATTAATATTCTTTCCCAAAGAGTATAACGTGCCCTTCTATTGCAATATAAAGATCATGTGTATTCAGAGCGCTGTTTGGCTCACATCAACTGTGTCTTTGGCAGGAAAACTATATTCTACGGTGATAGGACTTCTCCTGAATAATCCACTGAATGTTATTACACCAAGTTCACCTTTTGCATGATTATAAGCTGTAACATGTTTGCGGTCTTTTTCATTTTGCATTTAAAATAGTCGAAAACCCACTGAATCACTGAATGTTTCGTTTTCTAAAGAACTAAATGTTTGTTTACACCCTTATTTCATCCTTTGTTGCATTTTAGTGCTGCTGATCTCCTGCACTCTGTTTTCAATCTTATTATATTAGTTTTATAAACGATTAAACAAATACAAATACATTCACATGCTTTAATATTATAACTACAGATGTTGTCCTGTATCCCCCACAAAGAACTATAATTCTATTCATTAAATCTATGTTCCTCTTTTATATCTTTTTCCACAGGTCAACTTTGTTATTTTCTATTTTCAGTTATTCATCTCCTGCACTCTGCTTGCAGTCACTTCCTGTCTCCAGCTATCTCTTTGTTCCGCTATCAATTTTTTCTCAAAATAATATGAACCAATTGTGCTGTGTTAGACCATAAAACAAACGAAAAGTGAAAACAAATAGTCCCAAAATAAAGGTGCAAAAGTCCACACTGTGAAAAGATATACTTTTATAATCAAAGTGTTCCACCAAGAGGATCTTGAACTGTGTTCCCACACCAAATAAAGTCACACTACACGTATAAAGAACTGATTGCCCAGTGTATAAAAATGTAGCTCCTTCCTACGTGTTTCATCATACGCAACATATGATGCTATGAGAGCGTGCTGGGATCTGTTAGAGCAAAACTGTCCCTTGTAAACACAGAAGGCTTCACGGTGACAGCGGGGAGCAGGAGCAGAGGTCGAGAGCCAGAGGTGGTGGAATGAAGTTCCACCACATTTTGGCTGCAAAACTGGGTGCAAGCACCATATGATAAGGTCTGGTGGGCCGGATTCGGCCCGTGGGCTATGCATTTGACATATGTGCCCTAGTAGAATTTCTTTCAACATTTTTTGTACAAAGAACATTTGTTCGGTTTTCTAATCATTGGTGGGGTCGCAGTGACGTTTGTGCTCAATCGCAAGACAAGAAAATTCAAAGGAATAGGTTGCAAACAGTGTATGTGTTTTTTGTTTAGTAAAGTCCATTCATTCCAAAATAAAATGTTTTAAAAGCAAATACATTTTTTTAACTACATCCTAATGACATTTGAATGTTCTGAGAATTTTTGCACAAACTTTCCCAAGAATTTTTGGAAAATTTTCGTTCCAAATTCTACTAGTGTATACCCAGCTTCACTCCAGAAGGATCCTTCCAGTGGTGCAATCGGTCCCAAAGCCTCCTGTCGAAGGTGCTCCTGGCTGTGGTTGTACTCCTGACTTCTGCATGATGTTTTCATTTTATTATATTAAGAATTTGTCTATAAGTTATACTAAGAGCTACCTCTCATATAAAATTGATAATAAAAATGAGAATTGTTCGTTTTAAATATTGACTTACAACGATCCCCTATTTAATTTATGAAACTCTTTCACCTTCAGCCTCAGGATAACTAGAAACAAATGTTTTTCTTGGCAGACACAAAATGGGTAAACAGAACAGCAAACTCGCCCCTGAGATGATGGAAGATCTGGTGAAGAGCACAGAGTTTAATGAACATGAACTGAAACAGTGGTATAAAGGCTTCCTGAAGGACTGCCCTAGTGGCCGGTTGAACCTGGATGAATTCCAGCAGCTCTATGTAAAGGTAGGTTACTGCCTGTTCTGTTCCATCTTTTTTTTCGCCTCAAACAAATCATACTGAAACCTCAAATTGTATTATATAAATGTCTCAGAAAATCTGAAGGTTATTTGTTCCCAGTGTTCTATTAATGTATCAGAACAACTAGATGTGATATTTTAATAAAGATGGCTAGGCCAATTCAGCTCCAGTCTTCTTATATTTTTTAGACACTCCAGTAGTGAGAACTTCCTGTGTTAAGTCTTGCATTTCGGATGTCCCCATCTTTGCATGTTCCAGCACCTTGTTTTGCTCTCTCCATAATATAAAATTGGTAAAAATCCAACAGGGAGAATAGGAACTTCCTATAATGGCCACAGAAGGTGTGTAGACTCAGCAACTTAAGTGCAGAGATCGAACCAAAGTGTATATATGGACCAGGGTTGTTAAAAATCAAAGGAAACAGTGGGCCAAATCGCATAGATTCAGCTTGCAAGGAAGTTCTTTGCTATGTTTATGGGTCACATCTATTTAATTCCAGAAAAAGAAGAAGTTTTAGTAATTACCATTACATCATTAAACTGTAACTTACATTACTGCATCTTTAGAAAGGGTCCATGAACTGAACTTTTCAGCTGTAATTGACATAAGAAGAGGCAACTTTTATTCACTAGAGAACTTCATTGGACCTCATTTAAGTTAAATATCCAAATCGGCTGAGAGACACAACTAGTGTGAGGGTCATATATGCCACATCAAACCCCAGTCTGAAATGCCTGATATAGACGGTGTACAGGCTGATCATTAGTCATCTCATAACCCAATTAAGAAAAAGATAAAAATAAAAAACGAAATGACCAAGGCACACCAAGAAGAGTAAACTACAAAATGGTTTATTA
The DNA here is from genome assembly GCF_042186555.1 of Aquarana catesbeiana. Lineage (NCBI taxonomy): Eukaryota > Metazoa > Chordata > Amphibia > Anura > Ranidae > Aquarana > Aquarana catesbeiana. The sequence goes on along the minus strand of NC_133327.1, from coordinate 81,369,030 downwards.
GCTGTACAAAGCTAAATACAAAAAAAGTGTACACAACTACCCCTAAAAGGTAGATATGGTGGGGATACCAAAAAAGGGAATCCCACCAAACTATCTATACCCTCCCTGTAAACAGTATACAATCCCTCATGGAAAAGTGAGGAAACCCGCAATTAGGGGGGTCCCTCCCAACCCCAATATATATAGCACTCCCCTATAGCACCTATAAAATCCCCTACTACCTGAAATTACAGGCTAAACCATGCAATTCCTGAGGGGACAGCGTGATAATGCTAATGCGGTAAATGTTCACGCTGTTGGGAACAGCATTAGCATTATCACGCTGTCCCCTCGGGAATTGCATGGTTTAGCCTTTAATTTCAGGTAGTAGGGGGTTTTATAGGTGCTATAGGGGAGTGCTATATATTGGGGACGGCCCCCCAATTTCGGGCTTCCTCGCTTTTCCATGAAGGATTGTATACTGTTTACAGGGAGGGTATAGATAGTTTGGTGGGATTCCCTTTTTTGGTATCCCCACCATATCTACCTTTTAGGGGTGGTTGTGTACACTTTTTTTGTGTTTAGCTTTATACAGCTAATAAACCATTTTGTAGGTTACTCTTCTTAGTGTGCCTTGGTCATTTAGTTTTTTAGTTGTATTTTTTTCTTAATATAGTATTTGGATCACACCCCCTTTAATATATGTGGTGAGTGCTACCAAGTGTTATCCTAACGGGATTCCCATTTTCATATCTTTTGGTTTTCATCTCATAACCCACCAAAGAATTATTCCATCAAGATCAGTTATTCAGCTCTATCAAGATTTGCTTCTACTTGTATTTCATGTTTAGTTGTCTTTATGATACTCTAAAATTTACTCTACTAGGTTTTACTAAATACACACATTGCAGTCTACTGGTACAAGACAAATTAATAGGAATTTACTGCTAATGCTATTCTAAACTTGAAGCAGAACTAAAGTATGCTTTTTTTTAAAACAAATATTATGAAACTGTTAAAGTATATTTAAAGCCAAAACATTTGTTATGTCATCTGAATCTTATTAGAGTGATTTTCCAGTTTTGAAGATTCAACAGGAAGTGACAGAATATCTTTCCAATGTGAGGAAAATCACCTCGGAAACAGTTGCCATGGGAAGAAGTCTCCTTATTGGAATATTTCCCCTTTATACCTGCTATGGTAGCAACTAAAATTTTTTGATTTTCCTTCACTTCCATCCCCAGCTCATTAGTGCTTTAAATGCTTGTTTTCTCAAGGGTATGTTACAACACAAATATTACCTTATTCTGCCTTCCGGCACACTGGTTGCAGTTGTGAAGACCACTCCTTCAAATCCTCTCGTCTTGCTGGTCTCCAGATGGTCTTGTCACCTCGTCTTTCACCTGATTGGTCTTGTCACCCCCTCTCTTGGTGATGCAGGGGTACCTGCCCATATTCCAAGGTTGGATAGAATGGGACCTTAGAGTTGGCTGTCACGAAATTTGGAATAAGGTAAGTTTTACTTACATCATCCTTTTGACAAAACAAGCATTAAACCCTTCATCAGCAAGGGTGGCGGGGATTTAACAGCTGTCCAGCGTTCCTCTTAAACTTACAAATTCAGACTGTTTGCTTTTTAAAAAAAAAATAGTTCTTCCTTAAATCTTACATAGGAGGGGTTTTTTTTTTTCAAAACGATTTTCAACTTCTATGGTCCATCAAGACATTTATTAATATTATTTTACCTTCCTCAAATCCAGTTTGAAACGTTGCTAGTCAACAAAAAGTAACAGGTTGAATATTAACATTAATTGTAGTTCAGTGGACAAAATTGTATTCCTTGTGAAAAATAAGTTTTGACAGATAGACATGATTTGCTGTTAACTTTGAAGTTTGGTGTTTTTTCTTACAAGGAAGCCAGCTGAGAAATTTTGCCTGGGGGAGCCTTTTAGAGGCAACAGAAATCATGGTTCCCACCTTGTCTGCTGAAATTTAGATACTGTGTACCGCATCGAAAGAGTGGAGAAGTGGTACCCAGGTACCATTTCCTCAAGACACACAACAACGAGAATTGCCATGACTCAGACTTAGTTGGATCTTAGTCCCAGTGAGCGTAGGCTAACATTAGTTGTAGCGGTGGTGATAGAGGGAGCTGATTTTTTTTTAATGAATGACAGTGATATTACTGTTACAGTCTGCAAGGGGAGTTTAACCCCAGTCTCTGCATGTTACACATTATGCTGGTGAGAGAAAATGGTGACGTGGAGGCCAGCAGAAAAAAACAGTATGTGCTGCAGGGGACCACAGAGATCGACACTTCCAGAAGTGTCCGTTTCCAAGCGAACCTCAGGGGACAATTTCTGCTGTTCAGAGCTGTGTTCTTTTTTCCGATCTTTTAATGGCAAGGTCACTTTAAGTAACCCTCCAATCCTTACAAAGCTTACTAAGATTTAATATGCAACGCTCAGCTTTTCTAAGCTTTTGAAAAAAGAAGTCCTTAAGAACCTTGTAACTAAGGTGTTGACCAACCCCCCAACCCCAGAGCTATTCCTCTTCCGCCAAGATCTCCCTGCACAACGAGAGCACTCTTGTTATTGATCTCCAGGCAAAGTCAGAGAGGTCAAACCCTTAGTAATGAAGTGAAACCAGGATCTGAGGGACACACAGTAGAGGTTTTTCTGGCTTGGTAAGGTGATTTTCATCAAAACTATTAGGACTTATTACACAGAACATTTACAGAACACTTATTAGGATACTATTGAAATATTTAAAATTACTGTTATTCTGTCATCTTAACTGTTTTTTTAAGTGCATTTACCCAGTAAAGAAAAGTGTGCAGTTATGGGCAAAACAGGCAGAGGTGTGCTAACCTGGCTTGCCTTTTTCCACATGGATAGATCCACTTTTTATTTTTTGCACTATTAATCCAATGCCTCTAGGAATGCTTTGCACTCTAGTAATGAGGACCGCCAGATCCACTTTTTAGGTCACTGTATAGCTTCTAGCCAGAAGGACGGACCTTAGGAGTTGTGGCGATGAATGATTGAAGGTGATAAGGCTTCACATCAGCATGATGTCAGCAAAGTTTTTTAAAGCTGAACTTCTGGCACATACAAAAGATATACAGTTATGCAACTCTGTATTCTTTAATACATCCTTAAATGTTTTTATTTAAATGTAAACCGTCAGAAGGACAGTTTCTGAGCATATCGTCATGGCCGCACCAGAACACCCAACACCCTTTAAGTTAGATGTAGGCCACCCTGGAGAGGTGGAAAACTGCCTGAACAACACTGAAGTGATCAAAGGTTATTCTGGGGCTGCAAACTTTTTTATGAATATAACCTTGTAAGGCACTATTAAAAAGTAGGATAATATTGAAGAAAACAGAGAAAATGTATTATTAAAAATGCTAATGTAAAATTATAAACATAATCTTACCTTAAGCTTCAACTTACCTTTTTATCAGCATTGAAAAACTTGGCATTAACTTTTATTCACACTGCAGGGGTCAAGAGTAAGTAACCCAAAGTTAAAAGGTCAGTAGTATGTAATGCAGAGTGCAGGGGTCAGGAGAAAATCATTGAAAAAGGCAAGGCAGCCGCATACCGAATGATTTACAAATCAAGTTTTTTTCCAGCAATCACCACAGCTGTAGTCCCTTCTAGAGACCGCATTGGGCTTAGTTGTAGAGGGGTACGCTTGGTGTGGGGGGTATGTGCCTTTAGATGTGTGCACCATGAAGATAGGAGTTTACACCTTGAATGGATGATATCCATATGCTGCTTTAAACAGTGGGTCAGGAGTAAGTAACACAGAGTTCAGAGGTCAGTAGTAAGTAAAACAGGGTTCAGGGGTCAGGAGTAAGTATCCCAGAGTTCAAGAATCAGGAGTAACACAGAGTTCAGAGATCAGTAATAAGTAACAAAGAGTTTGGGGCTAAGCAGTAACATGGAGTTCACGGTTTAGTAATGAGTAATGTAGAGTCCAGAGGTTAGTTAGTTAGTCCAGTTAGAAATGAAGAATTCAGAGGTAAGTAATTAACACAGAGTTTAGAGGTCAGGAGTAAGTAACACAGAGTTCAGAGGTAAGTAGTAAATAACACAGAGTGCAGGGGTCAGTAGTAACAGAGTGTGGAGATAAGTGGTAAGTAATGCAGAGCTCAGAGGTTAGTAGTAACACAGAGTGTAGGGGTCAGTAGTATGTAATGCAGAGTGCAGGGGTCAGTAGTAAGTAATGCGGAGTTCAGTAGTCAGTGGTAACACAAATAACAAGTATTCTGTTGTTTTACTGAAGCTTGAAAAACAAAGGAAATGGGCATGTGGATAATTGGCCTTCAACACAAAAAATTGTATTGACTCCTCTCTAAGGATGCACAATAGTAAGGCGCATCACACTGAAATGAATCCTATGATAACCAATGAAGAGCTTATTAAATAAGAGCAGTAGCCTTCAGCAACCAGTTCTCAGCAGGGAAGTAAGAACAGTGAATGATGTCTGATTGCTTTAGATCAGGGGTCTCCAAACTTTCTAAACAAACGTCCAGTTTACTGTCCTGAAGGCTTTAGGGGGGCTGGACTGTGGCCATTGGGAGTAGAAAAGGTCCCAACGTCATTCGGAAAAAAATGATGCTCCATAGTTTGTTTCAGTGAAAGTAATTGCACTCCATCATTGGTGTCAGTGGGAGGAATTGTGCTCCATCATTGATGTCATTGGGTCCCATCGTTGGTGTCATTGGGAGGAATTACACACCAATCATTGATATCATTGGGCCCCATTGTTGGTGTCAGTGTGAGAAATTGTGCCCCATCGCTGTTGTCATTGGGAGGAATTGTGCCCCATTGTTGGTATCAGTGGATGAAATAGAGCCCCAAGAACTGGATAAATGCAAGCAAATGGCCGCATCTGGCCCCTGGGCCGCAGTTTGGAGACCATTGCTTTAGATGATCGCACTTTGCATATTTGGCTAAGAAAAGTGCAATAACCCACATCAACCAATAGGACTTAGCTTTTGGATGATCTGACTACAACTGATTGTGCTTGTTTGCTATGGGTTAGTGCACTTTTCACTGCTTAAATAAATAAGGAGCTGTCCTATTCAACAAAGGCCATTATCTAAAGCTGGATACACCCTATCCAATTTTCTGTAGATTTTTCCCTTCAGATTTTCCAAAACCATATAATATGAGGTCAAACCATAAGAGTCTCAATGTGTATGCAATCAGGCAGGCCCTTGCACTACATTGTTTTGGTAAATCTAAAGGAAATCAGACAACAAAAGTTGTATAGTGTGTAGGGGGTCTAAGATTTATTTTCTGTTAGGCTGCTTTTACACTGATTGTCGGGCCCACGAACCCTCACCTACAAACAGACATTGTGCTGCTTAGTTGGGTACACATTGCCCAGTGTGGCAATTTTAACTCTTCAATACCAGGTTTGACAGGCAATACCACCCATGTAAGTTAAAGGGGCAACTACGAAGCAAAATAGGCATTTGGCAATTAAAAATAAAACAAACATCAGGAGGCGGCAACATCACTTCCTTAATGCCTGCAAACCTCCTTTTACGGTCCACTGAAAAGCCACTGCAGATTGCTTTTTTTTTGGGGGGGGGGGGGGAGTATACACCTCCGCAAATGTGAAAGGAGACTAAAGTGGGGTATACACTATGAGTAAATTGAAAGAAAAATTCCTTACGGGGCATGATCGTTCGACTTTCGTATAGTGTGTACACAACTTTCAACATCAGATTCTGACTTTGCAAATTAAAATTTCCGAAGGGGCAAACTCCAAAATTGTTCTCGTATGTGAACAGAACAAACAATTCTTGTTTAATGTGTACCGTTTTGTACAATTTTTGTAAAAGAAAAATCAGATATGAAAGACTGCCCATGATCAGAAACAATAAACAACGAAAAAAAAGCCTTTGTCATACGAGAATTTTCGTACATCATTTACTTCCTCAGTTCTGACTTGCTGTGAAACATCAAGGAAAACCGGACGATCGTTTTCCTGATTTTCATATAGCTTGTACCAACAGCACTTCAGTCTTCCTAGGATTGCTCTGTTTATTTGTCATGATTCAAGTTAAGGTGTTTCCCATGTAGTAGTAATGAGAGTGATTTTTACCAGCTGTGTAGGGCTCCCCATTCCTATTCTACTTGCTCAGCAGGAAACATCTGTCATTTAGGATGAGGCGATGTGCCCAGCGGCAGTGAATGCAGAGCAACAGGGACTGTCCCCAGGCAATGGGGACAGATGGCAACCCTGGTCTGAGCTCTTTTTCTTACTGCCAAAGATTTACAATGAAGGCAAATGAGCAGGGTTGCAAATACTGTAGATCTATACCAGCAGTGATTAATGCAATATGCTTGCAGCTGTCTTTTCCTACCCGAAATTCATACAAGACAATAAATCTCAGATCAGACACCCTGCTCCGACTTAGTAAGTGTCAGATGGAGGAGCTGTGGCAACTGTAGCTTGTTTTTATAGAAGGAGGCTCAGTGGCTTCTAAAATGGCCATTTACAAATAAAGTATATAAAAATGCAAAACTGCATTATACCGATTTATGAATATGATGTTTCAAATCTGGCAAAATGTCTAAAATGAAACATGATATATGAATATCATTGAAATGTTCTATCTATCTATCTATCTATCTATCTATCTATCTATCTATCTATCTATCTATCTATCTATCTATCTATCTATCTATCTATCTATCTATCTATCTATCTATCTATCTATCTATATCAATTACAGGTATACAGTTTTGAATATCTCTAGTGCAGGGGTCTCAAACTGGTGGCCCTCCAGCTGTTGTGAAACTACAAAACCCATGAGGTCTTACAAGGCTAATAGTTACAAGCATGACTTCTTCAGGCAAGGGCATTATGGGACTTGTAGTTCCGCAGCAGCTGGAGGGCCACCAGTTTGAGACCCCTGCGTCTAGTGGGACGAGCAGGGATGGAACGGAATATTGTGTAATCTTATCGCTTGATGCTTCCTATATATGTTATACAAAGTTTCTTTATTGTTAATGTTTTGATTTTCTCACATAAGTCTAATATGTGGATGATGATATACTAAGTTTAATATCAAAATATACTCTTCTGTGACGTAAACAAATAATATCCGGTTTTATAACAGGCAACTAATGTTTGTTACAATGGCAAATGCTGACTTTGTACTTTTCTTAAATTTTCTGTATAAAAATATTGAAAATGAAAAAATATAATTAGTGATGTATTATTAAATACAGGGCTGTAGTAATTCTTGCCTTTTATATCTGCCCCTAAAGTGTTACTAAACCCACAAGAGTAAAATCAGTCTGTATATGCAGTAAAGGGTTTAATCCTCTGCATTGCGTAAAATTGCTGTTGGATCCAGCCTTCTCTGATCTTCCGCTTGTTCCACTGTCCCTAATCCATCTCCTGATAGAACAGAGCCTTTGGAGTACCTCTGCACATGCTCAGTTTGGTGTGTATTGCTAGAGAGTTTTTTTTCCTTGGGAGGGTGCATGTGATCAGCACAGGGCCAATCAGCACTGTCCAGACAGAGGGTCAGGGGTCCTGCAGCCTCATAGGACAGTCAGAGTACAATGAAAACTCTTTCTTCAAGCTTTAACCAGACACTGATAGAAGTCACAAGACTGCTATATACAGCTGATGAGAAAATGTATTTAGCAGTTTATATTTATTAAAATTATTGCATTTCCATGTTCTGTGAACTGTGGGAGAGCAGATATAGTGAATGCAGGGTCCTGGGTTTAGTAACACTTTAAGTTTAGCTTTAATACAGATAACAAAATCGCAAGAAATGTCTTTCAATGATGAATATATATATATACATTTATAGTAAGCACAAAAACATCAGAATCAAGGTTTCTTAGAAGGAAAAGCTGCTTGAATACTGTGTGATATGTTACAAAATGGTACAATAAATGTGCAAATTAACAGGGAGTTATATTTCACATTTAATTATCCTGCATTTTTGGCTACGTAATTGTATTATTTTTACACGTTGCTGATCAGATAATGGCTGTGTGTCTCATTTCAAGGTTGTTGCCATATTTTTCTGGCCTCACATCAGACTTTTATTCCATTTCCACCGACTTGTGAACTAAATAAAGCTTTAAAGGTGAAGGTCCCTGTGTAAGGTGAACACAATATTTCTGCCTGTTTCCACCAGTCAGTTAATGTTCCCTTCACAGAGGAAAGTCATACTTTATCCTTTTGCAAATGAAGTAATTTAGCCTCCATTTAAAGTGAGCGCGTGTCAGGAGAGCCATTATGCACTCCAACACTTGTCTGTCTGCTGGGCTCTGAGGCTCCCTCGCCAGTTGATGGGATAGTAGGGTGGGCATGCCAAAGCTTGGGTTGGAGTGTACTTGATTTCCAAGAGTGTACACCATTGTTTTAGTGCTAACACAGCGCACACTCAAGACATTTTCCTTCTATAAGATTCAAGTCCAAAATATGTAGACAGTGAAGTGTTAATATTAGATGTTTGTCTGGAAAGTACTAAGTGGAGGGAAAGGTTAGTCCGTAGCCTGGATTTGAATACATGCAGGATGGAGTCTGAAAGAAGTCTGAAGTGTAAGCAAATATGACTCTGCTACCAAATTGGAATTTTATGATGAACTCTATATTCTTGGTTTTGGCTGGTGTTGGACAAGCTTTGACAACCTTTTGTTTTAATGTGGTTGATGCTCTTTTGAGGAGACCTCGTGTTACTACAGTCCTGCATTGACAGCCAGGGCTCCAGAAGGGCTTACTATCCTAGTTACTCTCTCTGGAGGGTATATTTCTATGAGTATGACACTAAGATTCAGTTATGTTGTCGCAGACCATTTAGTACCATTTCAGATTATTATTAGATGGATGGCAAACTCTAGAGAGAGAACCCAGGATGTTCAGCATCACACAGACCTCTGATTGTGTATAATGCTGGTTTCCATACTTTCCCCATTCTATCAAATAAAATACATTGGCTTGATAAATCCTACTTTAGTCACTGTTTACGTTTCTAAATTTAGGGACATGCATTTTCTGTAAGGGACAGGAGAGTCCTGCCTAACGAAACTTACCATGTTATACATCTAGGTGAGGGAACTGTAGATAAAGTAGTGGGTACCTGCAGGTGGTAGGAGCTGATTTGTTGGTAATACATTATTAGGAAGAAGGATAGGCAATTTTTGAGGTGGTGGGTTTGATGGACTGGTTAAAATGGACTGGGAACATATAGAAATGTAAATAGTGCTTAAAGGAGAACTATGGCCAAATCTTTTTTGGTCATACTTCTCCTGGGGTTCACAGGCGTGCACATAGTTCTGCACTCCTGTGTCCTAGAGTCAGCTGACAGTGAGCTAAAGCCCACTGTTGGCTGACATCCAAGGATCAGTTATGATTTTTGGTATGTCCCCTTTTTTTTGTGCTCATTATGTGCTCATTATTTAGTACCCATCCAAAAATGATTGTGATCAGTGGGTGGAGTTTTTAAATAGAGGCAGCAGTTTGATGTCTAGTTTCCTATGACGAAGGCCTTCCTTGGCTTAAACGCGTTAGCAATGCTATATCAGATGGTTTTTACCATGTTTTCCAATAAAGTGGATTGTACAGTTCTAGGACAAGTGCTGGCTTTCATATACAACTCTTTGTATATCCTTTCAATCAAATGAACCCATCTGAAGAGGCACTGTATTCCAAGCCCTGTTTAAATTAAGTTCTGGCTGTATAAGAAACTGCATTCCTGTTAATGAACACTCAGTTCTAGTCCACATTCCCGTCCAAGAAAAAAGACGTGGATTTTCCTCTTATACTGATATCTAGAGGGGCTTGCAGCCTCCCAGCTTCGTACTGTAAGTGTAACCCATGTAATATTTTTCTTCTGCACAATATAACACAAATTAATAACAAAACACACACAGTACGGAAAGAACCTACAAGGAATCAAAAGGTCAGGCTCTGTATAAACAGAAGTTTATATGTCCACCAGCAAGCAGCTAGAGGCCGTGACATTTTCACAATCGCTTGATTTATTTCATTTTCCATTCCATTTCTACTTTGTTACCAAAAACATCTAACATGTATGTTGTTTAACAAATTATGCAGCTTCTATGGGGCCTCTAATCAGTATGACTGGATGCCCTGAAGCTGGTAGCTTAAAAGACCAATGGAGACATTGCGCTCCCTAACTACTGTGCATTGCCAACGCTATGCAGGGTTGGGTTTAGACACGCTTTAAAACCTTGTGGCAGCGCTGGCATCTTTTGTCAAGTCACAAGTGTACCTGCCAAGGTGGAGATGGACCTAGCCATTTTTTTCTATGGTCGATCTTAGTGTCTATATATATATGTGTGTGTGTGTGTGACTATTGCAAACACTGTGGAATGTCTGCATCTAAGGTATACCATTGTAAAATAGCCTTTGAAGGCATTTTTTGTTTGTTTTTAAGGCTGCATTCACACTTGCAAATGGGGCTGTAAGTGATTGTATGTGGAAGAACCATCGGTGGTTCATGGAAACTAGCTGCAGGCAGAAGACCCATTGAAAGCAATGTAAGGCTGACAGCTCCATGCAGTTGCTTGTAAGTATTCACTCATGGATCTGTTATCTGTTTGGCCCTGAGCGCAGACAGTCCAGGGCTGATCATTCGCCAAAACAGAAAATGAGGGGAAATCCAAAATTATTCATTAATGACTAAAGCAAGAGCTAAGGGTAAATCCTCCAGTTGGTCACCTTTGTCGATGGCAACTCTATGTGATTGGAATTCCATTTAGTTTGGGAAGACTTCTTCTCATTTCCAGTTGCAGTTCCAGACAGGAAGTGATGGAAA